>NW_028253475.1:0-412363 GCF_964263255.1 Lissotriton vulgaris | reverse complement strand
ACTTAATAATTTACTTTGAGTTTCTATTACATGATGCCCATCAAACGAGGTTGCCTCTGCTACATACATACATTTAGGGTGGTCTTAAACGAATCATACAAGTGCAGTCATTCTTCAAAATAGCACCAACCTCAGGCTTACTGAGCAATACACTCCGGATGACAAATTGGGAGATTAAAAAAGCACCTTTCTGAAAATCCAAGAGATGTCCAAGCCAAAAAAGGTATATGTGAAGAGAAATGAGCTTTATAATTTGGGAACTATGTTAAGACCGAACCTGTCAACTATAAACGGTCACGTGTAGGGATCAACCCGTGACCCTCTCAATCATGCAGCTTTCGGGGGGAACGACTGACCGAATAATTTGTATAGGCCGCCGATCCCTGCCTCAAGAACGATCTGTTTAATCCTATCGATGGAAGTGCACAAATCCTCACCTTGCATTCGTCGTTCCGCTCATTGGGCTCACAAAAATTGACCGGAGCCAAACCGGGTAGGTAGAAAGCCGACAAATGGTTGATCGTCATCAGCAGGCAAAGGGGACCTAGGGAAGTGCGCACAGCCATGGCTGGTGGAAGTGTCTCGGTGGGTCTCGGTATCTCCTGCTGCTACTCCCGATGACAGACCCTCTCACTCCCAGCGTTTTCCGGTTCCTGCTCCGCCGACACGTCAACCTCGTAGCTGACGTCAGAGCGACGCGCCGTCGCGAACATGACAGTCCTGAGCTAGCCGAGCCTTGGTGGAGACGGCCATGCAGGAGTCAGGCCGAAATGGGCAATTGGGTAAAAAGTAATAAGCGAGGCGTGGCCAGGCCCCACCCACTCTCCTCCCTTGCTCTCTGGCTGCTGGCTGTCTAGGTCATGGGCGCCTCTGTGACGTGGCGTTGTTAATATGGTTACGGTCTCAGTGTTCTTTTGAAGTTTGGTTGTGAAGAAAATGCAGCGCCTTACACTTTGGCAGCGAGATTCCTTATAGCCGGATGAATATTTTCTCACATTTCTTTGCAACCGATATGTTTGTAAACAGTGACTTGATTAGACTGGGCGTATTGCTGGACAGTGGCAGCGCGTCAGTGGCGTAGCGAGGTTGCCATGGTGCTTAACGCAACGTAAATAACTTTCCTCATTCCATCTGTAATAAACTCCTCTTTTATCATAACCTCCAGGCCTGTCGGAGTTCTTGTTCGCGGTTAGTAGTAGTTTTGTTTTCCTGTGATCCTGTGAGAGTGAGGGGGCGGAGCGGGGGTGTGGGAGGAGTGCGGGAACAGACGGGAGGGGAGGAGAGTAGGAGGAGGAGTAGGGGAGGCACGGCCTAGCGGCCGTGCAATCAAGAAGTGAGGGGGCGGGAGAGTAGGCAAGGCAGGCGGCTGGGGCCATGTGCACGCGCTTTTAAGCTCAATGCGCATGCGCATTGAGCTTAAAAGTCACGGGCACTGCAAGGAATCGCCACGATTCCTTGCAGTGTGGATAAAGAGTCGATAAGCCCCCATAGTCTCGCTTGCTCGATGCGCATGCGCATCGACAGGCGAGACCTAAAAATATATAGTTAAAACAGCAAAATTCATGGGGTAACGGAGGAGCTAGTGCCTGGAGAGTGCTGGGAAAACAATGGGAATGGGTAGGGGCAGAGAGCAACAGAGCGGGGAAAAGCACACAAGGGAGACTTCAACACAAATTATCAGATGGAGATAGTGGGTGAAAAGTACACAGAAGAGAGACATAGCAGTTGCAGAGGTAGCAAACATAGTATGGGGTAGTGGGTATTTTTATTGGGGAATGGGAGGGAGGAAGAACGTTAGTTAGTTGAAAAAACAAAAGCACTCTGATAGAGTGTTTAACCAAAATGGAAAAAGAGCACTTCCTTAAAATGTGCAGTTTAAGGACAAGTCAGTAAGCCAAGAGGATGGTAAAGAGGCTATGATCTAGCAGTGGGACAAGCATAAGATAGTTAAGCAAATAAGAGTGACAATAGAGCCAACATATGGTTAGAAGTGGGTTGGCTCTAGGCCCATGTGAGTTGTTGGTAAGGTCACTAGGTTTTTTGCACTCAGACAACTTACACTGGCGTAGGCTCTGCCTGAAAAGGTAGAACACTAAGCAGCAGTCATTACTTCTTGAAAAGAATGGAACTCCTGTGTAAGACACCCGATTTTGGTTTGCCTGAATACTTGCACCATCCTGTGATTGCAAATATGGGTTGTGCAATAAGCATGCAACCGTCACACCCTTTCCGTTTTCACCCTGGTAAATTTGAGCAAGTAAAATATGACAAAATATGTGGGGGAAAATGCTTTGTAGATAACAGGATATACAGATTTAGATATGCCACGTGTCGGTGGGTATATGATGTTTTACAGCAACAGCCCAAAACTGACCATACAAAGTCAATATTGTGCCAATGTGGTATTTATATGGTCATTTGAAGCTAAATTAGTAGAACAATTACCTTTGGCTGGAAGTATTTTGTCACGTAAATGCCAGGAATCAAAAATTTTGTATGCATACATTTACATTTTCAGGGCATTCTGCGTTAGAAATAGTAGTGGAATCCAACTTATGCAGTCCGTTCAAGGTATGAAAAAATGGATGGGATCCATGCATGCAACAACACCTTGCATTGCCCTATGTCTCTAAATGTAAAGAATATATAGGGTTACATGACCTGGATGTTGGAGCACCCAGGGCCCAAATACTAGAACATTCCCCATGGCAAATGAGAAGAAAATGATCTAATTTTAGTTAAAGTTTGACATTTGTAGGAGATTCTGGGAAAGTAATAGTAGCATGATCAATGCAAGCCACACCACATTGGACTCCCCCTGGTGTTTAGTTTTCAAAAATGTCTGCGTTTGGTATGTTTTTCTGGGTGGCGGATGACCCTAGGCACAATTACAGCATTTTTTCCATAAAGAATGTAAGTTGAAAATTAGACTCACTAAAATATATTTTTGATGTTTGCAGGCATCCAAGTGCAAAATAATTAGTGGCATTCATGAAACACATATCAATGTAACTTACATGGGAACATTGACACAATAGCAGGCAATAACCACTTTCAATAGGTTGTTTTAGCTCAAGGAGTAGAATTTATGCCACAATTTGAAATACTTGACACCTAGTCAACATAACAATTAGGAAACGTTCCTTAAAGGCAGAAAGTGAGTATAACCGCCGCCCTACTATTATCTTTATTATTATTAAGGGAAGCTTGTAAAGCGCCTGGTTACGCCCACCGGCGTGTCCCCGCGCTGTAGTAAGTGGGAGATCCTAGAGCCCCATACCCAGACCAAAACGCCCAGGCCCATTAGTGAAGGAACAAGTATGTTTTAAGCTCTCTTCTGAACCTGGTCTCAGAAGGTTCTAACCGAAGCTTAAGAGGGAGTTTATTCCAGCTCCTGGCCGCCAAGAGCCGGAATGATCAGCCACCCATTCGGGCTCTCTTGACTTTTGGGATCACCATCAGGCCAGTCCCAGTGGATCTAAGGGACCAGACAGGCCTGTAGACAGTAATGAGATTCTGCAGGTTCCTCGGCCCAATGCCTTGAGTGATGCGGTGGCACGTACAGAGGGCCTTAAACACAATTCTCTTCCTGACAGGAAGCCAGTGAAGAGCGTCCAAGGCCGTTTTGGAAGCGGCCCTTCTTGGAAGCCTAAGGACCAACAAGCCGCCGCAGTTAGCAACACCTGAAGCTGGTCAAGACTCTTGACCGTGGCATCTAGATACAGTATATTGCCATAATCTAATCGCGAGGTGAAAAGAGCACGCACCAGCGTCCTCCTAGCTTCTATAGGAAGAAGGTCCATAGTTTTGCGTAGAACTTTGAGGACACCAAAACAAGTCCCCACCACACGTGCGATCTGATGTTCGAATGTAAGATAAGAATCTACCCATACACCCAGGTTCTTAGCCTGGGCACACGGCATCGGGGCTGTGCCTAAGCAGGACGGCCACCATGCCGATGACCACACAGACGGCCCCCACCACAAGCACCTCTGTCTTGCTACCGTTCAACTTCAGGCAGTTGTTGGCCATCCAGGAGGCAAGTTCCTGCATGATGATTCGCATCTGTAACACTGAATACAAGTACACAGACTTATTGTAGCTTTGCCCTTTTGGCCATTTCTTTCGTTGTTTTGTCTTGCATGTTGTGGGTCACGGCTGTGCCCACTTGTTATTTTAGTGTCTGTGCATTTTTGTTTTACTGACTAGAACGCTAAAATAAAACTTCTTGTCCGGCTGGACAAAAGACATTACACTTATTAGGTGTTTTGATTATTGTTTTGTAATTTATCCTGTCCACATGTAGGGACCAATGTTCTATATAATACAGTGTCAAAGGCGGCGCTCAGGTCCAAAAGGATGAGAGCCATTGTCTGCCCCTCATCAGCTCCCTGCCTAATGACCTCTGGCCATAAGTAGAGCTGACTCAGTAGAGTGGAGTGACCGGAATCCAAACTGTGTGGGATGAAGAAGGTTGGCTTCTTCCTCATGGGCCATAAGTTGTAAGTTTACAGCCTTCTCTGCCACTTTCTCCAAGTAAGGTACCAGCGAGATAGGTCGTAGGTTATTAAATTTCTCGATGCTGATGTTAGGCTTCTTCTGAAGTGGCAGTACCACAGCCTGCTTCCATCTATCAGGCAACGTGTGCATACTAAATGATACATCTAGAAGAGGCCTGATATAAGGCTCAAGAGTGGCAATACTCTTCCCAATCAGTTTTGGTGAGGCAGGATCCCTGAGTGAGCCGGACTTTATAGAACTGCAGATTCTGCAGAGCGACTCGGGGGTAGGGGTGATAAAACTATCCAGCCTCTGATTTTCCCCAACACCTTTGATAGGTTCCACAAACTCTGCACCCGTTTTTTTGGCTCCCGGAAAGGAAGAGTATATTTTTTCCACTTTTTCTGAGAAGAAACCTGCAATGCGATCGCAGGATTCCCCAGAACTTTCCGTGGAATGGTAGACGATGTAACAGATGGTGGTGCAAAGCATGTATAAGAATAAATATCGCCTTGTGCCAATGACAGTCACAATCGCTGCATAATTGAAGTAATACAGAAGCAGAATTGGGATACAAAATTAAGGATTGACTAAGATACATCCTACATGAGGGAAAGAGGCAATGCGAAGCGCTATGGATAGAATTATATTCCACCGTCATGTATTGAGGATGTCCCAAATGTTTAAGTTAGAAAAGGAAGAAGCACACATAAATGGGAAAATAAATTAAAAAATACTTCATATGATTTACTCAAAGTGGCTAACCCACAAAATGTAAACATGTCTTCCAAAACTCATTGGGAACTGTAAAGCCACGTCAAGGCATCAACAATTTTTGAGTTATCTCTATTAGAAACAGTTCTCATAAGCCTCTCACACCAACAGTTGCTTTCCATTTGCAATAAGAGTCACTTAAAGATCCACACAAAACCCCATCCTCTACTGCAAGCATGCACCAATTAAAGCTACAGTCACTTGCCAGCCATCTGCATCTACATATACTCAACAGTCTCAGTTGCAGACAATTTACCACACACATCTGCAGATACTCAGCGTACTCATCAGCGGTCAAACAACAAACACTTCTCCAAACAATCCTTACTGCATACAAAAGGCACCCAACACACGCTTAGGGACACTGAACTCCCACAACTGAAGACCTTCTCCCCTAGCACTTCTGCAATCACTCCCCACCTGCATACAAAGACAAAGATGATTAGAGGCACAGTCATCAGCCCCCAAACACACCAACAGCATATGCACTTATTTTCCTCACCCCTCTTAGTCTTTCACATCACTCATTCACGAGTGGTATCCCCTGGCATAAAATAATAATGACAATTAGAAAGACACTCAAAACTGTAATAAGAAGTCTACGGAAATACTGCTCTTCAAATGCTTACTAAGCATCTCTTTTTCAGCTGTAAATAGATTGCATTCACCAAAATGACAGCTGAATAAGTGGGGAAGGTGAACGTCCTGCCAGATCCATCACCAATTTAATAAAGAAACCTTGGGCTAGAAATTAAATTACTGTATTGCTGACATGACAGGCTTGCCTGCTGGAAGGCGGTGGAGATCACAGAATGATTCCCTTCCCCGTGTTCAACTCTTTATGCATCTCAGATTGAATAACCAATTTTTTTGTCTTGCTGATTACTTACACAATAAGGCCATTGCATGGCTAAATGACTCAGTTGAATGAGGAGGTAAAATCGGTGATCGGTACCCTCCCTGCTGTCAACTCCCCAGGTTTGTATGTTCTGCCAACAGAGGTTTACAAAGAATATTCTGATATCCTGTCTCCCTGTTTACTGGCTTTATTCAAAGAATCTTATAATAAGAAAATCCTTTCCCTCACTATGTGTGAGGTGAGTTTGATCACTCTTCTTAAACCGGACAATTCCTCAGATCAGTATGATACGTATAGACCAATTTCACTTATAAACTGCAATGTCAAAATACTAGCCAAATTTCAAGCCAACAGAATGCTTTCCTTGGTTCCGCAACTTGCACTCCCTTATCTGGCCAATTTTTTACAGAGCTGCTCCACAACAGTGGTGTAACGAAACTTGAGGGGGCCCCCCTGCAAAGTACATGGAGGGGGCCCCCCATTCTCCGTGCCAGTCAAGAGCTCTCAAGCCAGCAACCCGCCATATTGCCCATGAAACACATAAAAACGTGCCTCTATCTGTCTTTAGTCGACCTTCTCTGAAAACCAGGACATGTGCTAAAATTGTTAAAATCTAATGGGACAGCTGGTGAAAAACTTGGACTGTCCTGGTGAATCCAGGACACCTAGTCATCCTAGGCCCTCCAGAGGTTGGTGGCTTGTGCTCTTCTCTAGCAGTCAGTGCTAGCTGGGAGGCAGGGGCTCCTAGTGAGGAACTGCAGCAGAGGCAGGAGCCAATGAAAAGTACCAAGAGGAAGGATGCAGCCATGGACTATCATTTAGAAGTCGCCAGGGATCTCACCTGCGACACCTTGCTACCAATGGCACCCCCCCTTGCGACAAATGGCACTCCCCTTACGTCCCATGGCACTCCCCTTGCAGCCCATGGCAGGTAGATCAAAATGAAGAGAAGAGGTAAAGTGGATGCCAATAAGAACTGTTTACTACAGAAACTTCTTGTGTCAGCCGCTTTCTGTTTTGTGCAATAAATATATTCATCCTGGCAATGTACGCTCATTTGTCTTGATTGCAAAGATTAATACAATATACGATCCTTAAAATGTTAAGCCTTATTTCTTTATTCTGGCCAGATAGATAGATTCCAAATGACAATGCTTTGTAAAAGGAATAGATGGCGCTGAATAGGGTGCCCCTGGTGACATGGCCTGTCTGGTAAACTTACTATACATTAATACCAGCCTAAGGGCCTACTGAAGAGGAGCTTGTATATCTGATAGATATTGAGAACAGAGCCAAACTTTGCAATTATAAAAACTTTTTACAAATAAATTATGTGACGCCCCTGCCAAGTCAGCTTTGCCAGGTTTGACAAACTCCAGGCAGTCCTGACCTTCGAGCGAATACCATGTTGCATTTTTGGAGATGTTATTCATTTCCCTAAACAGAGTCGGTATAACCTAGCGCAGTAAGAAAATTAATTAGGAATATAATCAAAACGGTACAATATATCAGAGCTAGTGAAGAAATACATCAAACACCCTTCTTTGTATTGTGAGAGCCTAAACAACAAAAAGCAAACCGGAGCCTAAATAACTAATAGCAGACCAGCTGTGTGATTGCGTTTTACAAAAAAATGACTACATCTATATACATTTAACAGGTTGGCCTTGCGTTTTGTGCTCTGTAAAAAGAGAGAATGCATATAATTTCAGAGAAACGTGATCCGCTTGACTCAACCAGAGCTACCGTGACCAACCGTCTGTATATTTGACGGACCGTAGTTTGGATCTCACGTCCGTTGTCCATGTCAATCCCTTTTACGGATGCCTTTTGTCCGTAGTTTTGGGCTTTCTGGAACATCACTGTTCCCCTGCCAGAAGCCTCACCTCCCTGATGGGGCAGCCACGCACTCATCCTCTGAGCGCACTGAGCGCAAGGCAAGCCCCATCCATCCATTGTCGTTCTGTATGGGGCTGATTGCCACATACAGAATGACAATGGGACAGTCTGTACTCTTAATGCATGTGGTGAGCCTCCTGCAGCCTCGGTCGAGGGCAGGGCATTCAGTGAGGTGGAAGAAATGCACAAAAACTCCCATGCTGCTTTACGAGAATCAGGTTCACAAAAAGAAGGCGGTGAAACAAGTTTTTAAAAAAACAAGCATTTGCAATGCAATAGGTCTCGCATTAGGAAAGTTTGAGTTATTGGTATTGTAAATGACCCATTTTTTATTTATGTTTTGTTTTTGAAAATAGCGAAATTAATAGCTTTGTCATTTACAATGCCAATAGTTACAACTTTCGCAAATGTGACACCTATAGCATTTGTAATGTAATATGTGTTGTATTTACGTGACTTACATGTATTGATATTACAAATAACAATGGCTTTTAATTTTGTTTAATAATGAATACTTAAATAAAAGTTATTGTAATGTATAATGGCAATAGCTTAAACTTTTGTAAATAACTTTTGTGAAGATTATGTTCAGTGTATTTTATTGTGACGAAAATCCAAGAACAGAAGTGAAATATTAACATCTTTTTGTTACATTTGTAATAAAGCTAGAAACATTGAGGGAACATATTTGGACCAGCTGTTGTTGAATCGTTGCACAGATTGATGATGTGGTGGCGCTGAGTGATGTTGTGATGGCGAACAAATGATGCTGTGGCGTTCAGTGATGCTGTGGTAGCACATAGTGATGTTGTGGTGCCCCTGAGTGATGCTGTGGTGGTGCTGAGTGATACTGCATGCTATGCTTTGTTTTGTTTTGCTATCCTATGCTTTGATTTGTTATGCTATGCTATGCTATGCTGTATTTTGTTATGCTATGCTATGTTTTGTTATGCTATGCTTTGCTATGCTATGCTGTCGTGTTTATATCTAGGACCCTAATTCTATATTCCCGATTTATGCCCTTGTGAGGTTATACTCAATAATATCCTGATAAAGGCATAAGAATCAGATCCATATTCAGTAATAACCCATGCAATCCAAAGCACAGCACGGCTACTCCCATCGACTCCTAGAAAGCACAACGCGTTCTTTAAACAAACCAAGCCTCCAGCAGCCCTGGAAATCCCCCCTGCTTATGTTTTGATTTAAACAAGAACTCCTGAAGTCCAGAAAGAACTGTTAGTTCTTAGTGACGTCTTATGTCCAACCTTACGTCAAACCTGGCACCTTCCAGGTATAAAATACCAACAGTTGCCTTAAGGAAACACACGGTGGTTTGGAGCAGAGCGGCCTCTACTTGCCTGAGACCCCAGCTGATGCAAGAGCCCAAAGAAGCCGCCCCTCCTGTTTGACGCACTGAGAGAGACGCTGTCTTTTTCTCCATCCGAGAAAATCCAGCTCCGGTGTTTCCAGCCTACCCTTGCAGGTTTCTGGGATATCGAGTCCTGAGGAAAGAGATACCAGACCTCCCACATTCTATTACCAAGGTACGGAGCTGACTAAACCCTTAAGAGAATTCTTGATGCAGATTCTTGGCAAAATAATCTTAACCAACTTAACAAACTGCTACTTACTTATCCCTTCCCACGTATTAGGCTTAGGTCAGGTACACCGGGGTAGGCTTAGTTAGAAGCACCAGTTGAGTACGTTAGTCAATGTATTTATGTATGTATATATTTTATCCATTTTACAGTATCATATGGCTAAGAAACCATATCAATGCTTTTAAAGCATTATTTCATAATACTACTTTTACTGTACGCACTTTACTTTATTTTAAGTATTGCAATTGTGGCAATTCATTTCTCTTGCATAAGAAAGAAGACTGCTCAATAAATAACACCTTTTTATTGAAAACCCCTGTCTCTCTATTTCTCTGCACTCTGGTGAAACTAAGTATGCACTGCTGACTGAGTGAAATAGCTGTCTATTGTTTTCACACGACTCTAGAGATATACTCTTATTCTGAGGGAGCAAGTTGTCATGTTTATGCGGTTGTCGGAAACTGAATCCCTTCTTGTCTGAGCCAGGGGAGCTTGTCCCTCTCTATTCATTCAAGAAAGTTTCCAGTGACCTCTGAGCTAGCTGGCGCAAACCTAAATTAAGTTTAACATAGTCAGTAGAGACCTAGATGACCTCAGTCTTACGTCTACACTGCTGTTTATGTTATTCCAATACGCAGAGCCTATTGGGAAAATAGGAACTACACTACATGGCGCCCAACATTTGGTAAGGTGATAATCTAACGCAAGACACTAGAGTAACTCAGTCGTGCTTTTTCACACAGAACCCTTTCCCCGTAAAAACTCCAAAAGACGTCTGGAGTGGGTGAAAGGTTAATATCCGTCGGAACTTAGTAGGATGAGAATCCTATGTATTAGTTTTTGGTTAGATCAACGTTGAAGGATACAGTGTTCCAAAAATATAGTGCACCTAATCTTTGTTTCCTTGAAACTCGAACTGCAACAGAAAACTTTCAGTCAGTTAAATGGCAGAAAGTGACGAAGAGAGGGAGCGAGCAAGAATAGTAGCTCGATTCTTAGAGGAAGACACAAGTCTCCAAGAAAATGACCCGAGTGTTATAATCATTCCGGTCAACGTAAGAAGAACTATAACTCTTAAACTTATAGAAAACGGACTAACACCACGAGGTGGTACAGTCATATTTGTGGTAGAGGCACATGAATATCGGCAGACAGAGTATTCTATTCATGGATACATTTTCCAGCAGCACACACTGTGACAAAAGATTTCCACTATTACAAAATAGAGGCACCTCCGGATGAATACACTCCTTTCAAGAAAATTGAAATCCCACTAAATTACCAGGAGCACCTGCTCTGGTTTAATGGCGCCCTAAAACATAATAATCACATCACCAGGCACGGTCCACTAGGTAGACCAGAAGCAACGGGGCCGGTCCTATGCAACTATGCAACACACCCAGACTACGAAATAATGTCAAGCAAAGAACTCCTAGTTAAACTAAAAGAATTAACAAAGGCATATAGAGAATTAGTTCAATTGGCAAGGGATGATATAAAGAACCTCTAAAAATTGAAGGAAACAGACATAGCAGACCAACCATTTGAACTAGCCAGAATCATAGAAAAATCCTATGAAGAACTAGGAAGAGATAGTTTGGGTGGGAAACCGGTAAAACCCCAAACTAACTGAAAATCCAGAAAAAACATTTGGACGCCGAGGAAGATGGCAGCCTAGTGCGTATCTCCTCCCGTGGCGAAACACCAAGCAAGGGATTGGAACCCCTTAAACCGGTCGGTAACTCCGGAGATAAACATTTAGGGCGATCGGAAGGTGAGGGGCTTACATGGAGGCTACTTGAGGGCGTGATGACCCTCTAGAAGTGCCCTAACACGAATCCGGCGCCGTGACCACGGCCGAAGCAGGGTAAGGGCGGAGTCTCGGCGGCACCGACGGCGGCAGCTTCGGCGGCTCTCGGCGGACCTGGCAGCTCCGACGGAGAAACGAACGGAGTAGCAGGTCAAGTGCTCGCGCAATGAGACACCAGACAGCGCCTTGCAGACCGACCCAGGTTCAGTGAGTACAGCCTGTCCCCTTTTACATATCGGCAGCCTGAACCAGGACAGAGAGTAAAACAAAATGGCGGGCGCTACTCCTCCGAAATTATAAACAGCGCGCAAGAGACACTGAACAATAATGAAACACTCTTAACAGCATTGTGGCAATGTAGTTATGGCAATGTCTTTATGTGATTCACAGCCAAGCAAGTTTTAGTCAAGCTGACTTCTGCGGAGAGCTCAGAATCAATCCACTCCTCAGGAGGCAGGCACTCTCATTTAAAATGGCGGGCGCACCTTCCAACTAGTGCAGGTCTGTCCTTAGAGTGCAGTGGAAAACGTTTATGCAGTGGAAAACGTTTATGCAATGGTCCCATTATGTATTTGGCACTAAAGAGCAGTAAGAAGCACAGTGGGAATAACTACTAATGCAGCTAATGCAGCTATTGCAGCTAAAAAGCAACTCCTTACTACCACGTTAATAAAACCAGTGCAGCCAGCAGTGTCTAGATAAAGGAGGGATTGATCGCACAGTGAAGCCTGATTCGAAGAAAGGTATCGGGTCTGAACAATCAAGTCCTCTTAAAGGCAGACAAGAAAAAGGCGACGCAATTGATATGATACTGAGCAGATTAGACGAGGTGAGAGACCTAGCAAGATCAACCAGGGACGAGGTCGTAGCCATCAGACAGGACATAAGAGACACAAACATACGGTTGGCTGAAGCCGAGTCAAGGATTAGCCAAATAGAGGATGCGCAGACTACAACATGCGGAGCCCTCAAACGATTGTCTTTAGTCTCAGATCAAACCACGAGAAGACTGTCTGAGTTGGAGGATAGGAACCGGAGGGGGAACCTCCGAATTTTCGGAATTCCGGGAGGATCAGAAGAGTCTTACACCTCCTGCGTACAGTTTTTAGAAAACTGGTTCACACAGGCCACGAACGTCACCTTCCATCAACCGCTGGAGTTTGATAGAGCCCACCGTGTCCCAGGCAGGATATTGAAAAACCAGAGGGGTCCCAGACCTATAGTTTGCAAACCGTTGAGATACCAGCACGTGGAGCTGATACTGTCATTCATCCGGAAGTGTAACCATATCCTGTGGAAGAACTCAAAAGTCTACATCTCGCAGGATTATAGTAAGGAGACAGTCGAACTACGGAAGGCGTTCCTGGCCCTTCGTCCACAACTTCAAACGAGAGGTTACCAATATGGATTCGTTGGCCCTTCCAAATACAGAGTGTCACTGCATGGATCCACACAGATCTTCACAGATCCACTAAAACTCAAAAGACTCCTGGGCAACCAAGATATCCAAGACATGGACACGAATGGTCCAACTGATGAGAATGCAAATGATGGTAATGCTCCGCCTCCCTCTTCAGCGTCTGCCTCTGCTACAGCTTCAACGACTACTCCCGCGACGGCATCTGCGACTGCCTCGGCCTCTGCTTCAGCTCCGGCCCAACGCTGAGTATCCTTTGTTTTATTAATATCATGCTCCATGTACGCATATCTCTGACAATGCTATTGCCTAAAGTTGTGTACACCAACGATTGACTGTCAGTTTTGGTTGCTTCCATCTGCTACATACACGATTTAAGGGAATCTGCAATCAACAGATTCAAAAGCTGATCAGGTTCCCATTGATTATCTGCTTGGGTCCTAAGCTCCACATACTTTTACACTGAGGGAACAGTCTCTGATGTCTACATGACGGAGAGGATAAATATTGTTATTCTTACTCCAAAACCTTTGAATGTGTATGCTGTTGTCATCGTCACGGCTATGCTATTGCTGTTGTCATGGTCACGGACATGTCAATAACAACGCTTTGCATGCAGATCGGATATGTTTAGACAACCATTGCCTTCTATTATACAAAGTCTAATGCAAAAACTCTGAATACGCTACATGATGTTACATTATATGTTCTCCAAAACCAAGTTAGCCTCTTATTACGTTAGACTAGCCATGTAACTAGCCATGTAACTGCCAGAAGGGCTAGTATTAGCTTGTTCATGTTATGTTATGGTCACACCTGCTGTGATAATTCGTGATAATTTGATATGGTACAGAAATCCAGTTCCAACTTCTGTAAGTGCATTATTACCCATGGGAGGATAATGCTGTTGTTATTTTTCTCAAGTCGCCATACCTACAAGTTGCTTTTGGGGAGGGGGGGGGGGGGGGGGTGGGGGGCTTAGGGGTTGGGGCTGGGGTGTATGTGGGGTTGTGTATATTTTGATTTTAATTAATGTTCTAATTTTCAGCAGTGGTTGCATTTCGTCGTCAGTCAATGCGCACTTCTCTTACAATGTTACAAAGAGGGATTGTACACTAGCATGTATTCCGCTGAAGGTTATGACCACAGCCAGTATAGTTGATACTCGAATTGCCATTATAGAGAACAGGAACACAAAGGAGGATGGGAACAAAACGCAGGGTGTAAATTTACAAACTTGGAATACTGACGATAATACACTCTAAAAATGACTACACCCTCGCCAGTGATTAACATACCTTTGGGGGTGAATCGGATGGGGAAACTGAAGATACTCTCCCTTAATGTCAAAGGTCTTAACAATTCAGTAAAACGCCAAAAGATCTTAGACTACCTACGCAGGCAAAAGGCAGATATAGCATTGCTCCAAGAAACAAAACTGGAGGCTAAACAGTTATATACTCTTAGGAATAGATTTTTCAGGGAAGTCACGGGCTCAGACCCGGTTGGGAAGAAGAATGGTGTAGTAACTCTGATCTTCAAAAAATCTAACATTGACCTTCTTTCATCTACATCTGACACGAAGGGGAGATGGGTCACAGCAAAACTCCTAAAGGATGGGACGGAATTCTATATTACAAACATATACGCACCGAACACATGTGACTTAAAGTTTTGGTCGGACCTTACAAAACAAATCGAAAAAATCCCGGACTTGGCAGTCCACATCCTGGCGGGGGATTTTAATCTGCCACTTGACCCGACACTGGACAGAGATTCGCGTTGTCCCTTTCGTAGTAATAGATCTCATAGGGCCTTCAAAAACCTATGTCAGCAATTTCACCTGGTAGATTCCTGGCGCCTACAAAACCCGGTTGACAGGGACTATTCATTTTACTCCTCGCCCTCGCCCTCATTCTCACGGATTGTTTATCTGTTTATCACACAGAACGCTACACCCAGAATACTAGAAACCACAATAGAACCAAGGCTTGTGTCCGATCACTCATGCATTACACTCACCATCTCAGACATAAAACCGTCTACCCGTCAGTCAACATGGCGACTCAATGATGAGGTTCTTGAACACGAACAGCACCGAGCAACTATTGAATCCGCTATCAAAGAATATCTGGTCCACAACGCTAGGGGGGATACCTCCGACTTAACTAGGTGGGAGGCGCTTAAAAGTACTTTGAGGGGTGTAATTATCAAAATTAAATCTGCCATGAACAAGAATCATAATGGGAAATTAGAGGAGCTAGAGAAAGAAATTTCAAATCTAGAGGCTAAGTACTTGCAGAGCAGAAAAGCTGAGTTACTAAATAAGCTAGCCAATAAAAAATACGAATATAATAAAATTGTAAGTGAAAGGGCAGGGGTCTGGCTCGATAGGAGGAAAAGGTTCAAGCTGTGTGAATCAAACAAAGCAGGTAAAAGTCTGGCTGCATACCTCAAATTTAAAATACAAAAAAACACAATAAACTCCATAGCTGATAACTTGGGTGTTTCCCATTCTGACCCAGCCAAAATTACAGACCTCTTTAAAGAATTTTACGAGAAACTCTACTCCAAGAATGCAGAAGTGGAAAACCAAAAGATTAATGAGTATTTGAATAACTGCAATCTCCCTTCCTTGTCTGAGGAAGAACAAACAGACATAAACGGCCCGATCTCGCTAACGGAAGTCCAGTCTGCCATTAAATCTCTAAAGTGTGGTAAAGCCCCGGGTCCGGACGGCTTTTCAGCGAAATTTTATAAATGCTTTTCCATGTCAGTCGCGCAGCCCCTGCTCAACATGTTCGAGGAAATAAGCGAAACAGGCGAAGCTAAGGGCACCCTCTCAGAGGCCACAATTGCAGTTTTCCCGAAAGAAGGGAAAGACCCCACCCTAACTAAAAACTATAGGCCCATTTCTCTCATAAACCTTGACTGTAAGCTATTTGCATCTATCCTGGCGGCACGTCTCCAGAAAATACTACCAAAACTCATACATTCTTCCCAGGCGGGATTCATGAAAAACAGGTTGTCTAGTGACAACACCAGGACACTAGCACATGTATTAGAGAAAGCGAAACTACTATCTACCCCCACAGCAGCAATAACGCTAGATGCTGAAAAAGCATTCGATAAAGTAGATTGGAGGTTTCTGGAGGCTGTGCTCCATAAATTTAATCTAGGCCCATCACTCATAAAGATGATCATGTCCCTTTACTACTGTCCAGTGGCGAAGGTCAGGGCGGGTGGGTCGCTCTCGTCACCTTTTCGACTACACCAAGGCACAAGACAAGGTTGTCGCCTCTCCCCGTCACTATTCGTGTTGGCGATCGAGCCATTCCTATATCAGATTAGACATAACAAAAATATAGCTGGGATCCCCTTCAACGACTGTGTCATAAAGTTAACAGCATATGCCGATGATGTATTGGTAGTTTCAGAGAAAGCGAATGAAGCAATACCGGCCCTACTCAAGTCGATTGATGAATTCTCTAAAGTATCCGGCTACAAACTAAACAAAGACAAGACAGAAGTCAAATCGCTCAATAATCTGGGAACTAAGGACATGATAGGAGATTCGGGACTCACATGGCAGCCGGGCTGCTTTAAATACCTGGGGTTAGATTTTGATAGCGATCTAATCTCCACAGTCTGCACTAATGAAAAATCAGTGTTAAACAAAATACACAAGCTTCTAGATGGATGGTCCCCTAAATATTTATCCTGGTGGGGCAGGGCTGAAACCCTGAAGATGATGGTAGCCCCCTTAGTTAATTATATAGCATGCATGCTCCCAATGACTTTCTCTGATGACTTTATCAACAAGGTGGAGAAGCTGTTTGGCACGTTTCTGTGGCAAGGGAAGAAACCAAGGATATCAATGAAAAAGCTACAATTAGCTAAAGATAAAGGCGGCCTGGGTCTCCCGAACTTCAGACACTACCAAACAGCGTTCTTATGTAAACAAGGAGCTTTATGGTTAATCAAAGATTCAGAATATACTCCGCTGTGGATAGACATTGAAAAAGCAATATTGGACAGCATCCCTCTCGTGGCCCTACTCACCATGGACCTTACACATATACCCCACTCCAAATATATTCTTTTGAATACAAGAAGGGCTCTCCTGAAACTTGACCAAGTAAACCACAAAGGCCTAAAGATCAAAAAATCCACATCAATTGCTCTCTGGTACAACCCACTACTGAAAATCACCGGAACACCGCTGCAGTGGGCCCACTGGTCCACGAAGGGTATTAACTTAGCAAGTGATCTCTTTGAGGGATCTGATCCCCTCCCATTCTCGTCCCAACAGGCCAAACATGCCCTTACACCATTAGATTTTTATGACTTCCTGAAGCTAAAGGCAATACTCTCTGCACGCTCCTTGTCCTCATCTGTGCCATGGTTGTGGGACTCTGTTCCACGCATCTATAAAACTGGGCATTTCGTTTCAAAGGTCTATAAAATGCTCCTCCCACTTCCGCAGAAAGCTAACAGGAAGAATGAGACGAAATGGGAAACAGAATCGAACACGACGGGTATGAGCTTTGATTGGGAGATAATACACACTACTGCATTTAGAAACAAGATTTCCCCTATCCTGTCACAGACTAAATTCATGTTAATTAACAGAGCGTATTGGACTCTTGAAAGACTCTTTAAGACAAATCTAAGGGAATCGCCAACTTGCTGGAACTGTGATGCAGGGGTGGGGGACTTGGCTCACATGTTATTTAATTGCACCTTACTGAAGGACTACTGGAACAGAATATTTGACTGTATTACGCACATCTTTGGTTTCAATCCACCTAGAGAGTTTGCGTATGTTCTACTGGGGGATCAAGAGCCACATCTGGTAAATCCGGTGGATCGTCAACTCCTTGATCTCCTCCTCACCTTGGCATGCAAGGTTGTTCTGTGTAATTGGAAGAACATTTCAGAGGTGACATTCAAAATGTGGCAAGATTGGCTGTCCTTCCTAAGAGGTGCAGATAACCCTGTGTTACACTATTCAACGAGCCGCGTCTCCCATAAAAAGCTCTGGAGGGCCCTGGATGCTTCCTCCTTTTCGTTTGATCCCCCTTAGAGTAATGACCTAGCCTCTAGTCATCCTGTCCTAACCAGCAATCCCCCGAGTTAATGCTTGTCCCGTAAACGCGCATTATGATGGTCTCGCAACTGAGATTGTATTCATGTATGTATGATTTGTATGTCACAACATGTCCACTGCTGATGTCTCTTTTTGTTTATTTAGGTTTGTCCACTAAACTTATGAGTAAATGATTCACCCACCATTTTCCTTTTTTTATACTTTGCCTGTTCAGGCCTTGAATATGTTGAATCATTGTAATATCCTTTTTACCTCTTTGATCCTTATTGTACTGTATTGTCTTGTACTTGTTTTGTTCCTGATTTGAAATAAAAATGATTTGAAATATAAAAATAATTTAAAAACTCCAAAAAAGAGTTGGGAAGGTAATAAACAAACCATTCCCAGGGAAAAACGTTTCCAGTCCAGAGGAAGGTCTCCTCAGCGGAGCGAGAGATCTCTAGGCCGAGAAGACAAGTCTCCCCAAAGGGAACCCTCTGAAAAAAGATACAACCTTAGAGATAGGGATAAAATAAGAAAACCTGACAGATATCAAGATGTTGATACACGTCCCTCTCGATTCTTCTCACTCAATCTTTCTCGATCTTCCTCACAGAAATCGGAAAGAAGAGGACGGTCAGAACACAGAGAAGAGCACGTCAAGTCCAAAGACAAGGAACCTGCTCATCAAAGTAAAAAACTTACAATTTCCCAGAAAGAAGGTAGCAAGTATTAAAATTAAACATGCCGAGAATTCTGAGGACACAGCTGAAAAACGGAGAGTGGGCACAGACAATGCTAGACAGTGCAGCAGAAGTGAGCATAGCTCGCAAGATCCTGATCAATCTTCTGGAGACAGTGGACACGAATGAGTACATTCAGGTGGAAACTGCGGACACACGGGTTAGTGTGCCCCATAAACTATATGAAATAACATTACGCATAGAGGGAGATAAAACTAGAAAAATAAAAGGCCTCTTTCGGGAAAAACTCTCAAAAGGCTATGACATTCTGTTAGCTGAGAAAGACTGGGCACCAGAGTTTGTCAGGGAATGCCCTCATGGCAAAGAAATGAATATGCCTGCCTTCTCGAATCACATCCCGATTCATAAAAAATACACATTGGCAAGAAAATGGGCAGTAGCCCAAGCTCCTGCTTTATATAAAAATCATGTAGGATGGGATGAGGATTCTCCTCACCACAAAATCCAGTTAAAAAATCAGCCCACTGCACAAAGGCAGTACCCAGTTAAACAAGAAGCTAAAAAACAAGTCAGGGAGATCTTAGATCAACTTGAATATCAAGGGGTGATTGAAACATGCACCTCACAAATGAACAATCTTTTGTTTCCTGTCTCCAAGCCAGACGATTCCTATCGTCTAGTTTTGGACTACAGACACCTTAACCTTTGTTGTAAAACATTTGCAGTACAAACGCACATAGTGCAGCACTAATGAATAACATTGTGCGCAAAAAATATTAAACAACATTAGACATCTCTAATGGATTCTTCTGTCAAAACATTGCACCTGAAAGCAGGTATTTGACCGCTTTCTCAATAATGGGATCGAAAAAACAATTTTGCCGACTTCCACAGGGATTCAAGAATAGCTCAGGATTATTCTCAGCAAGTGTAACAGAGTTACTACAAATATATGATGATGAAGCATTATCATATGTCGATGACATCTATCTCACAGATGATGACCTGGAGACTCACTTAAAAAGAGTGAACACCATAATACTTGGGTTCGCATGAGAGGGTTACAAATTCAACTTTAAAAAGTCACGAATTGCCCATCCAACTGTCCTAGGATATGAATTATCAAGTGAAGGCAAAAACCTGGCAGACAATTTCTTAGAGAAATGTGATGTACTACCAAGCACCAAAAACGCTGAAAAATTTACAATCAATACTAGGTTTCCTGAATTTCGGAAGAACATACATTCTAAATTATGCCCTGAGGGTTAAACCCCTCTATGAATTATTAAAATCAGATTTCAAACAAACAAATTGGTCTCAGAAACACACAGAGATTTTGAGATCATTGCAAACAGACATGTTAACTAAAACAAAACTGCAAACACGTGAAAATACATGCAATCTTGTGATCCGAGTCATCCCAGGAAGATATGGATTCACCTACCTGACCTCTAATGAGGGAGAAACGGTTCCTATAGCTTACAAATCACATTTGTACACTCAAGCTGAAATGAAATTCAGCTCTACAGAAAAGTTCAAATTGCCGTAGCAAAAGAAAGAACCCTAGCCCAAGGAAGGAGAATATCTGTTTTTTCTGCAGAATTAGCCCTTGAGGCATTAACAAATCCACGTAATCTGATTAAAGTGGCCTTAGATCCAAAATGAATAGAATGGGGAAATTCCGTTGCTACAGAAGACGTGGAATACTATTTTGACCCAAAACTGAAAAAACTAGATGATCTAGTATATGAACGAGAATATCCTCTGCCAACTGAAATTCTGCCTCTAGAACAATATACCTGCGTAATCTATATGGACAGATTCGCACAACACTATGATGTAGAAAATAAATCCTATGATGCAGCGTGCGCGATTGTTAAAGGTCGCTGGCGCTCTGGTAAATTCAAACCAATGATTACCAAAACTGAATCACTCAGGAAATGTTCAGCTCAGCGAGCTGAAATAAGAACTTTAAAGATGGCACTTGAAAATGCTGATCGCGAATTCCCCACACTAATAGTGTGCGATTCGTATTTCTGCGTCAAATCCTACAACAGTGACTTGCAGACATGGATCAAAAACGGTTACAAAGATGACACAGGTGCTACAATAAAGCATAAAAGGCTTTGGGAACAGGTAGTTCTTTTACAGAAAGAACTACGAAGGACTCACGTGATACACGCATTGAGTCATCGACGTGATGGCGTTCACGTTGCAGGGAATTCATTGGCTAACACAGCCACAGCGTAAGCGGTTCAACCGGCTTCCGTAGCCACTGAAAAGCGTTCGGAAAAACACATAGATGGGGAAACCATGCTGGCGGTAAAAGCCTCATTAAAAGGCGATTATGCAGCATTACCTCTCAACTATCCACTCAGTAATACATACATAATTGATGCAAACTCCGTTCCGTTTGCTCGAATCCCTGGAGTGGGGGATAGGGTAATTTCAAACACAAACCGGAGAATCTTCTTACTACAAGAAGCCCATATGGGGTTGGGTCTGAGGCACCAAGAGATCCTGAAATCTCTGATGGAACTACAATCGGAGTACTGGTGGGCGGGAATGAGCGTAGATATCTACTATTTTGCAAAAAATTGCAAGGACTGCAACAGAGATCGCAGTTATGAACCGGACCAGCCTGTAGCCCAGATACCACTGTTAGATAGCATCAGGCTATCTATAGCGCAGAAATCCAGTCGGAGAAATGCGTCCCCATAATAATTAAGACTGAATTCACTTAAAAATGTATGCCCCAGCACTCTGCTGACGCCAGAACTGTTATAAAAGATTTGCGAGTCTTTATCGGCACATTCGCAATTGGCATGCTACATTCTGATCAGGGTCCTCCATTTAGCTCTCGAGCTTACTAAGAGGCCATGAACAGCATGGGCATCGCATCGCGGTACTCTTCTCCCTTCCATCCTGAAGGAAATGCGGTTGTGGAAAGAAAAAACCGGGACATAAAGCAATCTATAACAGCGAGGGTATTAGGTTCGGGTGATGGGTGGGTCAAACATTTAACAAGTGTCCAACGTAGTCTTAACAATCTGTCAAGAAACTCTCTAAAAGGTCTCACTCCATACGAACTTTTGTTCGGAACTAGAATGCATATTCAGGATCTTGATAGTCACACTTCAGTGGTAGAAGAAAAATCCTTTGATATCAAAGATCGTTTGGCTGTTTTACAGGATTTAAATGAAACAAGAAAAAACCTGAGTAACATAAAGTTGAAACAACAGTCGACAGCCACTGAAGAAAAACCACCTGTCCCAGCAAGACCTGTCTGGATTCCAAAGATTGGGGATCTGGTCAGAGAAAAGATCGGGGTAAAGAAGGAATTTGGGCCTTCTTACCGAAAAGCAGTACCTGTCTTAGCTATCAACGGAACAAGATCAGTTGTACTACCGCCACTTGGTGGTAAAAAGGAGAACCGAGTTGTATCCATCGACCTGGTAAAACCACAATCACGTCGCCAATAATAAGTAGTAGGCCCAGTGGACTCCCAAGAAATAGCAGAATACCAACATTTGCAACGATCCAAGAGGTTCAAACTGAGAGACTAATCACATTTGATAAACCTGCAGTGCATAAAAAAGGACTATGCAACAAAGCCATGGAACTTGTGCCTCTTGACACACAAATCTCACCAGTTCGTCAAGAAACACCTGTCTACAACGATGTAGCCTCGGACAATGCTAATGAAACAAATAAAAATGCAAAAGCAAATAAAAATCCGGAAGCAATTCCAACAATTGACAGAACTGCATCAGGCTACTTCATCAATTTCGACGATTTCTCTGAAGATCCTAGCGAGCATGTAGAAACGCCTCCAACAAGAACTTTCAAAGAAAAAGTAGTTGAACTTTTTCACCAACTAAAAGAAACATATCTAATTTCACCATGGATTGAATTTTGGATTGTGTTAGGTGTACTTTTCCTTTTGCTTTGGCTCATCATGGTTCTATGTTTGGGAAAATTAATTGATGGGAAATATAGTACAATAGATACAGCAAGTCAGAACATCAACTTGGTCCTAAAGCCTCACACATCCCCTCATATCGAGAAAAGAGAACTGTCATCAGTGAACATCACAGCCAATCCAATACCCGGTGGGGTAGCATGGGACAGAACTCGTTATGACATTTTTGGCCCAGTGGAGCTCCTGAAGTATCCTCACCAGCTCAAGATTTCATTAAGTGACTTTGTGACACCTAGTACCTTCTCTGATGACTGGGACTTTGAAAACATTAATAATATGATGTCAGATTTAGTAATGTCAGCTAAATTTACAGAACATGATTACTTACAGGGTTTATTTATTTATTTATTTATTTATTTATATGCTTGTAAAGCGCCTGAGTCAATTCCCGAAGGGATATCTCTGCGCTGTTGCTAGCAGTTTTAGGACAGCTTACTGCAGTGGTGAAATGCTAGGGGGGGATAGGTATTATGGCCTAGTAAAAAGGTACGTTTTCAATTTTTTCCTGAACAACACTAAATTGCTAATCTGTTTCAGTTCAGTGGGCAGGGAGTTCCAAAGTAAGGGTCCTTTGTAGGACAGGGCTCGACCTCCCTGCCTAGCTCTTCTTATTTTTGGAACTTGTAGCAGCAGATGGTTACTAGAGCGGAGTGCGCGTCTAGGGCAGTAAGGTACAAATTTCTCTCGTAAGTATTTGGGGCTGGTACCGTACAGGCATCTGTGTATGATGTTACAGATTTTAAAATTGATGCGCTGCTTCACGGGAAGCCAATGGAGTTGGTGTAGTAGGGGGCGGGAGGGCGTTCTGGGGGGGGCGTTGAGGGCCAGCCTTGCTGCCGTATTTTGGACAACCTGAAGTTTGTCTATTTGTTCTTCGTTCGCCGATAGGTAAAGCCCATTACAATAATCCATTCTGCCTAGGATTAAAGTTTGGATGAGGGTCTTTCTGTGGTTGTCTGGCAGGAAAGGAAAGACACGTCTTAGGAGCCCCACCACGTGAATGCAGGCACCTGCAACCTGAGTGGTGTGTTCCTTAAGCAGGAGTGCTTGGTCCAACTTAATGCCAAGGTTTTTTGCTATGGGCTTGGGGTTGGGGACCGGGCCTAGTTCCAGAGGCCACCAATCTGGTGACCAGAGGAGAGTCGCCCCTCCAAACAGCATGACCTCTGTTTTGGTCACGTTGCATTGAAGAAAATTTATTGCCATCCATTGTGCTATCGTTCTCATCCCACTGGCAAATGATGAAAGAATTTCCGGTGTGAGAGTTGTGAAGGGAAACAGAAGTTGGGTGTCGTCAGCGTACGACACCGGAGTGAATCCAAAGGATCTTATCATATTTGCTAAGGGGGCCACATAAATGTTAAAAAGCGTGGGGCTAAGGCATGAGCCCTGTGGCACACCCTTAGTAAGCACTCTAGATGGAGAGGAGTGAGAACCTAGTCTGACTCCTTGTGTGCGATCGGAGAGAAAGCTTTTTAGCCATGAGAGAGCCGTGCCTCCTATTCCCACATCACTCAGTCTTTCTAAGAGGAGTTCATGTGATACCGTGTCGAAAGCAGCGGATAAATCTAACAGCACTAGAATCACGGATTCCCCCCTGTCCAGTGACATCCTGATGTTGTCGGTCACGGAGAGGAGGGCTGATTCAGTGCTGTGATTAGGCCTGAAACCAGATTGGGATGGGTCCAAGGCTTCCGCTGCTTCGATATATTTCGACAGGTGTGTGTTAACATGTTTCTCTGTGAGTTTACTGAGGTAGGGTAGGAGGGAAATAGGTCTGAGGTTTGAAAGGTCCGACCAGGGTAACGCGGCATTTTTCCGAATTGGATTGACTACAGCCTGTTTCCACACTGTAGGTACCTGTCCTTTGCTCAGGGATTGATTTATGATGGCTTGTATGGGTGGACCTAGAATTGAGTTTAAAGGGGCCATCATTTCCGCTGGTAGGAGATCATTAGGAGAACCAGATTTTATGTGGTTAATTAGGGGGGAAAGGTCTGTATTAGACACTGGGGGAAAGGAAAGTAAGGATGGAGATTTTTTTGGTTGTGGGGTCATGGGGACATAATTTCCACTGTTGGTGCTGGTTGTTTTCAGGATTTTATCGTAAATCGTATTGATTTTGCTCTCGAAGAACAGGGAGATCTCGTTGCACAGTGGTAGTGAGAAATCATCTGCGCTGATGCAAGCTGTGGGTTTCACGAAGGATTCCAATATTTTGTACAGTTCCTTCGAGGAATTGCCCGCCTCTGACAGTTGCTGTGCCAGACAGTTTTTCCGAGCTTTTCTAATATTTTTGTAATATTTCGATTGGGCTTCTGAGTGGGCTTTTTTATCCTCTACTAGGTGAGATTTTCTCCATTTCTTTTCCAGTCTTCTACACCCTTGCTTCTCTGCTCTTAGTACCTCTGTGTACCATTTCTCCTGTTTATGGGTGGGGAATTGTTTGTGGAGTTTTAGCGGGGCTAGTTTGTCTATTGCTTCCAATAGAGATACATTAAATTTAGCGAGCATGTCATCTACGTTATCTGTGTCTGGGATTGAGGGTATTTTCCAGGTTTCCTGTAGTCCTTCAATAGTTATTTTGTGCCATTGGCGTCGCCAAATTGGGGGAAAAATTTTGTTTGTTGTCTTTTTATGTGAAATGGGAAGATTGAATTCTAACAAATAATGATCAGTCCAGCTCAGGTGAGAAGTGGTTTTGCATGGCAAGGTGGGACAGTTAGAAAAAAGTAGGTCTAAAAGGTGTCCCCCTTCGTGGGTGGGGTCAGAGTTATGGAGTTGGAGCCCTATTGTGGACATATCTGCAAGCAAAGCTTTAGTTTCTGTAAGTTCCAGATTGTCTGCATGGATATTAAAATCGCCTAGGAGAACAAAGTTTTCGTTGGCTCTGAGGTAAGGGGCTATTAATTCCATCAGAGAGAGGGAAAATCCTGTGCTTGATCCAGGTGGGCGGTATATGAGAGCACCTTTCATAGCTATTATGGTAGATAAATTTATGCGAAAAGTTACAATTTCCAGGGTAGGGCTACATTTTTCCTCAAGAATGGTTATTTTCAGATGTTCTTTATAAATAATAGCTAGTCCACCTCCTATTTTAATAGGTCTATCCATGTGTAAAAACTTATAGCCTGGGGGAATAGCTATTGCAATTGCGGGCGTAGTGTGGGGCTTCAGCCAGGTTTCTGTGAGAAAACACAGATCTGGTTGATTGGTATGTAGTAAATCCCAAATCTGGAGCTGGTGTTTGGGCATTGATCGTACATTAAGCAGAATGCATTGTAGACTGCTTACATGTTTCCTTGCCTCAGATGTCTTGAGGTCTTCGTGGGGGAGGGTGATGGATTGAAAACGACATTTCCTACAAGAAAAAGGGCCTTCAGGGAGGGGCCAGTCCTCGGTAATGCAGGCAGAGGAGTGAGAGGGTCTCAGAGATATCAAATCTCGGACAGAATACCTGATGGTTTTGTGGCGGTTAATATTATTGGGCATAGCTTCTGGCACCTGGCGCCGTTCTGGCGCGGACGGGCGCAGACGGGCAGCTCTTTGGCCGGTCTTCGGCCGGGCTGCGCGCGATCGCTGCGCGCTCGTGGTCCTGCGAGGGCTAAATAGCCTCAAGGAAGTTGTGCACTAGAGCGCTAACCGCTCTGCGTGCAAGTTCACCGGAAGTGCCTGCCGGCCTCACCGAAGAAATGCAGGGAGAAGGCTAACAGTCAGTCATGGCGTGTGGTGCAGGGGGGATTGTGATTTTTAAAAACACAGTTTTATCCACAATATCAAAGTGCAAATTTTAAACACACAATATCCATCCATTGGTTCATCCAATTATGAAGAGCTATACTGCTACAACCATTATGGTGATCACTATTTGCATAAAACTGCTCAGCCTAGAAATGTTTTATCTTATAACCAGTGGGAACACTGTCCAACTCCACCAAAAGGCAGTTCGAAAACATTTTTTTGAGAAATTCCAATACTTCTCAGGGTTTAATAACAGTGATCCAGGAACGTTTTATTTTAAAATGTTAAATAGAACAGGAATGAAAACAATGTTGAGAAATACTAAATTGATTTATGCAGAAAATTTTTATAACAAAATGTGTACATTTGGTTTCAAATTTTAGAAAAACACCATTGACACAAAAAAAATCTGGGGTTCCAAAGATTGACAAGTACAAGGCCTAGAAGCACTATTTAGGGCCTGCATTATCCCAGAACAAATGATATTCTTTTTTTTTTTTTTTTAAATCTTTATTAACATGAAGGTATCAATGACATATACAATATCGCGGAAGGATTCAATTTGGTCCTACTTCACATTAGACTGGTATTACAATATGGTAATGCGTGTTCGAACATGTAGTGAATATAGTTCCACAGATACACGGAGTCATAACAGCAATTGGCCTCATTACAGTATTTGGAACGATACTAATCCGTCTCAGTTCTATCTAAGGTATCCCCCTCTATACTTAATATCATGTTCAGCCATGTGTGTAAGTTTTTTAAAGGTAATAACAAGAAAATGGAAAAGGTAAAGAAAATCAACGTATTTGTCATCGTGTAAAGTGTGTCTCCTGTACACTCCTACATTCAGCAGCCATTTAGGTTAATCACAATTCGGTACCTGAGTAAGTATAATCGTGCGACAGCCGGTGCATGAAGAACTAAACACCCACCCTCCTAATCATCCTCCTCCTCAGAATCTAGATCCTCGTCCTCTGGCAAAGGTTCACATATTTCTCCTCTATAAATGTTCCAGGGAGCCCAGATCTTGTTCCATTTCCGGGGGCACGCCCTGAGCACATACACCGCCCTTTCCGTCACCATCAATAAGTCCATATTCTTGGCCCATCGAGTTGCTGTAGGTAGTTCTGGAACACCCCATTTTTGTGCTATGTCTCTCTTGGCTACTGTAATGGCTAGCGTGACCCACAACAGTCCATACCTGTCCAAATCATTGGGGTCCCAAATGTTCAACAAACACTTTCGAGGTTCAGGCAGGACAGACACCTTAATTGCTTGAGAAACAGTACGCATAATTTGTTTCCAGTACTCTTGTATCAGCGGGCATTCCCACAGGGTATGGTACAAGTTCCCTTCCTCCCCGCATCCCCTGAGGCAAAATGGGTGTGGTATTCGTTGTATCCTGTGCAGTAACGTTCTCGTGTAGTAAACTCGGTGCAGAATTTTGAGTTGTACTAATCTGAATTTCGCCGATATGCCCACTTCCCTCGGTGAGGCAAGCGCTTCATTCCATTCTGTTTCATCAACCTCCCCTATGTCCCTTACCCATTTCTCCTGAAGGTGTAATGTGGGGTCCGCCAGGTTATTGACTAACTTTTTATATGTAAGAGAAGTAGCACTCTGAGGCATATAATCCGTCAGTAGTCTGTCTTCCAGTGGCGACGACTCTGGTAGATCAGTGCCTGTTGGAATTGCTTGGAGTAGTGCGTGGCGGATCTGTACGTATCTAAACGTCTCGTTGGGGCCTAAACCATACTGCTGTTGGAGTTGTGGTAATGCAATCACTGTGCCTTTCTCCCACAGGTCCCCTATCTTGGAGATTCCTATGCGGTCCCACTGTGTAAAACCTTTACATAATCTAAGGTTCCCCAATAATTTTGTATCCCACAGTGGTGTCAGTCTGGTGAGTTTTCCTGCCCAGCCCAATCGTGTTTGTGCTTTGTGCCACAATGCAGCTGTGTGTTGCGTTGGGCCAATCAGTTTTCTAACCTGGGATTTGTTGTATAAGACTGAAAGCATGCCGTCTGTTCCAAGTTGAGACCAGTCCGCTTTATACGCCGGGTCCTCACGTGGGGTATGGACCCATTGGTTAATTATCTTAAGTTGGGCCGCCCAGTAGTATAGTTGTACATTGGGTAGTGCAATCCCTCCCTCGTACCAACTCTTCACCAGTTTATCATGGGCGATATGTGCCGGGCCATTATTCCAGAGTAAGCTGGAAACCAGCGCCGCAATCTGCTTAAAATAGCGCGGTGCAACCAAATAAGGGGTATTTTCCAAGACATATAAAAACCTGGGGAGTGCCATCATTTTGTACAAAGCCGCCCTTCCCAGTAGGGTCAGGGGCAAAGTCGCCCAGTGTTTAACGTCAGCACGCAGACGTTCTAGAGGTGGTTTTAAATTTGTATCAAAGAAGTCAGCGGCACTTCCCGTAATGAAAATACCCAAATATTTAAAGGAGGTTGTCGTTAAGGCCAAGGGGCAGTCCTCCCGCAACAATGGCTCCGGGCCCTTGAGCACATATACCACAGATTTCGACCAGTTCAAGGTATAACCCGATGACTCCCCATGTGTGTTACAGAGGTGCAGTAGGGCAGGGATCCCGCTGTCGGGGTCAACCATGTAGATGAGCATATCGTCTGCATACAGGGAAATCTTATCTTCCCACCCCTCCTCCCACTTGATACCTCGAAACAGCGACGTTGTGCTAATCAGGATTGCCAGTGGTTCAAGCACCAGGGCGAAGAGCAAAGGAGACAACGGGCATCCCTGTCTAGTCCCCCGCCTCAGCGGGAACGACGCTGAAATGTGTCCGTTTGCTACCACCTGCGCCACCGGTAACGTGTACAGCAGGCGTACCCATGCTCTAAATTTAGGTCCAAAGCCCATACGAGTAAGCACTGCAAATAGGTATTCCCATTCCACTAGGTCGAAAGCCATTTTGGCATCGAGGGAAAGGATCACCGCTTGCTCAGTAAGAAGGTGCGCACGCGCCATCACCCCATGGACCCTCCTTAGATTCATTGCCGTGCTCCTGTGGGGCATGAAGCCCGATTGGTCAGGGTGTATCAGCGTGTGAAGATGTTGTGTCAGACGGCTGGCCAGGATCTTTGCTAGGATTTTAGCCTCCACATTAAGCAACGAGCGGGGTGGTAGGAGGTGCGGAGGTGCGGTAGGAGGTGCATGCAGTCGGTGGCTTACCCGGTTTAGGTATAGCCACTATGGTGGCAGTACGCTGGTCAAGCGGCAGGGTCGCTCTATCAAGGCTGTCAGTGTACATATTCAGCAACGGTTTACTGAGCATAGGGGCCACTGCTTTATACCATTCCACAGGCAGGCCATTGGGGCCTAACGCCTTACCAGACTGCAAATTTTGTATCGCTAATTGAATTTCCTCTTCTGAAAGATCAATATCTAAGTCTTGCTGTGCCTCTTGTGCGAGTGCAGGGATGACAATATTCTCTAGGGAAATCGTCGCCGTCTGTGTAGTGACGTCACGGTCTGGGGTATATATGTCCCGGAAGTGACTTGCCAGAGTGTGTACTATTTGTTCAGGGTGTGTCTGTAGTTGACCATCATGCGTGTAAAGTCTCTGTATGCCTCTGTTACTACCCCCTCTCTTGTCCAGCCACGCCAGCATTTTCCCGGCCTTGTCTCCCACATCGTATACTCTATGTAACGTGTTTGCCTGATGACTTTGGACGGTTGTTTTGAGATGATCTCGGTATTGCTGTTGGCGGAGCTGTAATAAGTGTGTCGTTTCCGGTGTGGGATTCGACATGTGTGCAACGTTCGCGTTGTGAAGTGTGAGTTCTAGTTCCGTGAGTTCACGTCTAGAATCCTGTTTGTGACCCGTTATCGCTGCTATCGCCTCCCCCCTGAGGACTGTTTTATAAGCCTCCCAAAGGACAGAGGGCGAGGAAACGGTCCCTTCATTTTCAGTGAAGTATTGCACGGTCGCCCGTTTAAGTTTTTTCCTTATCTTAGGGATTTTCAAATAATTGGGATATATTGGGTATGTTCTCGCACACTTCTTTTCTTTGGTGGTAAGTGATAGAGATATCGGAGAGTGGTCAGATATACCCCTTGGCAGGATATCCACTTTATCTATCGATCCTAGACCCACCCCCAAGAATAAAAAATAGTCTATTCGTGAAAGGCTATTATGAACAGCAGAATAATATGTGTAGTGGGTGGTCGCTGGGTTCAATTGTCGCCATATATCTGTAAGGCCCATCGCCTCTATAAAGCCAGGAAGCGCGGCAGAACCCCTTGGGTGATCTCTCACAGGTAAGGTGTCCAGCGCAGGGTCTATTTTGGCGTTAAAGTCCCCCACAAGTATTGTGTCCCCCTCCGGGAGGTCTAGGAGAAATTTACCAAGAGCTGGCAGTGCTGCTGAGTGAAGTGCCGGGGGATATACACGGAGACCACATTCAAAGGTCGTCCTTCCCACTGTCCATGCAATGCCGCAAAGCGACCTTGGTCGTCTATTTTGTGGCACTCTACAAGAAAGGGTGACGATTTTTTCATGAGTATCCCAGTGCCCCTGGATCCCGTTGTGAATTCTGAATGTACTGCCATAACAAACCCACGTCTGTTAAGTGCTTTACATGTGGACCCTGCAAGGTGTGTTTCTTGGAGCAGCACTAGGTCAGGTCCCTGACGTTTAATCGCTTGCAAGACTAGACCTCTTTTAATTTTATCCCCCAAGCCCCGAACATTCCAGGTTAACATACGTAGGGGAGGCACGTCAGCCGTCGCAGGCGCGCCCTCAACGGACACTGCGTTTAACTGTTGGGCCATCGGGTCGTGTAAGCATTGTCGCAGCCGATCGGAGGCCGACATCAACCCAGATGCGGCACCATGTGACAGTGTACCATAATTGTGTGGCTTGTGGCATTGTAGTGTACCATAGAGTAGAAGTGATGACAAAAAACAATAACATTAACATTCGAACTCCCCCTCCAGCCCCCCTCCCTGCTCCCCTGCTCCACGGACCGTTCCCCGCTCGCTTCCCCAACTTGGCAGAGTGCTTTTCCCCATTCCCTACTATCTTACTTGCTCGTGGGGTTGGTGAGTCCCCTACAGGCACTGGCTAATGCCCACCCTACTCAGCTTAACCAACTCCAGGTCCCTGTAGTTCGCATGAATTGTCTCCTGTAAAGTTCACCTCTAGATCGGAGCCGGCTGCCCAGAGTCAAGAGGGTCCCGCTCCAAGTCCGATTCTAGTCCCGCAGCCTCAGCGTGCTGTGAAGGACGAGTGTTCTGGTCGTCCGCTTGCTTGTCGTTGCGATGATTTGGCCGGTCTCTGTGCGGACACTGTTGCTGTCCCGCCTGTCTCCATCCATCAAGCCAGTCGCGCACAACTTCTGGCGTATCAAAGAACCATGCTTTTCCATCGGCCACAATTCGCAATTTGGCGGGGAATAACATTGAGTATTGCAGGCCCTTGTCTCGTAGTGCTTTCTTTACCTCCGTGAATGACTTCCGGCGCCTGGCAACCTCTGCTGTGTAATCTGGAAAGAAGGCCAGAGTAGAGTTTTGGATCTTGACTGGTGGAGAAACTCTTGCCGCCTGTAAGATGGCGTCCCTGTCTCTGAAATTAAACAATCTAGCCAGTACAGGGCTTGGCGTCACACCCGGCTTGGGCGTCCCACCCGGCACCCGGTGCGCTCTCTCAACGGAGAAAAAATGGGACAGACCTTTAGGCTGCAGTTTATTTTTAATGAGGTCTTCGACATAGAGGTCCATTGCTCCCTTTCCTTCTGTTTCCGGTAGGCCAAGAATGCGTACGTTGTTCCTGCGGGAACGCCCTTCCTTGTCATCCAGCTTTTCCCGTAGCATCTTGGTGACTTTTTCCATGCGTTCCATTGCTATTTGTAGTTCAGAAGTGTCTTCAATAAGTGATTTGGTAACCACTTCAACTTGAGATACTCTCTCGGTCATCTTCTGAAAGTCCGCCCGCAGCAGAGTAACCTCAGAGGAAATGGAGCCCACTGTTGATTGCACCTCTGAGAGGGTCCTCATAATATCCTCCAGCGTCACTTTTTTGGGGCCATCCATGTCCGGAGCAGCACCCAAGGAGTGTCGCCCACTGACTTGCGAGTGGCCTTGCTGGCTATAGGCAAACTTGTCCAATTTCGCCTGCGTCGATGAGCTTCTGGTCCCTTTGCCCGCCATGATTCAAGGCAGTGCAGTCTCGAGTCGCCGCTGTCCCGGGAGCCCAGGCATCAACTAGGCGGTAGCTATGGCCGCTACAAGTCTCTTTCGCACACTGTCGCCTTAGCAATGCAGCCTCAGGATCTCGATCGGTATCCGACCGTAGCGAGGGTTCTTCAAGTCGGCTGTCAGTCCTTCATGCGGCGTTTCCGCCGTACAGGAATCCAGGGGCCTCCGGCCGTATCAAAGGCAGCCTCGACGAAGGTCCAGCTCGGTAACCCTACATCCAGTAGGCGTCTGCTCCCCCGGTGCGCTCACTCCTGTCCCAGGTCGCTCGAGCCGAGCAGGCTTCTCCTCCAAAATGGCGCCCGATAGGGTCTCGAGGGGCCGCCCTCTGTGTGGAAACTTTCACAGTCCAGCCACCGCCGTGGTTTCTCTGCGGGTGTTCGCGGCCCGAGCAGTCGCCCTCATCCACAGGTCTCGACGGCCCCCCCAGAGTCTTTAACCAGCAGTCGTTCACTACGGTCCGTTCCACGGGGGGCCGGCAGTTGCTACTGAGTTCAGCCCAGGAAGGTCGCACTTCCGCCGGGGTCCAACGAATACTCCAGGCCGATGTCGCCTTTTCGCTGTAGGCCTCACTACGCACGAGTTGAGAAGTGCAGTTCTCGGTATTCGATTTTCACCGGAGTCGGATCAGGAGGTGCAGCTTCGGTTCCTGAGCAGGTACCGCCACTTCGGGCAGGCGTTGTGACGGATTAAGTTATCGGATTTTACAAAAGGCCGTTATGCCGTGAGGAGCTCCCACTTCACGCTGCCGTCATGCTCGGCCGCTAGCCACGCCCCCTCACAAATGATATTCTTGAATGAACAATTCAACAAACTACTTGTCTTGGCCTTAGACTTAAATACACCGTCTATTCTGAAACCCATACCTGATAGTGACAGCACTACTGATGTGGAGATAGACGTATCTCATATTTTACACCAAAACAGAACACATACTGATTGGAAAAAGTGGTTGATCTGGCCAACAGACACGAATAACTGTCAAGATAGATTCCTGAACAAAACGCAGGGGTTCAAAATGACCAGACCAGAACCTAGATACTCCCAGAGACAACATCCAGGGATAGTTACAACATACAGTGTAGGGAAACTATGCCTTGAGTGGCTACAGAAATCCACACTGGCTGAAATTAAGCAACACTTGACTTTACTTAAAGACGGTGCTGACTTGCGCGATTTCATAATGGGACCACGCAAACAGCGTCAAAAATGTTTCATCGCGGCCGGTATATACGCTGCATACAACGAAGCATGGAAAGTAATGCAAATTGAGACAGCAGAAAAAATATTAGAAATTGATCGTATAAATTTGGAAAAATCACTTTCTGTTGTGGACAATGGGTTAACGACTCTGTCTTCCAGAATATATTCACTGGACAGCATTGTATCATCTGCTTTTGATATAATAGAGCAGGACATACTAATGTTACAACATGGTCAGTCTCAATTACGTTCTATTGTACAGCTTGGCTAGACGTTGCAAAACCTACGTTCAGGCTACGTACCATGGCGTTTAATCAACACAACGTCATTATTTTCTATCTTTAAGCTTACTGATAAACAAATCAGTTTGGCACAAAAAGGAGCAGACTATACGATTCTGAGCATTGAAAAACTCGAGAGATTACCATTGACAATGTCAGAGAGACCTGTCATTGAATGGATAATACATGGAACGATTACAATTCTGATTACAACTTTCCAGTTTAAATACTGCCAAGAGTATATACCAGCAGGCCGGTAGAAAAGGTTGGGTAAAGAATACATCAAATCAACCTGGGATTTACCTTATACTATGCTATGTTTTCTTTTGTTTTGCTATGTTTTGTTTTGCTATCCTATGCTTGGTTTTGGTATGCTATGCTATGTTTTGCTATCCTATGCTTTGTTTTGTTATGCTATGCTATGTTTGCTATCCTATGCTTTTTTGGTATTCTATGCTATGCTGTGTTTTGTTAAGCTATGCTATGTTTTGTTATGCTATGCTGGTGAGGGTGAGGGTGTGTGAGGGTGAGGGTGTGTGAGGGTCAGATGGTTGTGAGGGAGAGGGAGTTTGAGGGAGAGGGTGGGAGGGTGAGTGAGGGTAAAAGGGTGTGAGGGTGTGTGAGGGGGTGTGGGTGAGGGGGTGTGAGGGTGAGTTAGGGTGTGTGAGGGTGAGAGTGTTGTGAGGGTGAGGATGTGTGAGGGTGTGTGAAGGTGAGGGGGTGAGAGGGTGTGTGAGTGTGAGGGTGTGAGGGTGAGGATGTGTGAGGGTGAGGGTGAGTGGGGGAGTGTGAGGGTGTGAGGGTGAGTGAGGGTGTGTGAGGGTGAGAGGGTGTGAGGGTGTGGGTGTGTGAAGGGGTGTGAAGGTGAGGGTGAGTGAGGGTGTGTGAGGGTGAGAGGGTTGTGAAGGTGAGGGTGTGTGAGGGTGAGTGAGGGAGGCCTGGATGGGGTAAAGACTTTAAGCCCCGTTCAGGCGCTTTGCTCATGATTTACCTCAATCCTTAAATTACTACACGTGAGGTGAATCTTGACCACGCCAAAAAGCAAGCTACCCAAAATAATAATCAGTTTTCCATCTGAGACCCATTAACCCGCACCCTGGTCAGTAATAACCAGATGGAGTCTCAGCTTTGAAAGAGGCCTCCTTGAATAGGATGGCTTACTGTGTCTGCCATGTGCATATCTGTGCCATGCCTGTCCAGGCTTTCAGAAGCACGTCATGTGACTGATTCAATCCCAGCCCTTCTTATCTCACAGAAGGGACCACCTGTGACTGACTAGACCTCAGTCTTTGTAATATTGCAAACTTGCCCTTTCAATTTTATAGAGAGAGACCTCTGACGGATTCGATTTAGAGCTTCTGGTCTTACAGAAATATCTCTCTGCCAAGTGACTGTCAGTTTCACCCTTAGACTGCTCTGCCTCCTGCCGGCTCTGCACAGCAGCACCTCGAACTAGGCCATCGGCAGTGAAGGAAGCAATCGAATCAGGGTGCGCACAAATGACACAGGGAGGTTTTCACCACCACCAGCGACAGCTAGATCGACAGTCGACACCGCTTCCCCGGGTGGCAGTTTCGAAGTTACACCCTTACAACAGTCGTGCTCACATATGAAAAAACACGGCGCTGTCAGGGAAGCGGCTGGAGTCGATAGTGCAGCGGCCTCTCAGGCCTCCTCTGCACTGTGTTCACACACAGATAAAACGTCTATCGACCGCCCCTCACCGGCGCAAATGAGCTGCGCCCGCCGGCCGTCGCGCGCATGGACACGATTAGCACCATGTCCATGCCCGGTCGATGGATACTGAGGCATGAAACTTACAGACACCAGTCTGGGTAGGGCCCCTCCTATTCCGAACACGCTTCAGCCGAATTTAATATACGACCTTTTCTCTCAATAGTTTATCGGCCGCCGTTTTGGGGTGTTTTTCTCTTGGACATAAAGACTGCTCAGTGTGTTAATGCACCTTCTGCAAACACTTGTGTACCTCCTGAAGTAGGGTGACCAGAGAACCAAAAACCGGGGCATTTTGCAAAACAAGCCGTGAGCGTACAAATCCCGAAACCGGAAGTTCAGGAGCGTCACGCTGGTTGTGGGGCGGGACTTCCGTCTTCTGCGGGAAGCCCGCGCCCACAGAGTGGCTGGCACAGACGAGCAGTGGTGACTCGTGGCTCCCATGCCTGAGGGAGAGCCCCGCGCCGGAGGCTGCAGAAGTCAGGAGTGGCAGCTGAGGCCGCCGCTGCGGTGAGTGGGGCTTAGTTGTATGGGGGCGGCGGTGGTGGCGGGGAGCAGGGGTGTGTGTGTGCGCGCACACGCGTGTCTGTGTGCGCATGTGGGTGTGCGTGCGTGTGTGGGTGTGGCCTAAGTAACGTGAGGAGAAAGGGGGGGTGGCTGTGTGTGTGCGTGCCGTTGAAAGCGAAAGCAGGGGCTGTGTGTGCATATGTAAGCGCATCTCAGAAGCGCGTCCACAGACCCCAATCGGCGCGTGCCCCGGTCTGTACCACTTGGCAGGCAAGTCCATAACAATAGATCTCGCTGGCGACAGCGCTTCGCGCTGCATCACCAGCGAGACCTAAAAAGGTTCTGGGTCTTTCACTGTCTCATCATTTTGAAAAAGGCACATTTTCAGTGTTATATTCAACAAAGCCATGGTTGCAGCTTTTTTATTTTATGCAACATACAACCATTGACAAAGCCAATAGTTCTGGCTTGTAGGTGTAACTCTGCTTGTTGTGTTATATATCTGGATGCAATGAAAGAAGCAGCAAATTACTAGTCGGGCGGCAAACTATGCTAAGCACTGATTTTTAGCTTAGTTGTTTTAAGTCATGCACTTAGTTACATCGAACACCCTCTTTGGAGAGACCCCCCAGTTTTTCATCCTACTTAAAGCCCTGAAAAAAACATCAGGTCACAGTGGTACTGTGCTTCATGCATGACTCATGACTTCCACTTCTTTGGATTGCCTATGTACAGGGGTATAGTGAGCCCTCCCCCGTCCCACCGCTTGCTTTAGGAACTACAGCAGGGGTGAAGCACTTGATGGGCCCCATCTGTCTGCAACTATGCAGACAAAGGCTCAGCTCATAATTATTGTGAAAAAGTGAGTAAGTGAAGGGATGGGTGGATGGCTGGATGGATTAGTGAAAGCGTGAATGGATGGGTAATGAGAGAAAGGATGGACGGATAAGGGAGTAGGATGAGAGAAGGTAAATACACAAATGTATGGGTAGAAGAGTAGATGAACGGGTAAATGGATGGATGAGTGGATGGATGAGTGAAAGGGTGGATGATAGGCGAGTGAATTGGTGGAAGGATGAGTGAATTGATGGGAGGATTGATGAATTGATAAGTGAAAGGATGGATGGATGAGTGAAAGGGTGGATGTAAGGCTGGATGAGTGAGTGCAAGGGAGGGTAAATGGACAAGAGGGTGGATAGATGAGTGAAGGAGAAAAAAGGGTAGATGGATGAGAGAAAGGATGGATGGATGGATGGATGGATGAGTGAAAGGATGTATGAGTGATAGGGTCAGTGGATGGATTCATGAGTGGATGACTAGATGGGTTGGTGGATGGAAGGATGGATGGCTAAGTGAAAGGGGATGGAGAGAGAAAGGGAGGATGGGTGGGTGACCAAGGGTGAATGGGTGAAAGGTTGAGTGACTGGGTGGATGAATGAGTAAGTGAAAGTATGGCTGGATGGGTGAAAGGTTCAATGGCTAGATGGATGAGTGAATGGATGAATGAATGGATAGGGTGAAAGGATGAATGGAGGGATGGATGAGTGAAAGGGTGGATGGAGGGATAGATGATTCAAATAATGGATGGAAGGATACATGATGGATAGGTTTGTAAATGGCTGAATATGGACAATGATGGGCACACAGATGAACGGACAGAATGAATGGTGAAAGATGGAATGATGAATGAAAGAATGATTACACATTAAAACGCCCATTATCTTAAGTAACATTTCCTATACACTGACTTTCACATTTATTTGAGTCATTGTCTCTATATAATATGTGTGTGATGTAATGCACCCAATACCTTGTCCCACTTACTTGGGATGAGTAGCACTATAAAAGAAATTATATACACATGAGAGAGGATCTTTGTGGAGATTAGGGGCACCAATGGAGAGTGGTTGCAAGACTGGCCTGCCTGGACCGGGCATCTTGCGTTTTCCTGGGAGGCTGGAAAGGTGGGGTGGGGCGGTTTTGTTAATACAAAAAGACCTGCTCATTTGCTCAAAGCTGCGCATACTGAAAAACCATGAAGTGCACAATTGGCTCAACCTAAAATAAACTTATTTTCACTTGTACTTAAGTGGTTGTCGATTTACTTACTGATATACTTTTGCACAACCTCCTCCTTATGTGTCTGTAAAACGTACCTTTTGTCCTGAATTTCGACTTCCTGTCCTGAATTTTTGTCCTGAATTTTGACCCTTTGTCCTGAATTTTTACACTCACTGTCCTGAATTTGCACCCATGCCAGTTGGTCACCCTAACTAGAGCCGATTAATTGGGCTGCGAATCGCTATAAAAGACTTCACGTACAAGAATCGAGATACAGCAGAAGAATGTGTAGGGACCGGCCTAATACAGAATGATGCAGCCAGTCCCATGCGGAGCCTTCTTGACACCACTGACAAGGGCTTTATGTGGGATGCAAAAAAGCAGGGGTGTCTGAAACGGGGGTGGTCTATGTAATTAAGGGTGTGACTTAAAGATGTAAACTACATTTCTGTGATTCTGATAGTGTGCCAACCAATCGTATTTTGGTTCCTCTCTGATTTTTCTGTACTTGTATCCAGATATATAACACAACTGACAACCTAAAATCAGCCAGGACTATTGGCTTTATCAATGATCGTTAGCTCGTCCAGATAAATAAGTAACAGCGATTATTTTGCTGTAAATAATTCCGATTGATTTTTTCAAATTCTGAAATTGTGGGACCTGTGGAAGCTGTAGTGATCTTCAGAGTGTTTTAATCGCTCAAACACACAACGCACCCACTCATCTATAAACACTGTATTTTATTTTGCCTTATCAGCCTTTAGACAGCTTTGTATCTCCAGCACAAACATTACACAATATGGCAACTGGAATAGTGACCAATTGCTCTGTGCGCTCTACAGAGAGGCCAACGATTGGATGGCTGTCTTCTGAACAACTTTTTTGACCCAGTAACAGGAAGGTCGTAGGATTATTAAACCGTGTGGATGATGAGGAGGAGTAAGCGGCTGGGTGCCCCTGCAGCTGGTGCTTGGGCGGCTTTTGTTGATTGTCCATCTTCTGTTTTTCCTCAAAGGCACCTCCTAGTTACTGATAAGGCCCTGCATAGGGTGCGCGGGTAGTACCTCTCCCTCCCAGGAGTGAGGGTGGAGCTAAGCCTGGGGCGCACAGCGTGTCTCCTGCTCCCTGTGGGCAGGGGACATGCCATATATTTGAACCACAGGCGGTGGCCTGGGGGTGAGGTCACAGGTAGGGATTCATGGGTGGGACACATGGGTACATGCAGGTAGGTGCACGGATGCTACACACAGGTGCATGCAGGTAGGTGCACGGGTAGGACACATGGATGTATGCAAGTAGATGCACGGCTGGGACACATGGGTACAAGCAGATAGGGTTTCATGGGCTGTACACATGGGTATATGAAGGTAGGGATGTGAAGACAAAGAGCAACGGCGGACTACAAATGCCGCACAAGCTTCGTGATATTAACCCAAGATTTATAAGAAAGTTCCAATCCAGTTGGTGGTGTGCACTTGCTACTCCTGCATCTGCCGTTGAAGGATGCAATCCGCTACTCGGAAGACAAAAACTTGGAATTGGATGGAGTGGTGCACTACCAATGTTCAATAATGTTCAATAAGGAAGCAAGATCAGTTTCTTCATTTGAGATCAACCTTTATTTAACTTCATCAGAGGTTATGAAAACACGGAACATCAGCCAACGCGTTTCGATCACGAAGTGAACTTCATCAGGGCTGAAAGTGAGGACAAGAATAACATGAATGAGTGCCAGACATATACAATATGTATATTTACATTTACAAAAACACACATTTAAAAGACCTAGATGACAAAGGCAAAAAACTACAATACATTAAATGCAAGACTATTCACATGTGTTAAAAAACTATTTACAATGTACAAACCAAGGTAAAAAGGACGTAATCACCACCGGGTAAAGTAACGGTCCCAGGTGCTGCATATGTCCAATGTAGGGTATACATACAGGTCAAATTTTTTTAATATCAAAAGGAGAAAGAGATTAGCGGATTCATTATGAGGGTGGGAAGTGTGCACTCATAATTAGCATACCAAAAATATGTAAAAAATGGAAGAGCGAAAAAGCAAAACCAGAACCAGCCGCATTATAAATAACATGTGGAGTATCTGAAATATAGTGCTAATGTAATACATGAAGGTTAGAGCCAACATTGAACATATTTCCTAAATAGCGTGCACAAGATATTCTGTCATGTTACAAAAAATCTCCTTGACTTGGAAACGACATCTTCCTGCATAGTGAAAAAGCAAAAGGCAATATATAAGGCCACCCAGGCAATAGGCAGTTATTATGCTGTGTATATAGGTATATATACGATTCTTGTCAATATATAAATCCTCTTCATTTTGAAGTACCTACCAAAAATGTATAAGATGATATGTTACAATCACCATAGAGAGAAAGGGGTACAGTATCTTCCCAAATCGCATCGAGTCATGAAACAATTCCGTGTGCCTCCATGATAAGAGCCAATGTTTGTCAGGCCTGAAAAGGTGAAATAACGTCATAAGCAAAAACTTCTTGCAAGGGCAGATCCATACTTAGTAAAACATCCAAAAAGAATGCAGATCATTCAGTTTAAGGATTCAGAAATACATGATCTTAAAACACCCAGCTGGATATTAAAACACCATGGTCTGATGAATAAGTAACATAAGCCGAAATGGCGGCCAGAAGTAAATAAACATGGTGGAGTATAAATATTATGATTATACAAGCAATCATTAAGAAATGCTAAATATAACAGGAAAAGCATGTGTGAACAATGAGCAGTGTAATGACCGCAATTAATTCATGGGCCCCAAAATCTTGCAACACGAAAAACAGGCACCATAAATGCCATGTGAGAAAAAGTGAACAGTTGGCTCGTACATGATAAAAGTGAATGAAAAAGTAAACAACCACAGGCACAAAATAGTGAAAAAAGATAAATGCGCATATTTAGAGAGAAAATAAGAAGCCCCATATGTATACGTAAAACAATAGGATTTAGTAGCGGGGTGTATACTTAAATACAGGCAACCCCAGCAAACCTAATCTAACGGGAGACATGAGCGATGGAAGCGTGCGCCGGTCCCCCTCCCGTCCACATAAATGAGCAAGGTTTAAATATGAATTTGGTCGAACTACCACTTTGAAATAAAGAGAAAAAAGAGGGGGGAGAGGGGAGCAAATGGTCCTAGGTGGATCACCCCAATGCCACTGCCAAATCGATCGGTGGAGCTTACCTCCGTTCGGAGTCTACATGTCCCGGTCCTTCTTGTTGTGAATTACCGCCCCTAAACAAGCCACTTTTATATGATAAAATTCCCGCCAAAAGGATTAATGAGGGATAGGTGATGGTATTGAAGAAAGACTAACCTGGCCCCGATCCAAGTTCGGGCGCAGACAAACGACGAGATAGCAACAGAGATAGTATGGGCGGCAACCAAGCCGGAAACATGACAAATTGTAGTTCTTAGCCTGGTTGCTAAGCTACCCCTGTAAACAAATGCCGTCAAGTGAAACAAGATATATTAATCGTAAGGCATGTTGTTCACAAACACCATGTGTACAGGAATGCCATTGGCTGGACTGACAGCTCCCTAATATTAAAATGGAAACTGAGAATGACTAATGTCGTCGAGCGGCGCTAGAAAAATATATTAATCGTGGGAGAAAATTGAAAAAAAATTTTTAACTCGCGACCAATGTATGTGCTAAAAAATGTAAATGACTTAGCACATACAATTCCCTGAGGAATGTCATCCAACGCCGAGTAAAAGGAATGCGTCCTCTTACAATAGAACTGCCCGTTCCTCTAAGAAGCTAATACAGTACCGTAATGCTGCGTGTATTAGCTCATGCGAATGGGATCCAAACCGTGCGTTCTACTTAAAAGCACGTAGGATAGAAACGGGAACGGACGACAGTAAGCTACTAAAGCCGAAGGGATATATGAAGTGGCCAAGAAATGGGGGTTGGGGGCAATGGGACTCTATTAAAAGGATCTCATGATGGAGAATGTATGCTGTAACAAAATACCAGTGGCAAACACACAGAAAAGGGGGAATAGGTACATGATACAGAAATAAAAACCCAAGACGGAAAAAGTCGAGGTAGGGCATGGAGCTGGTTATCCTGTCAGTATATGACCTGTAACCAGAATCAGATTAACACTAAGTGACCGATAATGAGGAAAACAATAGTAGGTAATAACCATAAGGATCAAAAAAGACGTTGCTACCAGAAACAACCTCCTGCGGCAGCGAAATCTGACAACCACATTCCAAAACAAAGATATCCACGATCACTGCAAAAGCTAGACAGAGTTGTTAGGTGGTTACAATATGAAGCAACATATCATAAGTTGATTCAAATGGTAATGTGACAGACAAGGGGTACCGTAAAAATGGAATACAGATCTAAAAGTAACTGTAGTCAATGTGAAGGTGCGGTAATTGGGTATATGTGACCAGTCTAAGGTGAGTTCAGTTGAGGAAGAAATTAAACTCATGATCGGTATTATGACCCTTATCCACGGCCGGAGTCTACAGATCCATTTTGCTTCTATTTGTCGCAATGTGAGTTCTCTATCACCTCCCCTGCTGTTGACTGGCACATGGTCTATCCCAAAGAACTTAAATGTTTTATCCCCCTTATGTATGTTGTGATAATGTTCTGTTATTGGGTATCTATTGTCTTCATGTATAAGTGCACAGCGGTGTTTCTGAATCCTTTTCTTGAGATTGCGTGCTGTACTGCCAACATAAATCATCTTACATGGACATTCCAGGATATACACCACATACTGGGTGTTGCAATTAATAAAATGTCTGATGTTATACTTTTTGCTAGTGTTATATCCAAACTCTCTGCACTTATTCAAGCCAAAGGGACAAACACTGCAAGCGGTGCATGTGTAAAATCCCTCTGGTGCAGATGGGAGCCATGTGGTGGACGGTTCGGTGGTAAAATAACTGGGGCAGAGTCTTCGCCTCAATGTTCCACCTCTTCTATATACAAGTGAGGGTTTCTGGCTGATAAATGGCCGCAATTTGGGAATATCCACCAGTAGGTGCCAGTGTCTCCTAAATGCTTGGAAAATCTTGTTACTATGGGCAGTGTAGTTTGTATAAAATGAGACCTTGTCTCTATATGTACCCATACCTCTATTTTTATTGGTGTTCTTGATTTGAAGTGTGTCCCCTCGGGGGAGGTTACACACTCACCATTCAGCTTTATTGAGTGTGTGTTGGTCATAACCCCTATTGGTGAAACGTTTAATATCTGTAACGTTGTCCTTAAACTCAGTATCCCTGCTACAGTTGCGTCGTGTCCTAACCATTTCCCCATAGGGGATATTTGAGATGACTGATCTGGCATGGGCACTGGTGGCATGTAAGATGCTGTTGCCCGAAGTAGTTTTCTTAAACAGGGTACTATGTACCTGTTCATCACTGTCGAAAAAATGTATATCTAGGAAGTCAATGCATTCGTGGTGGTGAGCCATGGTCAGCTATACATTATATAGGTTATTGTTGAGGTACACTAGATATGTCTGTAGCTCATCCACCGATCCAGCCCATAGCCAGATGATATCGTCTATGTACCTCCCCCAGAACACTATGTGTTTGGTCCAGGGGGAGGCACACTGGTTCCAGGCATGCTCCCTCTCATACCAGCCCATAAATAGGCCGGCATAAGAGGGAGCAAACCTAGAACCCATCGCAGTCCCTTGTAACTGGTGGAACCACCCTTCATCATGCTTGAAAAAGTTGATGCAGAGTCAAGCGCACACAACCTGTGTTTGAGGATTATATTAATCGTAGTAGTTAAGAGAAGGGATAAGATCGCACACAAGTCTTCTTTCAATGTGTTTTTATTGATTTAGTCAGGGTTCCTCTTAACCATAAGGGAACCAATTTGAACAAGAACCAGCCGACACGTGTGTGTGTGCGAGAAAAAGAATCTGCAGAATGGGTCAGGCATGACCCAGCATTTTGTTTCCAGCACCCGGAGAAGCCACATCCCGATACTTCCTCCTCGACCCCGGCAACAAGCCAAATATCCCTTGTGAGCACAGGCATTACCCGCCTCCTCACCGACATTGCGGCCCACGGAAAGCAGTCCCCTGATTTAGCACCGGCTGGTCCTGACATTTTCTGCCGATTCTTTTTCTCGCACACACACCTGACCAGGACCGGGTTGGAATTATTACCGGTCCCCCGATACCGACAGACCACATCTACCCTCAGCCCTGAAGAGTCACGGGTTCACCCCGAATTGACGAAACACGCGTCGGCTGGTTCTTGTTCAAATTGGTTCCCTTATGGTTAAGAGGAACCCTGACTAAATCAATAAAAAACACATCGAAATAAGACTTGTGTGCGATCTTATCCCTTCTCTTAAATACTACGATTAATATAATCATCAAACACAGATTGTGTGCGCTTGACTCTGCATCAATTGTTTCAGAAAAATGAGCCCTGCTCACTCTTCCTCTCTCAGAGATTAGGGTTATCTCTGACAAAGAAGCACCAACAACTACGACCACTCTCTCGCTACCGAACCACTACCTGTTGAGCGCCACCTTTTCCTGAATGAATCAATAGCCCTCCGCAGAACTCTAAAATGCTTGAAAAAGGTATTACTTAGGATAAGATCGATCATATCCATAATCATAACATTATGAAAATATCTGTCAGCCCCTTCTTTGTCAAGATAGTACTGCACTGCTATCATACCAAATTCTTTTTTAATACATGTGTATAGCCCAACAACATCCAGGGTGACAAATCTCAACTCATTGGACCATTGGTAACCATCAAACTTGGTGAGGATATCTTTGCTATCCCTGATATATGGGATATTTACCACATGTTTTTGTAGAGTCGAATCGACAAATTCAGACAGTTTTTCCGTGGGAGACCCCACTCCTGATATAGGTTTATCCACCTTTAGTAATATATAGATGCAGGGGCATCTGGCATGTTTCACCTGTAGGTACCTGTATTCATCAACGGGGATCAGACATTCATCCCTCCATTCTGTCAATCTCCCATTGATGGTAGTCTGTAATTCAGACATGGGGTTTTGGCGGACCCGTGCATAACACACCTGGTCGCTAAGCTGCCTAGTGATTTCTCCCATGTAATCCTCAGTAGCCATCTCCACCACATTTCCCCCTTACCAGCCTCCTGTATCACAATGCTGGTATCTTTCTGTAATCTAGTAAGTGCGTGTCTTTCTAATTTTGAGAGGTTGTGTCGTATCTGGGGGGTATGTTTGGATTTGGATTCGAGTTTGTACAATTCTTCAGTTATAAGTGTCCCAAACTCATCAATGTTTGAATGTATCTTGCCTGTGGGGTGTATTTGGATCTATTCCTGAGGCCACTGTGTACAGTATTATCCTCAGTAATATTTAAGTCAAGGAGCAAAGTATGCATATCTATCGCTGAGTCATTCTCAATTGAAAGTAATGTGTGTGCCTGTCTTATCTCTTCAACAGTGCGATCACTGGTCCTCCCTGGCTCTTTTCTTATCCTCACCATTGCTAGCATTATCATATTTCTTAGCAAAAGTATAAATCCTCCCATCTCTATAATCCCTGTCACTTCTACCAATTTTGTTCATTTTCTTATCTCTCAAGTAGTTTTGGTGTTCCTCAATTACTTTATTCAAAATATTATAGTTCTTTTTAATGAGGTCTTTACAGTCCATGCTTTCAATCTGTTTTTCCAACTCTTCAATTTCGGTTTGTAATTTCAGTCCTTGAAGTAAAATAAAGGTTGATCTCAAATGAAGAAACTGATCTTGCTTCCTTATTGAACATTATTGAACATTGGAAGGGCACCACTCCATCCAATTCCAAGCATATGAAGGTAGGGGTTCATCGGTGGGATCACATGTGTGCATGCAGGTTTGTGCAAGGCTGGGGCATGTGTATGCATGATTTGAATTAGTTGTGCCTCTGGTTTTGCATAGAGTTCCGAAAAGCCAGAGTTGGGAGGGCTTGCTAGGTATTGGAGAGGGAAGGGGTTGTGTCTACTTTACACTCACATTTTTCTCTCTTCTGCCATCCGCTAATCCTCTCATCTACTGCCAACTCCCCCTCGCCCTCCAGTGCTATGAAGCAGCTCAGCTGGTGCGAATCGCCACACCCAAGCAGCAGGGGTTACCTGGGGGAGCTGCAGGACGGCAGAGGGGCTGCTCAGGCGGAGGAGCAGGCGGGGGCCACGCAGGGCCCGGGGCAGCAGCAGCGATGGCCCCGCCATGGCTCCGGCTGTGTCCTGCAGATGGGCCTCCTGGATTCGGTGTGGGCTGGGTCGAGGCCTGACAGGTTGTGCTTGCACCAGGGGAGGGCTCTGATGTGCAGGGTCCGAGGCTTGCCAGGCTGTGCTGGCACCAGGGGGTGGGTGGGCTCAGGGTGTGCAGTGAGGCAGGGCAATGGGGCAATCTTTGTCATGTGCAGTCTGCAGGAAGCAGAAATTACTTGCATTTGCAGTGCTCTCGATGCCAGGTAGTGGCCCCCTTACAGAGCCAGTACTGTTCTGCAGTCTTGCCCTGATGACTTTGACTAATTTTTATACAAATTCTTTTAAATACAGTTTACTTTTAATTTATTTTATTGTGGGTGATGTGTGAGAGTCTATTACGGGGATTTTTTGCAGACAAATGTTGTTTTTAGGTTTCATCAAACATCCATAAATATTTTTCTTTCAGATCAAAACCAGATCCCATGTATGAGAAATGGGAGGGGGTCTCAAGAGATTATTTGCAGTAATATTAGTGAGCTGCTGCTGTGTTACAATATTGGAAACACACAGCAATGTCCCTGAATGTTAGAAATAAACACATTTAGAATTTGGATTAGTGATTCTGTGCATTTTTAGTGACCTGGCCAAAGATGGCATAATAGAGCTGAAACAGGATCAGAAATTAAAAACTGTTCTGAACAGGGGTCCCCATAATCCGTTTGCCCCAGTGCCCCCAAATTCCTTAAAATGTCCCTGATCACTGGGTTAACAGGCATACTTACAGAGATCCCTTTAAATGCACATCCCAGTCCTGCTGTAACTCTAGGGCCCCCACCCCCATCCTCTTCCCGGACCTGGCTCGTGGCTCTAACTGAAGAGAAACAATGTAACTTGTTACATTGTTTCTCTTAAGTCCTGGGTCAAAGCGAGGGGCTCAGGGCAGGCTCACACTGCAGCAGCTGCTTTAGAGGCAGAGGGGCTTGCTTTCCAGCAAGCCTCTCTCTCACAGCTCTCACCCAAGAGTTGCAGGGCCCCCTTCACTCACTGAGGACTGGGGGGGTCCCCCGCACTGCGGGGGCTGTGGGGTGTTTGTTACGCCCCTGCTCCACAACTCACAATTTGCGCACTCTATTTCCAGCGCCTCAACAGGTTAAATCCGAAATCAAAGTTGCAGTCATTATGTTGGCTGCTACTAAGGCATTTGATTCAATTTGCTATCCTTCAACGCATGGGCCTACTGACATTGTGGGAAATTTCTGTATGCAAGCCCCACAGCCCGACTTAGACGAAATGGTTTATTCACTGAGCCCATCTCTATCTGCCGAGGTACGCATCAATATTGCCTGTTATCCCAAGTTGTATTTGTGCTGGCGCTTGAGCCATTGGCAGCTAAGTTTCACCAACCCAATACTGAATATGCTATTCGCTATAACTCTCGCAAATTGCTGGTGTCCCTGTATGCAGAAGATATAGTGCTTCCTGTATATAACTCTCAAATGAGTCTAAACCCAATTCTGAGAGAGTTCATAACGTTTGGCGGTGTCTCATGGATTGTCAATAACTGGAGCAAATTAGCTATCTTTCTCCTCACATCCAATACTGCCAGATTTGACTCAGACTTTTTGCTGGAGTGGAATAAGGAATCCGTAAAATGCCTGGGTAGGTGGATCAATTGAGATTTTACACTATTTTGAGGGGAAATTACGGTTAAACAATTTCCCAGTTAGAAGATAAGATCAATAGATGTGTCTAGCTTCCCTTATCTATGGCTGGCATAATTGTATTGGAAAAGATGATTGTACTTCCACAAATGCTGTACTAGTTCCTAAATATTACCATTCCATGCTGATTAGGCTCATTTGGGCAGGTCAATCCTAACTCTAATGGGAAATCTGAACATTCTTCTACACTCGGGGAGGATTTGCTGCACCTGTACTTGAATTATATTACCTTTATGCGCAAACCCATCATTAGTAATATGGGTTTATCTCCAACCTTATTTGCCACACTTACCCGTGGAACTTAACAATGCATTTCCCACGGGCAGGCGGCGCTCAGACATACCCACCTCTCACTGCACAATGCACGCCTGGGTCAGACTAAGATAGAAAAAGAAAGCACACCTGGGCTTACTCTACTCACCCTGGACATCCAAGCACTCCTCTGAACTACTGCGAAAAGGCCCTTACACAACTATCAAGATGGCATATCACACTACTGGGTGCAAACTCAGTTTTCATAGACATAACTGTGTTCTTGAATCAACCCACATGTACTTTTATTTGTTAAATTCATTTTCCATTGATTTAAACTAACAATTATAAATCAATCACACCAACTTTCTAAAGGAGCCGCCTGTTCTGGGTTCACAGGAGCAATTGCTAGCGGAAACATCACCCAAACACCTGGTAACAAATTTTCAAAATGTCCTCGAAATATAATTGGGGAAAAGAGCTTCAAACTCCAACTACCAGACGAAGAATGAGAATTCTGCTGGCTCAAACTGCGGATTTGTCACCTAGTAGAATACTCTGTTTAATACATTTTCGCTATCTGCACCGAATGTATCACACCCCACTCAGCCTTTGGAAACTGGCTCCTTTCCGACACATGTTATAAGTGTTGCGAAACCCTATAATTGGACATTTCGCACCAAGCTCGGAGTTGTGCGCAAATATATAAATTGTGGAGTGAGATTATACAAACTACCGCCAAAATGTCAGGCAAACCTATACATATAGACCCTAAATTAATAGTGTTGGGTTGAGTACACCCGAAATTGAAATTCTTTAGAAAATGTATGGCACTTTCATACTTGTTAGCCAAGCGTCTGGTGGCAAAACAGTGTGGCAGAGGCAGTGGTTTTCAGACCTTACCTACTGCAATGAGCAGATGGAAACATACTGAATATCAATCTAGAACGTACTGCCACAAAGACATATGGGCACCACTCCATTTGTATCGAATGAACTGTGTCAATGCTGTGTAAGTAGCTACCCCTGGTTTGGAGTCACCGGTGACACAACATCTATACAACTCAACTACTAATGCTAATTAGAGTACTGGTCAACAAAGGTAACAAACTTCTTTGATTGTAGCATTGGGCATTTCAATATGGAATGCTTTTTTATGTTTTCTATGCTTGGAATGGTAGAATGACGTCTATGTATAACAACTTGTTAAATTTATTAGTATCTGTTTGGTATTGTACCTTTGTTGAGACTGATAATTATAATAATACATTAAAAAAATATTGTCTAGCTTTACTGTGCATTTGTTCACACCAGGAAACAGTGGCAGGACAAATGGATCATTTTGGGAGCCAGTTTGACCGGATCTACCACTGTGGGCAAAACTGCGTGCAAAATTAATTTTATATTTCTCTATACTAATTCTCCACTAATCCTGTTTGGGTTCCGGTGTAGTCGAAAAGCGCTTCAACACCTCATCAGTGGTAGCAAGCGCTATATGAATGCAAACCCTTCCCTCTTCTATACCTCCACTATCCTTTTCAATCTAAATAACACTAACATGTCCACTGCTGAAATTAATTTCATATTTCCCTTTATCAAGGGATTCACTAATCCTTTTTGGGTTCCGGAGTAGTGTGTTTCTCGCCAAAAAAAAGTGCTTATGCGCCTCGTCAGGGATAGTAAGCGCTATATAAATGCAGTGACAATTACAATATGCCTCCCAGTCTGCTGATCTACTTCATGCGGATCTCCTTTCTGAGAAGCTGACTGCCGAAAAGCGCTTCAACACCTCATCAGTGGTAGCAAGCGCTATATAAATGCAAACCCTTCCCTCTTCTATTCCTCCACTATCCTTTCCAATCAAAATAACAGACTAACATGTCCACTGCTCAAATTAATTTCATATTTCCTTAATCCTATTCACCACTAATCCTTTTTGGGTTCTGGAGTAGAGTGCTTCTTGCCAAAAAAGTGCTTTGACGCCTCGTCAAGGGTAGTAAGCGCTATATAAATGCAATGACAATAAAAATATGCCTCCCAGTCTGCTGATCTACTCCATGCAGATCTCCTTTCTGAGAAGCTGGCTGCAGGGGTGCCACTTCCCTTGCATTTGAAGTGGATTCAGCATCGGAAGATTCACATGGACAGTCACGAATATCCAAATTTCGGCGATCAGAATTTTGCACATGATCATCTGTTTCTGATGCAGCCTCGCTGTCGGATTCCTCCCAAGTGAAAACATTAGCTCACAGGCCACCTCAGTAGCTGACATACCATGCCAAACAGCCATAGTGTACAACTTTTTAAGAAAATGGAAAACTTTCATCATTCCTTGTTATTCTTTTCCTTTCTGGCAGGCACACGAGGCTGGTCCTTGGGATTGTGGGAGTTGACATCACAGTATGCCCAGCAGTGGCGGCTGGTGACATTTGAAAGTGGTGAGGCGTAAACAGATATTCATACTGCACCGTAGCGAGTGAGCGTAGCGAGCGAGCCCGAACCCCCTAAGGAGGGTTCGGGGGGAATTCCCCCCGAGAAAATTTTGAAAAAATAGTGGAAAAATGGTGCATTTCCAAGCAAATCTGAGAAAGCAGGAAGGTTAATAAAGCAATTGTGAAAGGGCAGGGATTACATTATTAAAGAGCTGTCATATGACATACTAGGTAGCTGCTTATTCAGTATTACAACAGAGCTTCATCACAGACTTCAAGATACAATGCTGAGAACCTCACAGATTGTTTTTATTTAAACTGCAAACAACAAAAGAACCAACTAAACAGGTCACAAACTATCACCATTCAACAGTATGCAGTGACGAGATTCTTTACACAGTTACAGAGGCCATTATATAGTCTATTTTGGTGTTCTATAATCACATGAGTTGTTATACGAACACCACAACCCTTTATGATGTCACACCAGATTTAAAACAGCGACCTACCCTTTATACATTTTGAGAGGAGGTTGGACATTCGGGCAACATTATACAATGACAGGTACTATAGCAGTGGAAAGTAGGTCTTGTGGACGGTCACTGTCGGGGTGTAGTGCAGGTTTCACATTGCCAGTCATCGCTGTCGACTGGAAGAGCAGGTCTAGCTGGGCTTTCACTTTGGAAATCATCACAGGTGCAGAGCTTTCGCATGAACAGGCCCGGTTACAGTCATGCAAAGCCCAACTTCAGGATGTTCACCTTATTTCATAGGAGGGACCCTTATTGATGCACGATTATGGTCCAGGAAGGACCTAGGGAGCACGTCTTGGGGATTGTCTTTTATAGATGGCAATACACAATCACATAAAAGTCACGTGCTAAGTATCATTTATGTATCAACGTTCGTACCTCAGCTTTGACTAGAAAATATACAGTCGTGCAAGTTAGGAAAAAAGTTGTCTTGCATATTTGTGAACCGTACTAATTTAGTCAGGAGCAACTGATTATTCTGCATTACATCAATTAAGTTGAGTGCTCCCTTCAAATGTGTTTTGTGACTTTTTCAAAGTGTCTCAATTACTATAAAGGGGCAGCACACTGCTCTGTTTTAATGTATAGATAGATCTACTGGTGTGGAATTGGAAAGACTCAGGTTCAGTCTGTTCTCAGTATTGCGTTCACAGATCAGATTGAAGTGGGTTTTTATTAGAAAATGGGTCTGCTACAATAACTAACATTTTAACATAATGAAACACATTATGTCAGACATGAAAATGACAAAAACAACATCATCTATGTTAAGGGCCAATGAAACTGCATGTAACTTATTGTATTCAATATGTCTTGTTCTTCTGATTAGCTGTAAATTAAAATGTTTGATATTTCCGACGGTGTGAACATTTTTGAATTCACACAATGGAAAGAAGTGTTGCTATCTATATTTTATAGATGCCCGATTTAGCCCAAATATAGCGCGAGGGAGCATCGAAGCGCTTTTACACAGAACATTTGTATTGCCACCAGATTAACTCAAACAGAATGTTTTACATAGAACAGAATAAGGTGCGAGTCTGGGTGAAAAGATTATGCTCTTGAGAATACACAGTTGAGACAGAACTGGAAAACACCGTTAATTTGAAATCACCCAACGTCACAATGGCTTCAATGGGCATCTTTGGCAGGATAATGAGTGTACTGGGTAAGGCGGACTTTCACAGATTTACGAGTCTCTACAAACAGGCTGTGCTGCTCACTAGCACACAAATCGTGTACTTGTGTCTTCCCTTCCATCAGTATTCCTGACTTGGTTAGCAGTATCATACCGCAAGACAGGGAAGTGGCTGAAGGAGGGAACTAAACGGCGTGGCCTGGCATTCCGACCGCAGTTTTTCACTTCTTAAAAGTCTCTCTTGCCTCAATGGATTCGAGGCCGTGCCCGTGGCTAGCAAGATTAAATTCCCGGCCCCTGACGTCCTAAACTGTTTTTCACTTTGTGGATCTGCATCAGTGCTTTTAGGGAAGTGCATGTTTTAGTTGGTTAAAATCGCATATTGTTTCCCATCAAAAGCGGGCAGTTACTTTGAAGGGTGTCGTTGCCCTTCACAGTAGTAAGTATGACTGCCTGCATTTTTGCACGACGACCAGAAATTAAAGTCTATCCTTCTCACATCTTGGCTTGAGCAATGGCCAAACCAGTCCAAAAATAACAAAAGTTATTTACAAAAGTTAAAGCTATTGCCATTATAAATTACAATAGCTTTTATTTAAGTATTAAATTAAAAAAAAATAAAAGCCATTGTTATTTGTAACATCAATACATCTTAGTCACGTAAATAATACACATATTGCATTACAAATGCTATAGGTGTCACATTTGAGAAAGTTAAAACTATTGGCATTGTAAATGACAAAGCTATTAATTTCGCTATTTTCCAAACCAACACATCAATGAAAAATGTGTCATTTACAATACCAATAGCTCAAACTTTCCTAATGCGAGACCTATTGCATTGCAAATTCTTGTTGTTAGGACTTATTAATCCCTCTGCACAGACACAGTGGACTGTTACTGCTTGAGACACGAGGCTGTCCATAGGCCTGCACTGAGACAACGTCGAGCATAAGTGACAACCGCATGACACTGTTACCAAAGACCAATTTACTCCTCGGGAAACTATTTTACAATACGGTGTCCTCACACGGGAATTGCACCACGCACAAAATTATACAAAGACGTCTCCAATGCGGTGCAAACAGATCTTTCCCAGAGTTTTATCACACTGAGGGTTACAAAAAGAAGATATCAAAGTGAATAACCAATAGATTTGAGAATAACACACAGAGGAGGTAAAAGCAGTTTGATAAAATAAGAGGCAAACAAGTGCAAACCAGAGAGTTTTGGAACATTGTTATTACAGCAGTTGGCAACCAACAGGAGCTTGTTTATCAGCAACAAATAACTGAAAAACGTAATCAAAAAGAATTGCCCCTTGGAGTTCATTATCATGTTTCATTGATCCGGCGGGAGCAAAAATTGAATAATAACTCACAATGGTAGGTGTGAAGTAAAGCGCCCACCCTCTGTGTATCCTTAATTGGTGTTAAAGGCCTGACGCCCTGAATAAGCATGTTTGATTGTAGCAAAAGGCCCACCACCTTGTGCATTTGAGTATTTTCAATGTGCGCATGCATCCACACCACAGGTTCTAGAGGCCGATATTAATCACAGGAAGACTCATAGTGCAAGGCCCAGCATGCTGAGCCTCTGTTTGAAAGCCACCCTTGACACCAAGCCACTTAATATCAGTGTATTCATAGGAACTCCCTGCGCACCTTTATCTCCAACGCGGATTCTTACATCAAATTCGCTTCACCGAACAGCAAAAGATGTATGGAAATGTATCAGAGTGCCGGCCCGCACTGTGATGTGAAATACACACCTCAGCTGCAGCAATCTTAACAAACACTGCGAGAGATGTCACACTGCTCCGGTTGTAATGTGAGGAAAACGTCACATAATAATGAGATATTAATTCCAGTGACACTAAAATTATGGTATTTCGTGGAATCGAAAATGAAACCTTCGCTTATGTACGGTCACACGGGCCTCACTTCTAGCCGCGCTGTCCTTTGCATTTTTTTTTATATGATATAAAAAAAAATGCAAAGGACAGTGCGGCTAGAAGTCTTCCCTATATTGATGCGATGGCTGAAGGCAGAAGCCTCGGGCTAATTCCAGGCAGCTGCTCAGCTCTATTTACGGGCCTCACTTCTAGCCGCGCTGTCCTTTGCATTTTTTTTATATCATATAAAAAAATGCAAAGGACAGCGCGGCTAGAACTGAGGCCAGTGATGATATGGCCGCGCAAACTTGTCCCTAATGTTTTAGAGTGCTTCGGCTTCCATGTGTGTGTGTGGGGGAGGGAGGGGGGGGCAATACAATGCCTGCAGCAGTCGAGGTGGCTCATCTGAGAGGTTAGAGAGACTCAGACTGGCTGCGGCTGGGAGGTGGGCAGATGGGCGCATAGAATAAAGGTCCAAGACTCCAAGAGGCTTGGAGTTACAGTACCTCATGTGTGTTTGGGTATCACAGTTAATGCGCAGAGTGTGACTAGAATTCATTTTGCCAATCTAATAATTCTTTGAATACAGACTACAGAGAACATGCAGTAATTTAGGAAAAGAGAAGAACATTACATCATTAGCTAAGCTCACCATGCACAGACCGACCATTTATTATGTGACTACTACACCGACCGTAAAGTTAAACAGGCAGGGCTGCGGCTGGGAGGTGGGCAGATGGGCGCAGGCACACACCGCGGAGCAGAAGCCTCGGGCTAACAGAGGCACAAAGAGAGATGAGCTTTCTATACCTGGCGTATCAACAACCACACTATGCAGTGATCAGTGGAAATACAAAAGGCTGGCTCACCTAAAAGATCCTTTCCACACTGAAAAGGAGACTTCAGTCCCACCCTTCACCGCCATCATCTTCCAAGTGACGGCACTACAGGAAGACTAATCCACAGCTCCTCTCAGCAAAAGGGCTTCAGTGAATTTCTGAAAGTGTCTTGTCTCCACCCTCCAGCTTTAGGAATGTCAGCAAAACACTTACACTGTCTGGGAAAACAATCTCACCTCCATGTTGTGTACCGGAGCAGATTTGGGGCTTTCAGAATGGAATCCAGAGGCATCCATTACATGGGCACACTTGTGTACATATTGCATGTACCAAACAAGACACAACATAAACACACACAGCATATATTTGGAATGTTAGCAGAAGGGTTAGGATTAGTGCACTGAAGCAGAACTTCACATTGGTGGGGCCTCCACTCCAGTGACACAGATAAAAAGGTCTGATCATGACTATGCATTCAACAAATACAGTATGCTGTGCCGTCGATCTACATGCTTAACCCGTGGCAGGCTGGTAGTCCACTATCAGGACAAAGAGGGCATTCTTGAGAAGTCCCTCCAGGTCACAGGACAGGTCCATGACCTCCATCACGTCAGGGGACAGCATAGGCCTTTATGCACTAGATTACCACAAGGCTAGGGCCAAAATTAAATAATCTCTGGGAACCCAGCTACTCACAGTCGAGTTTTCAAGATAGGCAACCTGACATACCTCACAGGGGACATTCCAGTCCCAATAACATGTTCAGGCAATATTATGTTTTCCTAAATTAATATTGCTTCCTGTATGGTCTTTCCACTATGTAGTTGTAAATCTGGTGTTTTGTGGATTCTAAACAAGTGCACATGTGTGTCTTAATGTATAGTCACTGGTCTAAACTAACATTATTTCTATGCACACATGCGGTAATAGCCGCTCTGCAGCCTATAAACGGTAAACAATGTGGAGAGCTGCTGAGTGGCATGTAAACCTGATGAGGGGCCTGTAAGTCACAAGCTACAGCCCCTCTACACAAGTTCAGAACAGAAAGGATCAGCCAACCGCAATACCTGAAGTGGTAGTACCTAAGGACAGCTTGGTTCCTTGGCAACACACTGAAAAGGCCTTCACACCCCTGACCCTGGCTGTCTGCAGGACACACCTGAAATAATTCCCACTCACCCGTGTCAGTCTTCCTCCTTTGCCTTCCCACTGCTTAACCACAATTCTAGCAGCACAGCTCAGTTCACCAGAAAACAAAACATGAAAGCAATTACAATTAATCACCTTTAACCTTCCTAACCATAGAATAATTCATCAATGCTGAAAACTCTTGCCTTTGAGGTAAGTCTGTCTGCTTGTGCATAGCTACCTAGGTGTGAGCAGGGGTTATCTTGAGTGTATATCCCCCTTACCCTGACTAGAAGCAACGGTCCCAATTTGGACAAAGGTACCTAACCCTGCCAAGTAGAGAACCCATTTCTAACAATAAAGTAACATGTCATAAATCGAAATATTCATGTGCGGCAAAAGGATCTAACACTGCTATTAACAATTTGGCCTTAGTAGCTAGCCCGCCACATAACTCAACCCTAGGGAGGAATATAGGGGTAAACATGGACTCCAATCTTTCAATCATAATCAGATTGGGTTTGTCCAATGGGTCAAAACTACAAAATGTGTCACTTCATTCCGTCATATTGGCTATGAAGATGGCTCTACCCACATTGCCTGAAATTCTTGGCCTGCACCACTTTCGGGAAGTGTTAGCCCCCCTTCCCTGACGCCCCCCCCCCCCCCAATGGTTGGGTCTTGTTGCTCTCCTAACCTGAGCACAGTTATCTTGCAGAGCTGCCAAGTTTTCCGGGTCCATCCGTGTTGTGCTGCTCCAGTCCACGTTTTTTCCTGGAATTCTAGGACTTGTAGTCTTGTTTATTTCATTATAAAACAGGAATACACGTCCCATAATTCAGAGGAAAAAACCTGGACTGGCGCTGCACAATCACACAATGACCGCAGAAACTTGGCAGCTATGACTAAGACTCACAGGCAAAGTAGAAGCACCCCGGAGCAACACACAGTAAAGATTGTACTAGAAATTCGCACAAGTGAGACCCCATTACGAGCCTGGTGAAGAATGAGAGCTCCTGCTGTGAATGGTGTACCGTCTACGAGGGGAGACCCATCTATCAGCAGGGACGCAACAACTGCACCCGGGTGTGATTGATTCGAAGTTATCTCACTGTGACCAATGAAGAGTGGCCCTCATTGGGCTCTCTTGGTAAAGTTCATAATAAATTGTAGCGTATGACCTCCCCTATGTGAGTGACTTCGCACGTGATTGTATGGATGTGTGTGTGTGCAAGTTGTGACAGCCTTAGGGCCGCGCCTTCCCAGCAGCAGAATCCTGTGGAATGAACACCTGTGACGTGCCATGCAATCCACTGTGACGTCACTAGGTCGAGGCCAGCACCAGCAGGGGAATCCTGTGGATAGAACACCTGTGAGGCGCCAGGCCCTTCGCTGTGATGTCACAAGGTCCAGCCTAGCACCAGCAGGGGAATCCTGTGGATGGAAAACCTGTGAGGTGCCAGGCCCTTCACTGATGTCACGAGATCCAGCCTAGCACCAGCAGGGGAATCCTGTGGATGGAACACCTGTGACGTGCCAGGCCCTCCACTGTGACGTCAGGAGGCCCAGCCTAGCACCATCAGGGGAATCCTGTGGATGGAACACCTGTGACGTGCCAGGCCCTGCACTGTGATGTCACGAGGTTCAGGCCAGCACCAGCAGGGGAATCCTGTGGATGGAACACCTGTGAGGTGCCAGGCCCTCCACTGTGACGTCAGGAGGCCCAGCCTAGCACCATCAGGGGAATCCTGTGGATGGAACACCTGTGACGTGCCAGGCCCTGCACTGTGATGTCACGAGGTTCAGGCCAGCACCAGCAGGGGAATCCTGTGGATAGAACACATGTGACGTGCCAGTCCCTCCACTGTGATGTCACAAGGTCGAGGCTAAGTGCAGAGGGGAGGCTTCCGCCTCAGCAGAGACAAGGAGAGGCCACTGTGGGGGGAGAAGGTCGGGCAAGATTAGATCGTCTTTGAGGCTCGTCGCAGGATCCTTTTGTGATTAAATAGATGTTTTTTTTTAGGTGATTGAATTAAAACCGTGCCTCGCCTGCTCTCCCCCCCTTACACTGCAACACCTGTCATCGCCCATAAACCGGTGATGCATGATGACAGGTTGAAGTTTTCTATTGTGACGTGTCCGTGGTATACAATGGTGGTAACCAGGCAGCCTCGGCATTGCACTCATGAGCACCGGACGGAGAGGACCACTGATGAAGGCTGGAGCCGAGGCCACCGAGAGGGAGAGACCGAGGGGCCGGGGCCTCACAGGCTCCAAAAAGAAATGGGTGGTGGGGCTGGGTGAAAGGGACGAGGTGACTCAGTATAGAAACCAAATGAAAACCGAACTTGAAACTGAACTGAAACGAAACTTTAAACTGACTTGATACTGGCTTGAAACTTCCCTTCCCTTTTCCTTTATCTTTCCCGTTTTTCCTTCTCTACCTTACATTCCTATCTCTCCTCTCATATCCCCTTCTCCCCCTTTCTTTTAAGTTCCCTTTTTCTCCATCACTCTTTAATCCTCTCCCCTTCTGTCAATCCCCTCCCCTTCCCATTCAATTCATTCCGGTCCCAATCTGCACTCTATTCCACCTCAGCCAGTTAGATCACGGGCCTCACTTCTAGCGCGCGTTATCTTAATCGTCCCCTCCCGCCGTGCTTAATTACAAATTTAAAAATAGTATAGTGTATTAGACACACACACATAAAATCATCACACACGTAAATAATTGGTTGGTGGCAGCATAACTTACGTGGGGGGGGGGCGCGGTCTCGTCGATGTCAAAACTGCCTTTATGGTGGCTGGCCGAATATCCAGTTAGCCAGTTGCGAATGGTTTCTATTGGCACCGACTGCTGGTGTTTCTGTTATGTAATCGTCAGAAGTGTAATGCATACAGTTGATTCCTGGTTCATCGTGTAACTTAAGGACTGATGCTCAGTTTGGTGTTTTTATTTAATATGTAGAAATTCAATGTTTTCCTCCAATGGTCATGTATAGTTTAATACACATTCCGCAACTGGATTAAGAAAAAAACCACTAGTAACTGGTCAACTGGAAATTCTCCATTGCTGGTCTATCTAGTTATCTTGTTCTCTGTTAAATGGACCATCAAGAAATGTGTTCAAACTGGTCTTAAATTCCCACCACAGGTCATCAAAAATTGGGCACGCTAGCACCTCGTTGTTACTGATTTTTTTTTTTAAAGAGGCAGGCGTGGTGGGGGTAAAGGACTGAAGTTGGTGGCCCCATTAAAGATAAGCTGCCCTCCCATGTTTTACGGCTCCATGTGGCTTTCTACCAGTGACAGAGGTGCTCTCGCCCCCGGCAAAAGTTTCCCAAACGATGTCATTGAAATGCCACGGTCAGCAAACGCCATAAACGCCCGCTTTATGTGGCGTGAGTTTACCTTTGACAGAATGCAGCGATGCCACCTCGGGTGTGAGCGGCGCCGAGGTGTTTGAGGGACGGGTTCCCACCGTCTGCTCTCTCAGGCTGGTCCCTTCCCACCTCTGGGGGAAGCGTCGTCCAGTGCACCCCGCGCTTTTACCTGGCGTGCCCAGTGAGGTTAGGGGCACGTCGCTTACTGACTTCCAGGGTGGGATTGCCGGCACCTTGTTTACATGTGGTAGGCTACGGGCATGTCATTTACCTGCGGTGAGGTAGGTTACCGGCAGCGACGGTGAGGTTACCGGCACATCATTTACAAAGGGTGCGGTAACTGGCCCATTACCCGGCCGTCATTTACCCTTGGTGCCTGGTGGTGTTACCACGTCAGTTTGGCCAATCACTGGTGACATTGCCTTACAGCAGCCAACACCATGCGCGGCACCATCCAGCTGGAGTAGCCAATCCTGGCGTGGCGTTAGCAGCGCCACTGCGCCAAGATTGGCTAAAGAGCAGACTGATATCTGCCCATTATTTCACCCGGGGCCCCAGCTCCATGCCTATGTCCAACATTACTGTAGAGGGGAGGGGGGAAGAGGTCTCAAAAGTGCGCGTGCGCGGGCCAGTCAAAATCCTGACTACTCCGGCCTTTTGCATGCGCACAGATCTGCTGTGCTGCCTGCTGCCTGCCTGCCTGGCTGTCACTCTGATACAGCCCCGCCCCCCACGCCGCCGGCCCATTTCCCTAATGTAGTCCCGATCCTGTCGGGCTTTTCCGGGGCCTGAGTGCGCTCTTGTTCCACTTTTAATTTATGTACAGTGCACTGTGCAAATACTTTTTTTATTCAGTGCGGTCGGTCGGCGGTCGTTCAGGCTAGGGGGGCAACGCCCCAACGCCCCTAATGGACGCACCGCCACTGATGCCCAGCTTTATTAATTATAGTAATGTTCCTTTTTGACTATTTCCCTGTAGTGGCAGATGTAAGGACATACACCTTAGTCCCTCTATTTAGGGGATCCAACTCCCTATCCTTGTAGTGCAATCGTCTGACCCGGAATATGGAAGGTTTAGGATTTAGGTTAATTGACTCTGATTTATAGTACTGTTACACTAGGTGTGACACAGGAATAAATTTGGGACATTGGCCATAACGGTGATACTCGAGACGGTGAAGGGTGTCAGACCGGAGTATGTCTTTTAGTGTCGCTGGCTACTACACATCATTACCGGCAACGACATCCTTCTACCTTCATCAAGCGAGTGCGCATGTGCGAGGGAGTAGTATGCCCCAGTGATACACATGCGTGGGGGCGCCGCCATGCTGCACATGCGCATTGAGTTGTAACGCTGTGAGATTTCACCGGTTATTTAAAACGCCGCTCACATGACCCGAACTTTTAATTGCTGCGGTTTGCCACCTGTATTTTCTTTTGGCAAGCGTCTGGTCGAGTCAGGGGTAGGTGCACAAGAGGCAGCACCCGAATACAATTGTAAGTACATTCTAGATACTTGTTTAAAGCCTACAACCTTTACCTATTGACTATATGGGGCCCTTGAGTTTTAAGTCCTGGCTTGTTTCCATAGCCCGACCATACGTGGGTGTTCTTTTGACTTAACGATCGGAGGAGCACTTGTAACGAGTCCTTGGTAAGCATGCTGATGGTTAACTACCAACTCTACATGTAGATAGTGCTGCCGACTTGAGTACGTTACATTATTGTTACACTGTTGCCATCCGCTATACAAAACCCTAAGCTCAGTCTAGGTGCCGTACCATACCACTAAAAATGCTAATCCAGCCTAGGGCCCTTGTGAACAGCGGCCCCCACCCCTCGTTGGACTGGTCCTGTGTGTCTGCTTAAATTTTCTGTTTGGGAGGATGTGTGCATAAAAATGGCACTCTGTGAAGCTTAAGATGTCATTGATGCGCACTTGTGGTTTACTATGTTTTTCCTTTTCATAGGTGTTACCCAGGAGCGGCTTCCAGGTAGCAGCTGTAACCACTTTGAGGGTATACAGACCCGCCCTGGCTGAGTTAAGAGGGTTCTCATTTTAATCTTTACTTATTATAGCACGTGCACTACACTGTTTATTATTGTGGTCCTGAAGAAGCGCCAATGACCTACGGGCAACGGAGGCGCGAAACATGTTGGCCTTGACTTTTGAGACCTAGGCCGAATGGGCCCTTTTGGGGTCAGTCATTTTTCACACTATCACATGCACAAAAATTGATTTACCCTCCTTTTGCCCAATCCCCACACACCCGCATGCAACATCCGGCAATCCTCAAAAAAGATCTCCGATAAAGTGACCCTTCGGGGGACCCGTAGGGAATTGCAGCGCCGGTCCTACGAGGAGCAAACGCCCGATGATGAAGCATGACACCCCCCGGGGTGTGTGAGGGCAGCAGAGGATGTAGAATTATTTTCCCTCTCACATTAGGACATTTTCAAACCTAGGATTACTTTAGTCTACCTTCTTTCTTAATTTCTCTTTGTCCTAAATATGGGTGACTGTTAGCATCCCGATTCATGGGTGACTTTTGCACCCTTTTTAGTGACTTTTTGCACCTTGATACATGGGTGACTTTTGCACCCTTGTTGGTGACTGTTTGCACCTTGATCTATGGGTGACTTTTGCACCCTGATCTAGGAACTTTGTCCTCCTTTTGATAAATGGAAAAGGGACAGCCCTGCCTCCTTCCGTGTTGTAATAAGAAGGGGTCGGAGAGAGATCCATTAATGACAATGCGAGCTCTGGGGTCCCCGTACAGAGCCAGTACCTTCCGTATGTATGCTTCCCCAAGATTGGATGTACGCATGCATTGTTCCAGGAAGGCTCACGAAACTCTATCGAAAGCCTTCTCGGCATCTAAGGTGATAGACACCGCTGGTTCTGCTAGTTTGGTGGTGTGTTCCAGTATGTGGCATGGGAGTCTGGTGTTGTCGTTTGACATACGGGTCTTTAGGAAGCCTAACTGTGAGTTGCTTATTAGTCTGGGCTGGACAGTGTTTAGCCTTGCAGCCAGGAATTTTGCGTATATTTTGCAGTCCACATTAATTAAGGCCATGGGCTGTAGTTCTTGGGTAACAGTGCGTCCTTGCCTTCCTTTGGGATTACGATTATGGTGGCCTCAGACATAAATTGTGATACTAGCCCATTCTCCGCACAGTGGTTGAACCCCCTGTTTATGGTGGGTTTCAGGTGATCAAGAATGGATTTGTAGAGGAAGGAGCTTCGCGCGCATCCAAGATGGACGCGTGAGCACAGGGCTCCCGAGACCCTTTCCGCCTCCCGCATCTATCCTGCAACGTATCCTGATTTGGACGACAGGTACTTTTGGTGGATGCCCTGCTGATACGACATCCTTTTTCAAAATTCCATTTGGCCGCCGGGAACCGGACTTACAGAACTTTGAAACTTGCGGCCTACACCGAAGACCATCCACGGACTTGAGTCCCTGAGGTACCCAGGTGGCAATTGAACAACAACGGCCTGTGTGACACGTCCACTGCCCCTGTGGTACTTTCGGTTTCGCTTTTGGTCATTGTTGACGGCGACTTGCTGCCGGTCGACACGCCTGATCTGATCCTTGCTGCCCTTTTTGCCCTCATCCCTTCCCCTCTACAAGTTTGCCGCGGAGGGAGCCATTCTGACCAGACCCCAAAGGTTCCGTCAGAGCTCGTCGCTTATTATGGCGGGCAAGGCGGATACCGAGAAGCGTGCAACCAGAGGCGCACACCGAGGGGGTGTTGTCCAATCCCACACTATAGATCGCTACACCCGCCCGAAAGGATCCCCTGGCGGTGTGAGTAAAGTCTTTGATGAGACTGGTGATGGCTCTCCTGCAACTGAGGAGCTGACACTGAAGGACGTTATGGGGGCCATCGCAAGTGTCCAGACATCTATGGGCCAGCAGTACGAAACGATGGCTGCTAAGATAGACACGATGGTGATCGAAGTCAATCTTATCAGGACGGACTTGGGGAAAACCAATGAGCGGGTCAAGTCCCTGGACATCAAGACTGCGAGCCTTACTACGGATGTCTCGGATCTTCAGACCGAAGTCCACAATCTCCGATCGTCTAACGACTTGTTTGCCAGTCGGCCGGATGATTTCGAGAGCCGGGCCAGGCGCAACAACGTTTGCATTGTTGGTGTTCCGGAGAACTCCGTAGACTTATCCACAGACCTTCTGGTGGAGGACCTTGTTCTAAAGCACTTGGCACCAAAGGGCCTCAGTAACTTTTTCACGGTGGAGCGTGCTCACAGAGTCCCCGGCGGGAAGCCCAAACTGGGGGCCGCTCCGAGGCCTATCATAGCCAGGATTTTTAATTTTCGGGACAGAGACGCTATTCTTCAGGCATCACGCACCAATGGTCCCACTAAATTTGAAAACGCGTCGATCAGTTTTTATCCTGACTTTACACAGGCGGTGCTGAAACAACAATTTGGCTTCACGGGGGTGAAATGGTGCCTCAGAGACATGGGACTGAAGTACGCCATGCTTTTCCCGGCCCGCCTGAGGATTGAATATGAGGAACGTGCGCTCTTCTTTGTCCGCCCGAGGTAGTCATTGACTGGCTTGACACTCTGCCGACACATCGTACCAGCCCCGAAAGATCGAGGGGCGCTGAAGGGGGCCTGGAAGAACAGGAGCAGTGAGTCTGCGCTGGCGAGCCAACTCTATGGACTTATGGCAGTGGCTCTATGACTGTTATGTATATATAATGTGTATACCCGGGGGTGGGGGGAATCGGGACTCTTCCTCCTCTGGGTTTTTTTTTCTTTCTTCTTGTAGGTTAGTTCAATGGGGCGACAGGCACACTGCAAGTTGGGGTGGCTTTTTGGTATACCGCAGGGGTGCAGGGTGGGGGGGTGTGTTTTGGGGATTTTCTTGGGGGTGGCGGGGGGTCTTTACTTTCTTGTTTGTTTCGAGGCTGCGCTTTGTTGCATATCTTATCTCTTGTGCCTGTTTCTTGGCGGGGGGGGCGTTGTTCTTATTTCTTGGACGGGGGATAGGGGGCTGAGGGTACTGAGCTGGAACGTCAATGGTCTGGGCGATAGGATAAAGCGGGGGATAGTTTTGCAATACTTGAAGCGCTGCTCCCCAGATATTGTTTTACTCCAGGAGACGCATCTAATAGGAAACACGTGCCATGCACTGAACAGACGGGGCTACCGCCTGGCGGCTCACTCTGGATTCACCACTGGGTCGAGGGGGGCGGGCGTCCTGGTTAGGAACTCCCTCCCCCTGGAGATAGATGACACTTTGCTGGATGATAGAGGCCGATATGCGGCCATTACGGGCCACTGGGAGGGGAAAACGATCTCCATTTTGTCTGTGTATGTCCCACCCGGCCTACAGTCCACTACATTCTCTGATTTGGGTAGGGTGGTTCTGGGGTTCCCTGAGGGCATGTTGGTTGTGGGTGGTGATTTTAATTCGGTTGTCAGCTGTGATGAAGATCGTAGCCCCCCCAGACTTCTCCCGATATCGCAACTATGGCTGGGCAACTTTTTGGAAACGTTGGGTCTAGCGGATTGTTGGAGGCAACTGCACCCCAGACAGCTACAGTATACCTTTTACTCGGGAGCTCATGGAAGTCTCTTGAGGCTTGATTATATCCTTATACCAGCGGTGCAGATGGTCTCTGTAAGGGAAATTAGGCATTTAGCTAGGGGGATCTCGGACAACTCCCCACTCTGGCTCACTATTGACGTAATGTTGGAAACCGGGTGCCGGGTTGCTCCGATTAACCCCTGGCACCTTCGTAACCCTAAAATAAGAGCCGAAATTGTTAAGTGCATGGATTATTACTTTGCTGAGAATGAGGGATCGGTGTCCTCCCCCATCTCCTTGTGGGAGGCTTATAAGACTGTGATTCGTGGTCAAACTCTGTCCTTGATTGCTAGCGAGAGGAAGCGTAAGAACGCGGAAGTGGTTGGTCTGGAAAATGACATTACTGCATTGGAGGAGAGGATGGAGTCTGGGGCTACACCCGAGGATATACATTCTTTGGCCCTTAAACAGTCTGACTACAGAGCTCTGGTGACTGATGAGGCCAAGGCAATGAATCGTGAGCAACAGGGGCGTTTGTATGATGTTGGTGATAAAGCGGGAAAGTTGATTGCTTGGTTGGACAAAAGGGATAGATTGAATCGGGTGGTGCCTGTTGTTGAAAAGGTGGATGGAACGCGAGTGGTGGACCCGGTTGAGATAGTTGAGGTCTTTGCCCAGCACTTTCAGAAGGTTTACGCGCCGGTCTCGGATAGGCCAGAGGAGGACTCGCACTTGCTGCTTCGGTATATTGCGTTGCCTAGCCTGTCGGACTCGATAAGGAGCTTATGGAGGCGGACTTTTCCGCCGATGAAATAGCGCTCGCTATCCGCTCCCTTCGCTCGGGGAAGGCCTCAGGCCCGAATGGCATCCCGGTTGAGCTGTAGAAGCTGTGCCCTGACAAAATGGCGCCGCATCTTTGTCGGATGTTTTCGGCATCGCAAGATCTCGGATCCCTTCCCCGGGATCAGAGACTGGCGTCCATTGTGGTCATCTATAAAGATGGAAAGCCCCGCAAACAATGTTCATCGTACCGGCCGATTTTGCTTTTGAATGTGGAGCCCAAGATCTTGACGAAGCTTTTGGCGAATCGGCTGATAACGGTGGTTAGCGACTTGATATACCCGGACCAATCTGGATTCATCCCCCATCGAAACACCGCGCTTAATCTTCGTCGTCTTCACGGCGTCTTAGCAAGGGCGGGTCTCTTAGTGAGCCGGCCATCTTTGTTTCACTTGACGCCTCGATGGCCTTCGACACGGTGGAATGGCCATATTTGTGGGCAGCCCTTGCCAAATTTGGCTTTGGCCCTAACTTCATCGGGTGGGTCAGGCTTCTATATGAGCAACCGCTGGCCCAGGTGGTGGTCAACGACAGGGCCTCGGAACCCTTTGTTCTCGGACGTGGCACGCGGCAGGGATGTCCTTTGTCGCCACTGCTCTTTGCCCTTGCCCTTGAACCCCTTGCCGCTTGGCTCCGGTGGGAACCCTCGCTCAAGGGCATTCGATGGTCCCCTGACTTCGAGGATCGTATATCGTTGTACGCGGACGATATTTTGCTGTACCTCACCTCTCCTCGTAAGTCATTGGGAGTCTTGTTCGACGTTTTGAGTTCCTTCGGGAAAAATGCTGGCTTGGTCATCAATTGGGCCAAGTCCTGTATCTACTCTCTTACAGGAGAGTTGCCCTCTCTGCCCCGTATCTGCCCGATACCAGTCTCGTGTGTCGGCTTTAAGTACTTGGGGATTTACATAACGTTGGACCCCACAGTACGCTATGAGAGGAATTTGCTGCCTCCGCTTGCCCGGCTTAGATCGGATGTCGCGGCGTGGTGTGGCTTGCCGTTGTCCCCCTTGGGTAGAGCGGCCCTCTTTAAGATGATGTCTCTCCCCCGATTCCTGTATGCCATCCAAAATACACTTGACCTGGTGCCTGCCAGTTATTTCCGCGAGGTAGAGAGCCTCCAGAGGAAGCTGGTATGGGGCGGGCGGCCCCGCATAGCATTGGCAAAATTGACTCTGCCCTGGTACGATGGTGGTATAGTGCTGCCTGATATCAAACGCTACTATTGGGCATCCCAACTGAGTGCGGTCAATCATGCTATGTACGGTCCTGTTCCGAATCCCACATTCAAGATGGATAGGTGGCAGCTACCCAGGGGTGACTATAATAGGGCACTCTACTCCAGAGCTGCCAGGAAGAATCTGACGGGCCTCACCGGGGTGGCGGTACGAGTATGGGGTAGTGCGACTACGGCCACGGGGTGGACGGACAAGCTAACTAGAGCAACCCCCTTGTATGCTGCGGAGAGACTGGGCAGTCTGTGGACGACGAAGGGGTTCGATAGATGGGACCTTATTGGCATCAGTAAGGTCGGTGACCTCTGGGTCAAGGACAGAGTCAAGACTTTCGACGAATTAAAACATGAATACAAATTGAGTGATAGGGAATACTTCCGATATATCCAGGTCCGCCACGCGCTTGAATCGGTCTTCCCGGCCGGGTCCCGGCCGGGCCTGCCATTCCGGAGTCCTCTCCCTTGGAAGATAGAGTGCTTGACGGGTACGTCCCCGAAAGCACCATATCTCTCATCTACAAAAAACTCATTAACAACCGCTCGGACCTCCTTGTACAGCTTCGTGAGGCTTGGACCGACGATGGACTGGAGTTGGACGATGAAGATTGGCAGGCTGCTATATCCTTCCCCAAAGAGGTCGCGATTCCGGCGCGTCTCCGGCTGGTGCAATTAAAGATTTTGCACCGTGTCTATGTCACGGGTCCACGACTGATGCGTATGGGTTATTCTGCGGATGGGCTGTGTAGGCGTGGTTGTGGTATGCTTGCTACCTTCTTTCACATTATATGGGAATGTCCGGAGGTCGTGGTTTTCTGGAACCGAGTGCATGCTGTGATGGGAGAGGTGACGGTGTGGAGTTATTGCCTGAGGCCAGACGCTGTTTGTTGAACATCTGGGAACCGAATGATTGCAGTGTTGCTCAGACTCAGTGGGCCACCCTCCGCAACATGATCGCAAAAAGGGACATTGCTCAATTGTGGGGGTCTCAAAGGGCACCTTTAGTCTCAACTTGGAAAGAAAACATGGACTGGTGCATGTTCAAAGAAAAAATTGTATATGTCTCCCGTGGTAGGCCCAAGAAATGGGGAAGGATATGGGGTCAATGGAATTCGTACCGAGGAGAGATCAGCACTCCCCCCTTTGTAGAAGCATCTGACACTCCCCTGTCCCCTTGACTGTGCTTTTCAGGTTATTTGCTCTCTGTTGTATATGATTTATTGGTTTGCTCTCGCCCCCCCCTCCCTCCTCAAGATCTTTATCCTTTATAAAGTTGCTCCCTGATCAATTAGCTCCCCCCTACCGCATGAGACAGCCAATACACTGTATAGTTCCCAACACAAACTTTTTTGTGTTTTCCTTTTGTTTGTTTATAAAAATAAAATGTGAAACCTTTTATTTATCCTCCTATCGCCACAGGCTCTCTACAATGTCGTGCATTATCGCTGCCGGGTTGTCGGCTGATGAGCTGTGTGTTGTTGTGCTTTTGATATTTATTGCTACTGACCAGCCTCTGTGGTTGTAGGTCTGTAACTGTACTCCTTTTCTTCATAATAAAGGTTTAAAAAAAAAAAAAAAAAGAATGGATTTGTAAAAAGTGGCTGTGTATCCGTCTGGGCCTGATGCTTTGTTGTCCTTCAAAGACTTGACCGCCATTACAATCACGGCCGTACTGATTGCTTGCCCTAGACTCTGTGCTTCTTCATTCGTTAGTTTGGGGAGGCCGAGTCTGTGAAGGTATGTTGTACATGCCCCCAGGTTTAAGGTCTGATAATTTTTGCAGAGTTCCTGATAAAACTCTTGGAAGGTTCGTAGGATTTATTTGTGTCTTGTGTGGGTGTTGTTGTGTGAGTTGGTGATAGATGAGATGGTAAATTTGCTTTGTTTGTCCTTTTGGTAGGAAGCTAGGAGTTTCCCTGCTCTATTAGCCTCGCAAAGGTTGATGGCCTTGTATTTGTTGACCCACAGGCCGGACCTCCCGCTCAGTATTTTGTTTCCTACTGAGGTCTGTTAGGGTGCTAGTGACATGTATGGCACTGGCGTGGGCAGTTTCTAGTCTTTTGTTGTCCTGCTCGAGTTGGGCCAGTTGTTGGTTTGCGTTTTTGTTGATTTTGGACTTGATATCGATTATTGTGCCCCTGACTGTCGGCTTGAGAGCATCCCATAAGATAGTGGGGCCAGTCTCCTGTGTGTCGTTGTGCCTAAGGTATTCTTTTATGGCCTCCTCTATCTTAGCTTTGTTTACTGGGTCAGTAAAGACGTCGCTGTTAAAACGCCATCTTCGGGGGATGTCTTCCTTGTGGCACCCGTTCAACTTTAGGCTGATGCACGAGTGGTCTGAGACTAGCCTGGGCGCTATGTCAGTATGCTCTATTAGGTGTGTGTGTGGGCCTGTGATTAGTATGTAGTCTATCCTGCTGTTCGAGTTGTGCAGGTTGGAGTAGAAGGTGTAATCTCAGGTGTCCGGGTGTTGAAGCTGCCATGGGTCTTGAGGCAGGAGTTGAATCTGGCACAGATGTTCTTTAGTGTGGAGTGCACGCTTGAGGGTTGGGAGTGGCAGTGTGATTGTCTGTCAAGTATGTGGTCCAGAGCAATGTTAAAGTCCCCTGCCACCACAGTTGGGTCGTTCTGGAGGATGCTATCTAGCCTGTGTGATATCCATTCCCAGGACGCGGGGTTGTCTGTGTTAGGGTCGTATATGTTGGCAACATGGATGATCTCCTCCCCCTTCTCAAGTGTGTTATCAGGACTCTTCCTGCCCCGTCGTGCTGATGTGATTCTATTGTTAGATTGGAGTTCTTGGTTTTCAGTGTAATTACCCTATGCTTCTTCCCTTCAGCCGGTGAGCACGCCCCTGGGAAATCCAGTTGGCTTTCACTAGTTTGATATCATCCAGGGATAGCTTGGTTTCTTGTAACAAGACCACATCCCTGTTGGACTTGGCCCCTTTTCCCAAAATGTTTCGCTTTTCACCCCCCTGTTTTAGGATGTCTCCCCCATGGTAAATAAAATTGTATAGGCCATGTGTGGTATGAAATGCCCTGTTTAATGTGACAATGCAAAGCAATGGTGTGCAGTTATTAACCACCCATTATAGAAATGTCCCCTTATGGAATGCTGTATTCAAAATGGATGCCATGGCTGTACGTTGTGCCACCAGACTGCAGTAGGTTAGCGGTCTAGATGTTTGGTCCCCAGCCATCCCTGCATTTGGAGGGAAAGCCTGGCACCCAGAGTGCTCTACTCCTCCCCCTGAGCCAGTTAGAACTAGTTCGCCTGAGAATTCTAGGAGCTTCCAGCCTTTCTGGTATAGGTGGAGCAGTAGAGTTGTCATGTGCAGAGACAGAGCTGGGACAGGAATGTGAGGGGACCTGCTGCCAGGGGATACTGCCACTTGGGCCTGTGTGCTGGACCCTGCACCCATCTAGGACACCCCTATTGTCCCCAGGGCTAGTGGAAGCCCCACTTCAGGAGTTCAGGCTGCTGTTCAGGAGGGCCACGCTGCAGTGGGGATGGTGAAAGCCTACCACCCTGTTTTGATGAAGCCCCCACTGACTGTTGACCTGGCCCAGTAGTGCCTGCTGCTCTGTCCCCCGGGCCCCTGAAGAAGGAGGGCCCTCCTAGGTCCCTGAAGCTGCCGGGACCTTGCTCCTCGCAAGCGCTGCACCCAGAAGTGCCTGGAAGGGAAGGAGCACCTTGGACCCCCAGGAGGTGAGGAGTGTTACCCTGGGGCCCCTGAGGCTTGCTGCTGGGACTGTCTGCCACCTAAGCACCATAATCCTAAAGCGCTGTGCCTAGAAGAAGCGCTGTGTGCCTGCAAAGCGCTAACCTGGCCCAGGACTGTTGCAGCCTGCTGTGCCCTTGAAAGCGCTGGCCTGCAGGAGACTGCCTCGTGTCCCCAAAGTGCTGTGACCAAGACTGCCCTGCTGTGAGTGTTTTAAGCGCTGTATTGCCCTGGGAACTGCTGCTGGCACAAGCGCTGTGAGCGCTGCTGTGTACTCTAAGCGCTAGAACCCTAAAGCGCTGTGCAGTGAAGACCCTGATGCCCTGCGAAGCGCTGTACTGCAGGAAGTATTACTGCCTGACCTGCTGGTTCCTAAGCGCTGTATTAGGAGGACTGTGCCCCCAAGCGCTGTGCAGCAGAAGCGCTGTGCAGCCTGAAGCGCAAACTGTTGTAGGCCTGATGTCAATGTTTTGCACTTAATGTTTTATTTGATGGTGCACTTACCTGCCCCAGGGTTCTCCAAAGAGCTATTGATGCCCCATGTTAAATGTGATGATGCCCCCAGGGGACCTATGAAAGTTGCTGGTGGTTACCCTATGTTATTGATTCCACTGAGGTTCTAGGTTGCTAGTGAGGCCTGTATAATGAAACGTTGCCTAAATTCCTCTACCCAAATGGTTTTACTCCTGCCTCAGGATTTAGGGCTGCTGCATGTCTAGGCTGGTTGTTAATATGGTATGCTTAATGTTTCTTTTTGAAGGGTACACTAATGTAGGTCACACTGTGTGTTATGCCTCATGTTTTATTTCACGCTTACAGCCTACTGCTAAGGTGATGCCAAGGATTAGTGCCTGAGTTGGCCCTGCAAATTGATCCTGTGTTACATGCATTTGCTAACGTTCTCTTGATTTCAGCTGGACACTAATGGACTTACCTTTTTCTTACTTTGCCCATTTCCCCTGTAAATAATCCCCCTGGTACAGATTGTGTGGCACATTGCACATTGCACAGGTGTGCATGCACAGATATGCATGCACACCTGAATTCGGTATTTTACCACCTAATAGGATTGGGTGGTAAAATACCGATTCTTAAGGGCCTGTTGCACTCTTAGGAGTGCCACCTACATGTGGATTTTCTGAATCGGTAAATATACCGATTCTGCATTTTACTGATTCTGTAAATTTACCGATTCGGTAAAATTACAGAATCGGTAAAATATAGGCCCCCTACATCTGGAAACCCTAATACCGGTCGTTAACGGCCGAATTCGGCCGTTACCGACCGGTATTAGGGCTCCTACATCTGGCCCATAGTCTCTTCATAGTAAGTTTGGATACAAAAATAAAAGTTAGTCCCTTCCCTTTCCCGCCCTCCTATGTCCCCCAGACAGGTTAATCAAAAAAGGATATGTCGTTCATCTTTGGTTACTGCTGCTTGGTACTTCGATTGCATGTTGTTCTGGAACTCCTTCACACCTTGTTTTTGTGGAGAGATCTTCCTTGGGGTAACCGTTCGTTGGGGCCGGTGCAGCTGCTCAGGGCTAAGTCCAAGTACGCCTGCGCCCTGCCTTCTCTCTGGTCATTATTAGTTGTGGAATTGGGTTGTGGGACTCCTTCAGCTGGCTGGCGTTGAAAGGCTTCTTCTGGTCCTTAAAAAGTGGAATGTCCTTGTGACTGGAACATGGGTTCCTGAGTTGTGGAGTGATTTGCTGTAGGTTATGCATTCAGTGGCATGTAATGCCTTAAGGTAGTCAGGTATGTTGGTTCAAACTTACTTAGAGTCTGAGGTAGCTAAGGTTGCTCTTATAGTTCGTTGCTAGGTTTTTCTTTACAGTAGCTATGTAAGTTCAATTTTACTTAGTTTATGAGGTAGATAAGGCTGTTATTACAGTATGTTACCAATGTTACTCTGCAAGGTTCTACAACTCGCTCACTCCACCCCGAGTTCCGGTAAAGCTCTTCTCTTGCTGGTGCCTGCTTGGGAGGTCTCCATTTCTTGTTGTGTTGGCCCTTCCAAGTATTTGCTTGTGTGTTTGCCCATTGTCACTTATCCGGAATATTGTCGGGCTGGTGAATGAGAACAGGATGTTTTTCTTCCTCATCTTGTCACGTAGGGCCAGGAAGCCCTTCCTGATGTTAACTGTGGGCTTTGAGTAGTCTTGCTAAGGATTATCCTCTGTCCATTCCACGCGATATGCTGTTTTTTCCGTGCAAAACTGAAAATGGCTTCTGTGTGTTGTGACCTTAGCAGCTTGCATATTATTGGGCGAGCCCCTGACTTTGTTGCCGACCTGAATGTAGGGACTCTATAGGCTCTGCCCAGCTCAAAGGGTTGGTTAAATTTGAGGTTTGTGATTTTTGGTATCACTTCCTCGATGAAAGACAGGCAAGACCCTGCTTTATCTTCTTCGCCCTCTGGCACGCCTAGGATTCTTATGTTCCCCCTCCTGTTTCGATCTTCCAACTCCGCCGTTTGTTTCTGGAGTGCTGCTGTAGCCTTGGTTAAGGCCTTTAGATCTTTGTTTACTTGCTGGTCCGCATCGTCATTGTCACTTATTCTCTGCTCAGCTGCTGTAAGTCTGTTGTTCGCTGCATGCATGTCAACCATTACTGCTGCCAGCTCTAGCTGAATTGCGTCAGTAGTCTGTTTTGTGGACTTGGCTAGGTCATGAACATCTGCTATCTTTTTTAGGATCATTTCCAGTGTGCTGTTCATATCAGGTTTCTGTTTGATCGGTGAGTCTGTTAGTATAACCCTACCAAAGCAGTAACAACTGCCTAACAGTCTACAGCTACTAAGAATAACCTGGGATAAAAGGAATACACATTGGGCCATATGCATCATTTGCGATTTCTAAATAGCGAATTTTAAGGAATCGCTATTTAGAAATCGCTAAATGGTATGTATGTACAAAATCGGTATTTTTTAGCGATTTCCAATTATTCCTTATTTGCGAATTCGCAATTTGCGAAATCGCAAATAAGGAATAATTTCCCATTCATTTCTATGGGCCAGGAGGCCCATAGCAATGACTGTGAAATAATTCTCCATTTGCGAATTCGCAATTTGCTAATCGCAATTTGAGAATTATTTCAAGGGTGCAGGGTTGTCTCAAGGACACCCTGCTGCACCCCTGTAAATTACATGTGTGTGCATATGGCACGCATACATGCCCAATGGGTATGTATGTGCGTCATATGACACCCTCACAAATGCACAATTGTGCATATTTACAAGAAATCGCAAATTACCACCAACTAAAAGTTGGTGGTAATTTGCGATTTCTAAACCTGAAATCGCAATTCTAAAAAGCTTCATACATAGCATTTAAGGAATCGCAAAATTGCGATTCCTTAAATGCTTAAGCAAAATAAGGAATCACAATTTTTTGCGATTCCTTATTCTGCTAATTTTTCATACATTCCAAAATCGGTAAAAAGGCCGTTTGCGATTCGCTAAGGCCGAAATTCTGCGAATTTCAGCCTTAACGAATCGCAAAAGGCTTGATACATATGGCCCAAAATGTTAAAAATGAGAAGTAAAGTAACAGAATACATAAAATAAAAAAACACAAATTATTATTCACCAAACAAAAATGTAAACAGATAATGTCAGCAACAATCTGCCGCAAAATCCTACAAGCAGTAAACTCCAGGCATAGACACTAACAAAGAAGAAAAATAGTAAATCTTAACTTCTAGAAATGTTTTTTAACATCTCAAAGTATCTGCCTCGTCCCAGTCTTCAACCACTACCATGATGTCTTGTTCCTGGACTGAGTGTGTGGAGACACAAAAGCAGGAGCTGCCATCAGACAGACTCCGCCATCCATGCATGAACAACATTAAAGAAAACTGTTACATATGTGTTAGATTTGGGGGTCTCTAGTTGGCACAGGTAGGTACTTGTGACAAGTAGGGATCCTTGCCTCTAGTCAGTGTAAGGGGGTACTCTCCTAAAATTACCCCTGCTCACCACCTTGGTAGCTTGGCATGAGCAGACAGGCTTATCTCAGAGGCAGTGTGTGAAGCATTTGTGAACACATACAGTAATCAAGTGACAACACTGCAGATGGACACCACACAGGTTTTATATAAAAAATAAGTATTCTTTATATAGACTTATCACAAGACCACAAACGACAAAAACCCACAATACTGTACTTAAAATGGTAGAATTAACTTAGTTCTCTTTAGATCTTAAAATGCGACACTACCTTAAGATGCGACATGCAGGAAAGGTGATGCGGTAGTCCCTGACACGCAAGGACGGTGATGCGTCGAAGATCTGGTACAAAGAAATAAAGATGGCACTTTCTCCTTGATGCGACACGCTTCCCAGCGATGTGGCAGCGTCTGCTGCAACATCGATCCTCTCCCCTGGCGATGCGAGTTGCTTCCACAATGATGCGAGCCGCGTCAAGCCCTGCAACACTCTACCCGGTGATGCAGCGGCATCTGCTGCGCGTCGATCCTCTTCTCCGGCGATGAGCCGCGATAGGCCCTGGGACACGCTTCTCGGAGATGTGGCGGCGTCTGATGCAACGTCGATCCTCTTCTCCTGTAAAACGCTTCCCGGTGATGCGGCGGCGTCTGCTGCAACGTTGATCCTCTTCTCCCACAACGCGAGTCGCTTCGTGTTGTGCAGCGGCTGTTCGGCGACACGCTTCCTGTTCTTGAGTCGCGCTTCCAGCTCCTTGCGACACGCACGTTCTCAAAACTCCAGCACAGCTGCAGGCACTTCCAGAGAACTCTTGGGGAGCTGGTGGGTGAAGTCTGTTGTCCCTAAGACTTCAGCAGGAGGCAAGCTCTGTTTCAAGCCCTTGGAGATCCTTCACAAGTTGAAATAAAGTACACAAAGTTCCTTTCCCCTTTCTTTGGCAGTCAGGCAAGCACTGCAGGCCAATCTCCCAAGCAGCACTTCAGTGATCTAAATTCTTGGGATCAGGGTCCCAATACTTATACCCCTAAATCCTTTGTTCTCTGAAGGCAGAGGGGCCTTTGCCTAATCCAAACCAGTTCTGGTCAGTCCTGGAGCACTCTGTTGACATGACTCCTTCTCTCCTTTCACAGTGCAGGGCAGAGACATCAGCCGCGCCACAGGAGGTGGATCCAGCATTGTGGAGGGAAGGCACAGCCCTCCACAATCCTGTCCCAGGTGCAACTCCTCCCTCCCATCTAGATGCAGATCTCTCTATTCACCACTGGGCTGACTCACCCTGTCTCCTGGAATCCCCCAGCCCTGTCACTCAAACTCCAGACAAGGAATACACAACCTAGCAGAGGCAGGCTTGGATAGTTAGACAAGAAAATACCTACTTTCTAGAAGTGGTATTTTCAAACACAGAATGTTAAAACCAACTTCACTTAAAGGTGTATTTTATCATTCTGAGTTCAGGCATACTAAGCTCGAGTTTCTACCATGTTCTCTGAGTCAGTTAGGATTATAAAATGTAATAATCTAAGTGCCCATTATGGCATATGGAGAACTGGTAGCCTTGCAATAGTGCAAAACAAAAATGGCTGTAATTCACTATTAGGACATGCCACACTCACCAGGGCATGTCCTACCTTATACTTACAATGCACCCTGCCCTTGGGCCTACCATAGGAAAGGGAAGGTTTAGGGACTAGCAAGTGGGTGCACTTGCCCAGTCAGCAAGGCAGTACCAGACTGCACACAGGCTCTGCAATATCCGACCTTAGACAGACTTTTACAGGCTGCTTCTGTGGGTGGCACAACCAGTGCTGCAAGCCCACTAGCAGCATTTGGTTTACAAGCCCCAGGCACACTCAGTGCACTGTCCTAGGGTCTGACTAGTAAACCAAATCAGCCAATCATGGAATCACTAATCAATACATCAATTTACAATAGGGAGCACTTGCCCTGTAGTACTGGACAACAGTAGCACAGTGCCCAAAGCATCGAACACCAGCAAAAACACATGAGGCAACAACAAAAATGGAAGGGAGACCCTCGCCAAGGTGCCAGGTCTAACAATATGCTCTAAATGTATCAATGTGTGTCCACCTAACACCCGAGCCACTTCACCCTCATAGCATCTGCCAACACAATTCCAGTAGTCAAATAGGACATGTTACCACATAAAGAGGTGAATACACACATAGGGTGCACATTGACAAGTATATCACTTATTAATTCCAAGAGGCCATTTAAAATTTCTCATTCTAAGGACCCTCACAATGCTGCTGCATTTCCCCCACTTTTTGGAGTGAGCAGTGGCAGGGTATTCATATCTGCGAGGGTGGGGAAAAGCTAAAATTTTACTATTTGGACCCAGATGCCCCAAAAAATGAGGAATTACTATGAGAATCGAGTCTATCTCAACATTTACAGTGGAACATTTGTAATTTGCGAAAGAATGTCTCCCAAGCATTGCCTCAGCTTTCAGCTGCCATAGATCCATGTTGAAAATGTCCAAGTCCAATGAAAATCCTCATATCTTCCCAGATCTTGAAAATTCCATTGGAGCTGTTAACTCTGTTAGTAGCACTATACAGAATTATGTTGATCTGACACAGTACTTGAAATGGAAAAATAGAAGTGCAAGTACTCTGGGACAGAGTACCTGCTTGTTTCTGAGAAGTGCTGGTACTCTCCTATAAAAGGTATTGCATTTCTCTTGAGAAGTGCTGGTACTCTCCCTCTCAAAATAAAAAAAGTGCCGGACAGTACCAGCGCATTTAAAGCACTAATCTGACAAAGAAATGCACACTTCCAGGAGAAATCCATATGAGGAATGGCAGAGTTACCAGATAAAAAAAACACACACATGCAAAATGTACCTGTCCCAAAAAGGTAACATCACTGCAGCAGTCCAGACACTAACAATGCCACAGAACCCACTACACTGCACTACAAAGACACAAAAGCGGGACTTTACTACAAGGCAGCCACTATCCGAGCACTACACAAATCCATCAAATTCATTAGGGACATGGGACAACACAAAGTTAATACATATGTGGCCAACTAACAGCCACCCATGCCTCCTCATTAGACCCATAATGAAAGAGATGCAGAACGTGAGGGTGGAAAGCCCATTCAGCAGATAAGACATATGTCTGACACCGGGCACAGTGTTATCCAAAACAAATTGCAGTATGAAATATGGCCAAATTGTTAGAATATATTACTTAAGAAGTTCACAAAAATACCTTTACTTACCTGCCACAAAACACACAGTAGCAGAGAGTTTCTTTCAATGTACACCACCCACAACAGCAGTTATGAAACACATTGCACTTCACAGAAAGAAAAAAATGACAATTCTAGTTCTATTCAACCTACAACAATTGTTACAATATAAAACAGTAAAGAAGAAATGCTTTCCACATACCAAATGTCACTAATTTGCAATACTAGGAGTTGTATTGGTGTAAATTCCACCAATGGGCCCCCTACTCCGCCATGAATAAAACATCTGTGACCCGCCCTCCACACAAAAGGATACAAAAAAGCGATGAAATGGGTCGAATGTAAGTCCATCAATATTTGGCACACCATGTCACCTCAGTTTGGGCTCAGCCATATGCAATTCAGTCTTGACCCTGCTCCAATGGGGACAGTCCAACCTGAGATGCCAGGCCAGGTCCTTCCTGAACCGAAATACAAGCAACCCAGTTTCATCTTAATTAGAGCTAATCAGCCAGGTGTAGCTTGGTTCAAGTGATACAGTGTGCATGGGAACGTTTTGGCCTACTCCTCTCACTTAGGGGCACATTAGGATGAAGGGCGGACATCCCGACGTAAAATGGGACCGCCAGCCATAAGGGCAGGGGTCCCGTGGGGGCCATTAGGATGCACCCGCCACACTGGCGGGCGCATCCCGCAGTTTTAACATTGTGGTGGGCGGTGCTGAAAGCACCGCCCGCCGCAATGCTAAAAATGCACGTCATGCATTTCAATGCACAACATGACAGGCACCGCGCGGTGCCTGCCATGTTGTATATTGAAATGCAGGGGGTACCCATGTGCACCCCCCAGAACCCCTGGGGGCCCGCAACGGGCCCGCAAGAAATTCCCCCATGCCTTTCCGTGGTGCATGTGTCCGCCCCCATCATAATATGGATGGTGGTGTCTAGCAGACACCGCCACCATATTAAACTCTTTTCCGCCCGGTCGACTTGTCGACCGGGCGGTAAGCGGCGGATGGTCTTTCCTCCCCATGGCGGGAGGAAATGGGTGGCGGGTGGGGACAGATGTTGGGTGTATTGCCACCGCTATGCGGGTGGTGGCGATCCGCCCGACATCCTAATGGAGCCCTTAGTGTGACACACTAAAGTGGACAAAAAAGTGGTGGGTGGAATTTTGATCTAATTTTAGCCACTCATAATTACTCGGGGCACAACCCTAGTCCATCATTATTTGCACACTGTAGGAAACTGGCTCTATATATACTACACCAAAATTAGGTATAGTGTGTATAGAGTCCAGGAGACCCCGGAGATAGGCAGAAGTTAAAGTTAGATAGAACCTTACTCTCTATTTGTGGTAGAGTGGTCAAGCAGTAAGGCAGTATCAGAGGACAGTGTTAAGCATTTGATGTACACACTCAGTCAGCAAATGAATTCACACACTCAAGGACTGAACTCCAGACCAATTGTTTTTGTATAAAAATATACTGTTGTTTTATTTTTAGAACCAAGCAAGCCTGGCACAGGTAATCATTAAATACTTCACAGTAATAAGTTGCTGAATGTAGAACAGTTTGGAAATGCAATAGGAATTGTACTTTCTTTGATTTACAAGGGATGCAGTAGGCTGCAATACTTAGCAAATACAGTACATTGAAAGAATAGGCTTTTTCAGTAAATTACAGGTAAGTTACTTTTTACGTTCCTTTTCTAACTCAGTGCTGGATATCTAAAATCAGCACGGGTACATTTCCTGCAAACAGGTAAGTAAATATGTTTTGGTTATTCGTGCGATTTTTAAAGAATCTTTGTAGATTTCAAAACTTCACACGTAGAAACTTTTTGGAAGAAAATTGTCAATTTTATCCTATGGAGGAAAAGCAGGTTATCGGTTCAAAGGTAAGTTATCAACTGTGGGAGTTAAGGTTCTGGGGTTAGACTCAGGGGTCTCCCAGGGTCAGTGATGCACTGTTGTTACGACCTCAGCGGCACTAGGGCGGCCGGGTGCAGAGTGTTGAGGCCAATGTTATCCAATGAGGGATAGGGGGCCTCCGGTTGGTGGCTGCTGGCAAGCAGGCCACTGGGTTGTGGGAGCAAAGCTCCTAGGGTTAAGGTCAGGGCAAATGGGAAAACAAAGTAGCACAAAAGGTGCACCCTCAGCGGCACAGAGGTGGCATGGTGCAGAGTGCTGTTTCAACGTCGGGCGCCCTGATGTTTCTAATGGAGAACCTCCAGTTTGCAAAAGCACTGCAGGCAGGGAGACAGAGGACTTCTGGGTGCGACCACCACTTCGAGAGGTAAGTTGGGAAGTTAGGAGTTGGTTAGGCACCGCCAGTTTGGGCACACAAGGCCATGGGGCATCGGGTGCAGGGGTGCCTTTTTGGGACGGATCTTATTACAGCTCCTGGTCTCAGTTAGGGGGCCTTATGGATTTAGACTGCAGGCTTCGGCTGGAGGCTTGAGGCAGGTCAGGGGTCGGGGATCTCAGTTCAGGATTGCCGGGGTGACCGCCTCGTGGTGTTTTTCCGCTCGGGGCGGGTTCGGCGGCTGCAGAATGGGCTGAATTTTGTGGTTTTCAGGCTGCTACCAGAGGTTGCAGTTGAACAAATCCAGTGTTCACGGGAGAAGCAGTCTTTGGAAGTGAAGGCAGGCAGGTCCTCCGGAGTTGTTGAGGTTGCTGGTTTCAGGACACACCGGGGTTTCACAGGATAATGTTCAAGGGGAGACAGGCCTGTAGGGCTGGGGCCAAGTCAGGGGGCGTCGTCCCTTTGTTAGCTCTGCACGGCTCTAAGGTCCTTCTTCTTATCCTCTTTCTTGTTGTTTCTGTATCTGAGGAAGCAAGGTTAATGGTGCCCCCTAGATTTAGGGGCATTACAGGTAGGTAGAGGGCAGAGACCAATGTGTCCCTTCCCTGGGGTGGGTACACCCCTATTGTGACACCCTCCAGTGGGAGGGGAGCAGGGGCATGTACCTTGTTGGTTAGGTCCACCCATCCTCAAGATGGTGGAGACTCTGAGTTTTGCTTCACCTCGTCTCCCCCACCTTAGGGGTGGAGTTGGCAGAGGTGGGCACACCTCTCTCCCTCCCTTGTTTTTCTCGCGGTTCTCCCGCCGTAAGCGGGGGGCAGAACCAGTGGGGACCAGTTGCTGAACACCTCAAGTGATCTAGGGAGGCTCACAAAGGCGACATGCCTTTGAAGCTTCCCCTTCGTGAACCCTGCCCATCCTGGGGGAGGAGGCTTGGCACCTCGTCCCAGGATGTGCATTGTTTCAGGCCCCCGAGAGCAGCAGGCTCTCAACCCAGGCGTCCAGAAACATCTGTTGATGGCAGCCTAAGCAACCACTAAGTCGAGACACTAGAAGTTGGTTGAGTTTCAGGGGGCATCTCTAAGATGCCCTCTGTTGTGCATTTTACATTAAATCCCACACTGGCATCAGTGGGGGTTTAATGTGCTGAAAAGTTTGATATCAAACTTCTCAGTCTTCAGTGTAACCATTATGGTGCTGTGGAGTTCGTAATGACAAACACCCAGCACCATATACTCTTAATGGTAGCACTGCACTTACAGTGTCTAAGAATTGAATTAGACACTGTAGGGGCACAGGGCCCATGCACTTGTACCCTCACCAATGGTACAGTGCACCCAGCTAGAGGGGTGACTAATCTATGCCAGGGCAGTGGTTTGTAGGCATGGCACACAGGGATGTGTGCCATGTCGACTCTTCACTTTGTTTTGCACCAAGACACACAGCCTGCAAAGGCAGTGTGTAAGTGTCAGGGTACAGGACCTCTAAGGGTGACCCAATAAGAGCTACAGCCCTTAGAGGCCTTCTCTGGGCACAGTGCCCTGGGTACCTGTGGTACCATTTACCAGGGGCTGACCTGTGGCCAGGGATGCCAATTGGGGCTAGGCTTCAATGCATTTTTAGGGAAGGAACATAGACCCTGGTACCTGATTAGCAGGAACCTGGGGCATACTCAATCAAAAAACATCAGCAATTCAGCAACATTTGAGGACATACCATGCCAAAAGAGGGCACTTCCCCCTCCCCTCCCATGATAGATGATGAGACTAACCTTTCCCTAGAGTTCTTCAATGCCTAAGTGGAGAACCTGGAAAGTCCTTCTGCATTGGCATGGGCAGTCCCAGTTCTGTGTTCCACTTCAAAGTTAATTCGCTGTAGGGAGATGGACTACCTCAACAGTTTTGAATTTTCCCCTTTTATTTGTATTAGCCATCTGAGGGGTCGGTTTGGACTAGGAAGTGAGTCCCAAACTTGTAAGACAAGTGAAGGTAAGGGCTCTGAGGTCAAGCTCCTCAACCATGTCCTGTATGTCATTATGGTTAACTTCACTAGTAGCTGGGTTCTTATTTCGAGACATTCTAACGATAAAGTTCTAACCCCCCTACCCTTGACTACAGTGACTATTTATTTTTTAAATTTCTAAAGGGACTTAAGCAAGACTCTAACAAGACTTTTAATAGATTTGCAAAAATGCCAATTTGAAATAATCAGAATTCTAAAGGCAATTTAAGAGATCTGTTGTGTGATCAGGTGGTAACCAAGTAGTCCAACAAATGCAAAGTTGTATATCCCACTGCTGCCACCAATGTAGGAAACTGGCTCTACATATACTACACCAAAATGAGGTATAGTGTGTATAGAGTCCAGGTGACCACATAGGTAGGCAGAGGTTAAAGTTAGATAGAACCTTACTATATATTTGTGGTAGAGTGGTCCAGCAGTAAGGCAGTATCAGAGGGCAGTGTTAAGCATTTGATGTACACACTCAGTCAGCAAATAAATTCACAGACTCTAGGAGTGAACTCTAGACCAATTGTTTTTGTATAAAAAATATACTGTTGGGGGGGCGTGGCTACCAACCAGCCAAGATGGGCGCAGCCTAAGAGAGCTCAGTGACTGACGAGACCCTCTCTAAACAATCCGCTCATTTATTTGACCTACCGCATATGCTGCACCACTGAAACGGACGCGGCATACCCTCAGGAATCCATCACACTGACCCCTTTTTCTCTACTCCTCAGTTCCGAGACGTGGCGCCGCCGAGAAGTCTGAGGCCTGTTGTGGCGCCAGGAGCCGGGGACTGGAGTAGCTACCAGGGGCCGTGGAGAGAGACTCGAGAGACATCCGCACCACCTGTAAGCGCCGCGGCAACAGAGCTAGGCGCACGCCCCCGGAGTGCAAATAACAGACGCCGCCCATGTGCCACAGGGGGGGACTCCCGAGATGAACTAAAAGGGAAGACAAAGTGGACGCATTTTATGGAGTTTGCACAGGGAGGATCGGAAGGCCTCCGAAGGTGGGAATCTTTGCGCCATTTCCGGCCGGGACCGCGGGTGGCGCACGGTGCTAGCACCACGGCCCAGGGGACCCTAACTATCGAAAACCTGCAGGCATCATAATTATTGGAAGTACTCTGCAATACCGACGCTCTGCTTGAGCATAAGACATTACAAATGCATGCTCCCTGGGCTCCAATAATAAACGCGGTGGTTCCAACACCAAAGACTCACCCTAATATTCAGCGGCAGCTCATACCTGACCAATACATGCAAGCAGGGAGATGGTGAGCCGACCACTAAAGCGTGGGACGAAAAGCTACGCGGACGCAGAGCCGCAATTGAAGTGGCTGCCTGAGACTGACCATTCCCGACCACATTGTTCACCGAGCCGCCGTCACACACTGTGATTAACTTCAAAGTAATCGTACAGATACCGAGATCCACACTCCCCACCTGCCCATAAATCGCCACACCAGAAATACCCTGCGTCTGGGACAATGAGTGGCAGGGGGCAGAGAGCCCAACAGGCCCCGAAACTGGACAAGTACGCTTATCACAAAGACCCCCCCAGATAATGCAAGGGGAGAAACGTAGAAAACACCGCTCCAGCCAAACGGCGACCCCTCCAATGCAGAAAAGGTTACTCTACAAGACGTCATGGTGGCGTTAAAGGAAATGCAGTCCTCAATGGGTACAATTTCTACGGACATCTCCCTAATAAGGGCAGACTTCGGAAAGATGTCTGATCGGCTCCTAGAGGTGGAAAAGACAACTACGGGGCTCGTGGGGGACACTGCGGACCTCCAGCACAAAGTACAAAAATTGGAAGATGATAATGCCGTGCTGAAAGCTAAACTTGACGAACAGGAAGGCCGCTCAGGGCGTAATAATGTACGCCTGATAGGTGTACCAGAATCCGCCTGGGGCCCAGCACTGTATCTATATGTGGAGGACCTCATACACAACCAACTTCAACCAAGAGGCTTGTCTAATTATTTCTCGGTGGAGCGAGCTCATCGAGTACCTGGGGGAAAGCCACGACCGGGAACACCGCCACGGCCCATCTTGGCGAGAATGTTTAATTTCCGAGATCGAGATGCCATCTTACAGGCCGCACGTGTAACTCCACCAATAAAAATCGACAACTCAGAAGTCAATTTCTATCCTGACTACACAGCGGCGGTGGCACAACAGCAAAGAAGTTTCACAGACGTCAAGAAAGAACTCCGAGCTCGAAAACTGAAGTACTCCATGATTTTCCCAGCAAAGCTGCGCGTGGAATCGGAAGGAAAAACGTGTTTTTTTTACTCCCAGAAACTAGCGCAGGATTGGCTCGAAGGCTGGAGACCAGCTAGAGGACCCAAGAACCGAGATACACAACGACACACCAGAGGAAGTAGCCCACTTGGTGATCAGTAAGACAGCTTCAAGGCGAACCATCGCACTACCAACATTGTGGACAATGACTTGCAACGAGACTCAAAAATGCCACACTGGTTAAATGGACACACTCCTTGCGACGAACTGAGGAAGAAGCAACCAGGGTGGGGGCAGGGAGAATAACGGCTCACGGCTTAGCCGGAACATACGAAGTGAGAAGTCGAGGCAGGAGACAGAGACTCCTAAAGGTAGGACACACTGATCTAAGCAGCAATGCGTGGACAGTTACGAAGAGGGGGGGGGGGGTCTCAAAAGAAGACACGGAGGTCTCACCCCCACGAACACTGTATTCGAGTTGGGACAGTAAGCACTCTGCTCAGTTGGGGTGGTGGACGGTTCTAGATCCGCCGGGCAGGGAGGCAGGGAGGGGGGTATGGGTTTTGAATGTTCTATGTTTTCTTTGTTTTTGTTACAGGTTAATGGCTTTACAGAATCTTCGTGTACACATATGGTTTCAACTGTGGTATATCTCTACACAATCAAACACGTTGGTCCAAGAGACACAAGATCTCACTAGGCACTTGACATGCATTACATGGCACTACACCAGACTTACAGGGCAATTATCGGACAAAATGGCGCACACACCAGACACTAGCGGCCACCTAGATTCAACCCAGAAACAAACTAAAGTAGTATGGCTGCATTTACTCCTTGCACACTATGTCAGGACATGGAATACCGAGACATGATCCCCAGTTGCCACAATTAATCTCCCCCTTACTGACAATCATCTCCTGGAATGTAAACGGGTTGGGGCATAAATTCAAAAGGGGATCGTTCTGCAATATTTGAAGCAGAAGTCCCCCACAGTAGTGTTACTCCAAGAAACACATTTAACTGGCACAACCAGTATGGCACTAAACCGTTGGGGATTCAAAATGGTCGCACATGCAGAGTTCTCCTCAGGGTCCCGAGGTGTTAGTATCCTACTACATAAAAGTTCCCCACTAATAGTCAAACACACGTGGACGGACGACCAAGGACGCTTTACAGCAATAGCATGTCAATGGGAGGGGCGACAGTACAAAATAATCTCAGTATATATCCCCCCAACGCTACACCACGGGGCCTTTCAGGACATGGGGAAACTGTTACTTGATCTTCCCGAAGGAAAACTGATTATAGGGGGGGATTTCAACACAGTACTTGACACAGCGCTTGATCTCCAGCCCCCCAGGGAGACAACTAGGCCCAACCAGATATTTACAGATTTTCTGGCAGCTATGGGACTGACAGACATGTGGAGACTTAAGCACCCTACTGATAGGCACTACACATTCCACTTGGGGGCACATAACAGCCTCTCCCGTATAGACCATATATTAACACTAGCACGACCTCCGGAAAGAATAACAGCGATAGAGCATCTACCGAGAGGGATCTCAGACCACACCCCAATTCAGCTTACCTACACCACACGACCCACTAGAAGGCAGAGGCTTTATCCAATATATCCAAGATATCTCAGGAACAATATGATAGCAAAAACACTAACTACCTCCACCATAAACTACTTTGAGGACAACTTATCCTCTGTAGAATCGCCATCAATCCTCTGGGAGGCATACAAAACAGTAATTAGAGGTCAGGCCATCTCAACGATTACTAGGTACAAAAAGGAATAAAGGGATAACCTTGACTCGCTAGAAGTAGCCCTCCAGAAAGCAGAGACAGCCCACGCCCTAGATTCCATCGATAGCACAACGCAAACCCTAGCACTGGCGACTCAGGAATATAGGGCATATGCAGAAGATGTAGCGAGAACTAGACACACAGATACACTACATAGGATATATGAACTATGAGACAAGACAGGGAAAATGCTGGTATAGTTGGAGAAGAAGGAAAGAGCAGATAGATGGATAGCCCGAATAACACTTGCAGATGGCACGCCCACAACAGAACCCCAACTGATAGTAGAGGAATTAGCAAGTTACTACGAAAAGGTGTACACTCCACAGGACACTACAACAGTAGACGAAAGCAGGCAATTCCTGCAGGACATCCCATTAACCACACTTCACCAGAAGACATGCAGGCACTCGAGGGAGACCTAACGATAGAAGAAGTGGGGATGGCGCTATCAGAGTTACGCACGGGGAAGGCGATGGGACCCAATGGCCTACCAGTAGAACTGTACAAGAGAGTTGCACGACACATCACCCCCCATCTACTCCCCATGTATAATGACTGTCTAACCCAAGGAATACTGACCAAAGACCAAAGAATGGTCACTATTGTAGCAATTCATAAACCTGGAAAACCACCATACCAGACTTCCTCATATCGTCTGATTTCACTAATGAACGCGGACGCAAAGATATTAGCAAAACTGTTGGCACTAAGATTGCAACCACACCTCACAACATTGGTACACCCGGACCAATCGGGCTTTATGCCTGGACGAAACACTTCCCTGAATCTAAGGCGCCTTCATGGAGTACTACACCGCGCTCCATTGCTTAGGGACGATGCAACCATACTATCCCTGGATGCCACAATGGCGTTTGACCTTGTGGAGTGGCCCTTTCTATTTGCAGTGCTTACGAAGATGGGATTCGGGGCCAAATTCTGTAGCTGGGTCAAGCTACTATATACATATATACAGCACCGCTAGCCCAAGTGGTAGCCAAAGGACGGGGTCAAGACAGGGGTGTCCACTATCCCCACTTCTGTTTGCGCTTATCCTAGAGCCGTTGGCAATGAAAATACGTACAGAACCACTGATCCGTGGGATAACATGGGAGGCGGGATGGGAGGACCGAATCTCCCTCTACGCTGATGATGTACTCATATACTTAATGTCCCCAACCGACTCCTTGGAGGCCCTTATGGTCATCCTCCAAAGATATATAAAGGTGTCAGGATACACCATAAACTGGACGAAATCACTCCTATATCAATTACATGGCCGACCACCTACGCTACCCCCTGACTGCACACTACAAATAGTGACCAGAGGATTTAAATACTTGGGAATATATGTTACCCCGCAAGACTCGATTTTCATGGAAGAAAATTTATTGAAACCACTGCAGAGGCTTAAATCGGATGTGACACATTGGAGATCCCTCCCACTAACGCTGCTGGGAAGAGCAGCGCTCTTTAAAATGCTTTCACTCCCTAAGTTTCTTTATCCACTGCAGAATACTCCATTCCCTGTACCTATCTCCTATTTTAAAACCACTGATGAAGAAATCTCCTCCTTGTTATGGGATGGAAAACCGGCGCGAATAGCACACTCCAAACTGATACGACGGGGGAATAGCCTTACCAAGTGTAAAACTATACTACTGGGCCGCACAATTGACGATTATTAATCAATGGCTACGTACTCCACAGCACGACCCAGCGTATAGACTCGATAGGAATATACTCCCGACAGAACACCTGATGAAGGCCTTATACACCAACAAACGACGACATAAGCTCACAGGCCCGACCGCACACATGGTAAAAATTTGGCATACTGCACAAAGGGCTTTGGGATGGGAGGGAGTACTCACATTGGCCACCCCACTTTGGGAAACACGCCGCCTTGGCACACTAGCTAATACCAAGGGGTTTAGGCAATGGGACCTAATTGGTATAACAACAATAGGTGACCTATTGTTCCGATGCTGACCAGCCCAACACCGCAGGAGTGAAGAACGTCCTAATCCTCTACCCTCGCCGTGACCCCCAACACCCGCGATCAAACCGGGTGGTGGAGAACACGACACCGGAAGAAGGTGGGTAACAAAACAAGGGAACCCAAGGTCTTGGGGAACACAGCTTGTCTCCTCTGTTTTCTTGGCAGCTGACAACTTGACTCAGACGAGACCGCTATAAATGAAAAAAAAGGGACAAGATTAAACACACCCCTAATAATATTACCAGTGCCAAGTACACACACGAACCACCGACCTCCCTGCTTACCCCAGTTTACAAACGGGAGTGGCCTGTTACGAAACAGGATTTCTTCCACCGCAATCGTAGTGGTTGTTTCTTTGCGTAACCCCAGACCAACCACGCCCCCTCAGGAAACACCGAGAATGTCAAAGGAGGTGGAATGCACAAACATGAGACAAAAAGGGACAGGAGAAAAAAGGCATCAAGGGAATTCGAAAGACACCTAAAAAAAACCCTGGAATCTAATAAAAACACGAAGGTAGCACAAGAAAACGGCCGTTATTCAGCTCCTTCGTGAAACAACCCAAACAATATACAACAAGGTGGTTTGGATACAAAAAGGGGTAAATAACGGGACGCTAGAACTCTAGGAAACGCAGCCGTGAATCCAGAATGTCACCGATGATCAAAAAGAGGTCCCCAATAAGGGTTCAGCAACACCCAATGGAATAAGAAACAGGGGAACAGGGAAAAAAGGGAATCAACACCCAGCACTTGAAAAGACCGCTGGAACAGAGCTCAAAGGAAAGGGAACAAGGTAGAACAACAGGAACAGGAAACACACGGCAAGGGACCATAGTAGAAACCAAGCACCTGTTTCCTGTTGGTCGCCCTCTTTTAAAGCGAGCCCTAGGGAGCATCTTTAAATTTGCATATGTACTTGGTACCTTAAGCTAAAACCAATGAACGGGAAACTAGACAGAAGGCACCAGGCCCCCCTTAACCCCAACAGAACCCCCCCGAAAGCCTTCCTACTGGCCTAGGTTTCCCAGGGTGCAGGCGATGAAACAGACGAACCAACCGGGCAGCACGCACCCTACTTGCCGGAACCCAAGAACGGTCCTCTGGTGGATAACTAGGCTTTCCTGTTTTCAGTTTCTATTCTTGGTAAATTCTGGTGGTGTTTTTTCAGTGTTTTCCAGTGATTTCAATACCTCAAAAAAACAGTGCTTTTCAGTGGTTACTCATTTTCGCGCCAAAAAAAACAACTGAAACAGTGTTTTACCGGTGTTTATGGAACTCTTTGCTTTTATTATTGCTTGCTTTCTTCATTGATGCATGGTATATAGACAGTCTATGTACAGTGTATATGAGGTCCAAATACATTTTGACAAGTCGAAGGTTAAGTCAGCACTTTCAGAAATTTGCCTGAAAAGGGAGTCTTTGTGCAAGGCACACCTCTTGAACTGCGGAGTACAGAGAGAACTTTTTGGAAATGAGAGATTTCTGGCGGTGTTGGGCGTTGTAGGCACGCAGGCAGTTCTCATAGTTCATTTAGAATCAATGTGCTGTCATTTGAAGAAAGTGAGAGCTTGACATGTGTTTGGTTTTGGGCACTCCTCACAAATCATGTAGCATGATGGCACAGCTCTGAGTAAAGCTAGGCTGGATTTCACTGCTATTTTTCCCCCCTCAGATTTATATAGTGCTAACTTGACCACAAGGTATTGAAGCGCTTCACATGAGCACCTGTTGCGTTACACGAGGACACATTCATTTTTGTTAGGGATGGGTGGATTACGTGATTTGCCCAGAATCACAGGATGTTGAGCGTCATTGCCGAGATTCTAACCCTGTTCGCCAGATTTGAGGTCCACGGCCCTAACCATTAGACTACATCCTCTCCTGCTGTTATTTTCAAGGTTTATGGAAGAGTCTATGCTTTAAGTGTTTGAGTTTGTGAAGTTGAAATCTTGCCATTGCAGCATCACACTGATTACAAAAACATGTTTTGTAAAAGAATGATAACTGGTTTGCTCAAACAAGTCACCATTACCGAATTTTAAACTAGATAGACCTGTGGTTTTGGAGCCGTGAGAGAATGCCTTCCTGAACTAACAACATACTTTGAATGGTTACAAGTGAATTAGCTCAAGTAGTAAATAAAGATGGAAACGTACCCCTGTACTTGTTATGTAGACACAAGGCTAAAAAAAAAGACGCTCTCAAAGAGAGAGTAGGCGGTCAGCTATTTGAAGGGGAGGGTGTCTTGACGAATTCTACCAAGTAACAAGACCTGGTTTACAGTTTTATCGAATCTAGATGTCCTGCGTCTGTCGATGCACCAGTTACAGACACCGAACTGGTCTTGGGCGGTCAAAATATTGTCTTTTTTGTTTGGTTTTAACAAAACAATAATTTTTCTTTTAGCAAAACAATCATTTTCATAATAAAGTTGGTGGTGAATATACTGTAGCTTTTGGATTTGACTGAGTGTGTTATTGACAGTTACGTGGACGTTTTTGTGTAGGGACTTTTAATTGACTAATATTGGCTCTGTGTTCTTTACATGGAGAGGCGCCTATGGGCAAAAGAAAATGACGGGAGAGGGAGAAAATATGTTGTCTTATATCTAAATTAAATGTCACGGTCATTTTAGTTTAGTATGTGTATCGCAGACAGTCTTGCCGTTTTAGAGAGGAATTATTTTCTTTTTATGGGCCTGTATATTAAATGCAACTCTTTTCAACTAGGTGAAGTTTTAAGGGTTTCATTTTTTTTGGGTGCATTTTCCACCATTTACTCTTATTATCAAAAATAGTTGATTCTTCTTCCAAAAACGGACAGAGGGTGTGGGTAAAGTACAGACTCAACATATACATCACATTGTTATTCTTCCTATGGCTTTAACCCTCCCTCCCACCAGAAACAAAATAAAACTACCGGACCACATTCACAGAAATGACACCAGGGTATACTACAAAACAGAAGGTGGTGCCATCCCATCTGCATCCTAATATTTCACCTGCAGTTTATAGAGGACACTAGTAACCATCCATGTACATGCTTTGTGCTAAATCAAAACACTGTTAAGTTTTCAGTGTTCCTGGGCACAGGGAAACAAGTCATTTTCAAAGAGAAAGGGTGGTGGTGCACAGACTCACACATTTTGGGTTCTTAGGTCTGGCGCACTAGAGATCCCAAAAAGACTGTCAACTGCACTTCGAATGATTGAGGCATAGGAACTTACCTTTGGGCATTTGAGAAACTGCTTCCAAATGCATGCATCAAGCATGGAGACTACTGCTGCATGGGGCGTCGCTGCCGGGGCCGCCCTCTGGGCCCGGTGCTCTCTGCCTGACTGCATTTCTTCTGCCCCTGGATCCCCTCGGTGCAGCAGCGTCCGCAATGTACCCGGTTAATGCCACTGCTCTCTACATTTCCGCAAGCCATCTGGTGCTCCATTATCAGCCCGGGGACCCGAGGCACTTTTCTGACATCAACAAACTACTGCCCTTCTTCCGACTGTCTCTAGCCTGCTGTTTATAGTAGTGCTGGAGATGATATCAAAACCGAAGTGCTTTTTGGCATGCAAAGTGTCTGTAATGCAGTCTCAGCCAGTGACTTTTGCACAGAGGATATGGACATTTGTGCTTTTGATGATGATTTAAAGTCTGGCGACTTTTTGTTGATTAGTGTGGAGGAAGTGCTCCGCAGTTTGGAAAACGTTTCTAGGGTTTCTTTTAACTTTCTAAAGAAACAAAGTTTGCTTCTCTTTGGGGTTTACCGGCAGCCAGGTCACGGGGTTTCTGTTGCCCTGCCACTTATTTTGACACACACGCTGAGTTTTCTGCCTCCAAGCCACCTCTTGTGGAAAGTCACTGGAGGCAGGCAGCGCGTTCCCCGTATCAAAACGGTTATGAAAAAACAAATACATTAGGTAAGCACCCAGCCGTCCATTGCTAATCACCGAGCAAGCTGTGTGGAATATTCAAGGAGGGATGATGTGGATCCGGGCACAAGCTATTTAACCCCACCTGCCCACCGTGTCTCATAATGGGAATACTGAACGCGCCTTGGAAGTATATTTATTTTAATGTCAAACAACGTGATTGATTGCGCAATGGCTGTATCAACATGAGAGCATGCCTCTCTCCTGTGGCATGATTGTGCGTGTTCGACATTTAAATAAAGTGGGGACGTTTTGCTAATTTTGCATCCAATCTAGTGGCACACATTGAAAAATAGATCCCCTACCATTTGGTTTTTGCTCGAGATTGTTGTTGCACACCCCTATCCTTTTTATTTTCTTAAATCGTTCAACAACACTGGTTAAATAAAAGTAACGCATCAGGAAAGCTAAACGGGTCAAGGGTTTCTTTCTGTCTGAAGATTTGCGCCGTGTTTTCAAAATGCAATCTTGCTCACTAATAATGTATTACAACACATATAACTACACACAAAATAAAGTGCTTAATCAAAAAGAAGGAATTCTAGTAAAAAGTGATTATTAGACATTGGCTTTGGCATGCCTCCAGCCACCTCTTGTGGAAAGTCACTGGAGGCTGCGGACAAAGCCTCATTAACAAGTAAGTGGTCTTAATGAGCTGTGAAGTACTCGGGTGCGGCTGGCAGACCAAAAACGTGTCTTTGTGTGTGCCCTGGAGGCTGCTCAGCCCGGGCTGACACACTACGGGGGGGGGAGGAGGTGGGAGGGGGGACGGGACTGAAGCCGGTTTGAGCTCAATAGGTGTCTGCTTCCCAGCTCCCTGGTAGGGGCCGGCTGCCAGACATGTGACAACACCGCAAGATGTTTATGCGCTCAGCCCCACCCCCAGGGACTCTGAGAAGGGGCGACAGAACAAAGCCTCATTAAATGAATGGTCTTTTTAAAGACGTGAGAAGTACTCTGGTGCGGCCGAAGTAAAACAGACGGCAGAGCACAACAGCTGATCTCCGCCCACACCAGCTATGAAAATCAGTGACACTCGGTTGAAACCGGGTCACCTGATTTTCATCCGGAGGTGTGTTGTCGGGGAGACTCGGTTTTAACCGAATTCCGGACAGGCTAGGGATAACCCTTCCAATCAATAAGGTAATGCAGCCGTCCCTTTATCCGCTTGGAATCCATTACAGTTTTAACCTCGTACTCCACGTTATCATCAATCAAAACACTATACTCAGCTGGTAAAGTCAACCTAATCGCAACTGGATTCACCATCTTCTGAACAGGAAAGGGACCCACAAACCGAGGCTGTATCTTTCTTGGACCCGGCAACTTCAGATTCTTCGTTGCTAGCCAAACCCTATCCCCTACTGCATACAGAGGAGCTGGCCGTCTATGCCTGTCTGCCTGTACCTTCATGGCCTTCTTGGACTCAATTAGTTGCTGTTGGGCTTTCTTCCAGATATCAATCAAACCCCTACTCAGGGAATCCACTGCTGGCACTCTCTCAGATGGCTGAATAAGAATAGTCTTGGGATGGAACCCCATCGAACAATAAAACGGTGACATGCCTAGTGCTGAGTGCATGCTGTTATTATATGCAAACTCAGCCACGGGAAGGGCTTGTACCCAACTGCCCGTCAGTGACGTTAGCAAACAGCGCAAATACTGCTCCATGGTTTGATTGGTGCGTTCTGTTTGCCCGTCGCTTTGTGGATGGTAAGCTGTTGACAAACGTACCTCCATCCTTAATGACCAACACAGGGCAGTCCAAAAATGTGAAACAAACTGTGCCCCTCTATCTGAAACGATGGCAGTAGGCACCCCATGCAATCGGATTACTTGGGCCATAAACACATCAGCCAATTCTCTGGACGTAGGTAACCCTGGCAAGGGAACGAAGTGTGCCATTTTAGTGAATAGATCCACTACAACCAAAATGGCCGTAACCCCTGAATCGAGCGGCAAATCGGTCACAAAGTCCATACTGGCCATATGCCAGTGGGAGGGAGGCACTGGCAAAGGGTGCAACAACCCAGATGGAGACATGTGCGAGGACTTACTAACAGCACACACCGGGCAAGAGGCCACAAATACCTGTACATCATGGGCCAGAGACTTCCACCAAAACCAACGCATACACAGCTCTTTGGTCTTATTGACCACAGGATGCCCAACCAAGGACGACGATTGACAATATGTAAGAACCAGTGTACGCAACTCAGGGGGCACAAACAACTTCTTTGCCTGATATAATAACCCATCCTTCAACGTAAACCCAAGTTCCGACAGCCACGGAGCCAGATCCAACTGTTTCATTTCATCCTGCACTTTAACCATAAAGTCATCTATGGAGGCACAACCAACGATCTTATCACTGGGGAACATAAAACGAGACTCCTCTGCCCTCTCTCCCTGTGACGGATCCGCATAAATCCGAAATAATGCATCAGACTTCCCCTGTTGAGCAGCTGGCCTGTACGTGATGGGAAAATCGTATTCGTTAAAAAATAGCACCCATCTCATTTGTCTGGGAGTCAAAGCCCTAGCGGACCGGAAGAATTCCAAGTTCTTATGATCCGTATAGATGGTAATGGGGTGACGAGCCCCCCAAAGGTAATGGCGCCATTCCTCAAAAGACAGCTTTATGGCCAATAGCTCCCTCTTGGCTACTGTATAATTCTGCTCAGCCGGTAATAGTTTCTTTGAAAAGAACGCAATTGGATGCATCAATCCAGATTCACTGTCACGCTGAGACAACACGCCCCCAACTGCTAGCTGGGACGCATCCGCCGCGACATAAAACGGAAGGGCAGGATCAGGATGCATCAACACAGGAGCAGATGTAAAAAGCCCGATTAAACTTTCCAAAGCCAACTGTGCTGCAGGCGTCCAATCAAACACCACTCCCTTCTTCAACAATGCCGTCATGGGCGAAACAATATCAGAGAAATGACTGATAAAACGCCTGCAGAAGTTGGCAAAACCAAGTAGCACCTGTACATCCTTAACACATGTGGGTGTGGGCCAGTTGACAATAGCTTCAATCTTACGGGGATCCATCTTAATACCATCCGCAGAAATTAAAAAACCCAAAAACTCAACATGTGTCGCACCAAATGTGCATTTATCCAGCTTGACATATAAACGGTGTTTCAACAACTTAGACAAAACCTGCGAAACATGAGCATCATGTTCCTCAAAGGACTGGGAAAAAACTAAAATGTCATCAATGTAAACAATCACACTGATATCCAAAAACTCACGCAAAACCTCATTAATGAAAAACTGAAAAGCGGCAGGGGCGTTACATAAACCAAAAGGCATAACACAATACTCAAACAAACCAAACTTGGTACGGAACGCCGTTTTCCATTCGTCGCCCTCTCGGACGCGAACGAGATGGTAAGCACCTCTTAAATCAAGCTTTGTGAACACCTTGGCATGTAGCAGCTGATCTAACAACACCGGTATGAGGGGTAATGGGTACTTGTTCTTTATTGTGACCTTATTCAGCGCTCTGTAGTCCACGCAAGCGAGAAGATCACCCTCCTTCTTCGGTATAAAAAAGATGGAGGCTGATACAGGCGAAGAAGAAGGTCGGATAAACCCATTCTTCAACAACTCATCCAAATACTGCCGTAGATGTTTCTCCTCCGGCTCCGACAACGCATAAACCCTACTACAGGGCAATATGGCCCCCGGAACCAGATCGATATGGCAATCAAAAGCCCTGTGTGGTGGCAAAACACACGCCTGATCCTTATCAAACACCTCCTTGTATGCCACAAACGAAGGAGGCAAACTGTTCTGAACGCAACCACTCGCTGCACAAGACAACGGAGACACCCAATCAGTCGCCTCACAATAACAGTGAAGAAGGCAATACTCCGAATCGAGCGTGACCAACCTCTGCGCCCAATCGATTCTGGGATTATGGGCCTGTAACCAGGGCACCCCGAGTACCACCCCAAAAGCTGGTGCGGCTATCAGATCGAAAAAGACTGTCTCAGAATGCCCATTATCAAATGTCATCAACAGAGGTTCGGTTTGTCGAACAATCGACCCATAGCTTAGCTCCGTGCCATCAATAGCCCTCACAGGTTCAGGTTGTCTTTTCATCATGCACGGAACCATCAACTTCTCGGCCAACCCGATTTCCATAAAGTTCCCTGTGGCCCCACAATCTAATAAAGCTCTACCAGTAGATGAATAAGCGAAGCAAGCCGACACCGTGAAATGATGCGGGACCTTTTGAACCGCCCCTTGTACATCATATGGATTACAATATTCCCTCTCAAGGACAGAAGGCCTCTCACACCCACTTCCCACGAAAGCCACAGCCTTATTCACCGGTATCCGGGACGGTTTCACTGGACACTCTCGTGCGAAGTGTCCACCCCTCCCACAATACAAACACAACTGCAACAACCATCTCCGCTCTTTTTCCTCCTTGGATAAGGGACCCCGCACCCCACCCAATGGCATAGGTTCGGGATCGGTCTTCACACCTCCATTTTCATTTATTTCTCTCTTGGTTACAGTTGTCTTTGGGGGTCGAAACCTGGTCTTTTCCCCTTTTCTTTCACTCATTCGATGGTTGAGTTTTACAACCAAATCGATGAACTCAACACAATCTTCGGGGGGAGGTCTACAACCTGTGAGACAATATCTTTCAAGTCCTCGCACAAGCCCTGATAAAATAAAGAGGTTCTCTTTGCCATGGGCCATTGTGTCTCTGCTACTAAGCGATTAAAGGTAGCCACATAATCCAGAAGATCCTGCTTACCCTGCCGTAGCTTTAACAATTCAACATTGCTTGCCTGCATGAACGCATGCTTAGCAAATAGACTATGCATCTGGAGCTTGAAGGCCAGAAAACTACTTAACACAGCGTCATTGTTCTCAACTAAGGGGACCGCCCAACCAGCAGCAGTACCCGAAAGATATGAAATCACAAACGCTACCTTAGTAGTATTGTCAGAAAAAGCGGCTGGTCGACACATGAAGTGCAAATGGCACTGGTTCATAAAGATAGCAAATCTGCTACTGTCCCCGGAAAACCTCTCTGGAGCTGCTAGAGGCACCGGCACAGGAGTGTTCACTGTAACAGACAAAGGAGAAGGAGACCCACTCTGCCCCCCACTCCTCTCATATTTAAATGTGGCTGGTTAAATCAAGGGGGGGCCTAGGTTTTACTGAGGGATCCCTCCCTCTTCTCTTAGTGCTTTCCTTCACCTCACTCAGTGTCACCCGTAATTCATGATTCTCCTGACGCAGGGATTGGACTTCGCCCTTCTATGGCCTGCATAAGTTCCCGCATAGAAGAAGCCCCCCCACTGCCTCCTCAACCATTCTTCACTCGGGCGGCGTATTAATTCGTGGGTTTGGTTTTCAGTGCCGATGCCGACCAGCCCAACACCGCAGGAGTGAAGAACGTCCTAATCCTCTACCCTTGCCGTGACCCCCAACACCCGCGATCAAACCGGGTGGTGGAGAACACGACACCGCAAGAAGGTGGGTAACAAAACAAGGGAACCCAAGGTATTGGGGAACACAGCTCGTCTCCTCTGTTTTCTTGGCAGCTGACAACTTGACTCAGACGAGACCAGTATAAATGAAAAAAGGGGACAAGATTAAACACACCCCTACTAATATTACCCGTGCCAAGTACATACACGAACCACGACCTCCCTGCTTACCCCAGTTAACAAACGGGAGTGGCCTGTTACGAAACAGGATTTCTTCCACCGCAATCGTAGTGGTTGTTTCTTTGCGTAACCCCAGACCAACCACGCCCCCTCGGGAAACACCGAGAATGTCAAAGGAGGTGGAATGCACAAACATAAGACAAAAAGGGACAGGGGAAAAAAGGCATCAAGGGAATTCGAAAGACACCTAAAAAAACCCTGGAATCTAATAAAAACACGAAGGTAGCACAAGAAAACGGCCGTTATTCAGCTCCTTCGTGAAACCACCCAAACAATATACAACAAGGTGGTTTGGATACAAAAAGGGGTAAATAACGGGACGCTAGAACTCTAGGAAACGCAGCCGCGAATCCAGAACGTCACCGATGATCAAAAACAGGTCCCCAATAAGGGTTCAGCAACACCCAATGGAATAAGAAACAGGGGAACAGGGAAAAAAGGGAATCAACACCCAGCACTTGAAAAGACCGCTGGAACAGAGCTCGAAGGAAAGGGAACAAGGTAGAACAACAGGAACAGGAAACACACGGCAAGGGACCATAGTAGAAACCAAGCACCTGTTTCCTGTTGGTCGCCCTCTTTTAAAGCGAGCCCTAGGGAGCATCTATAAATTCGCATATGTACTTGGCACCTTAAGCTAAAACCAATGAACGGGAAACTAGACAGAAGGCACCAGGCCCCCCTGAACCCCAACACCTATGGCATCAGGGAGAAATTATTGCATTCACAGCCCTGCAATAAAAGTACGGAATGGCTGATACTGAGCTCTTCCGATACACCCAAATCAGCATGCACTACACAATACCTTCCTACCAGGCGCGGCACTAGCTGAATCATCCCCGCTTGAGGATAGACTTCTCACCGACTACCTGGGGAAAAAAGCAATATCCCAAACATATCGTAAACTTGTAAATAATCTCCCGGATCCCACGGTGGTCCTCCATAGCAAGTGGGAGGTAGAATTAGGAGACATTGAAGATTCTGATTGGCTGGAGGCGCTAGCGTCTCCGAGGGAGACGTCGATCCCATCCCGACTAAAATTAATACAACTCAAGATACTACATTGCATATACTATTCCCGCACACTGTTACACAAGCTAGGCCATGCATTAGATCCGTGCTGTTTCAGAGGCTGTGGAGTCCCGGGAACGTACTTCCATATAATATGGGACTGTCCCAAAATAAAAACGTACTAGGAACAAGTAATGACTGAAATAACGGAAGCAAGTGAGGTAGAAGTTCAACCGGACCCCGGGTGCCGTCTATTAAATATCTGGAAATCTACAGACCTGAATCGAGGGTTACAAACTTGGGCGACACATGGTATGGCGATAGCAAAGCGAAACATTGCCAAGAATTGGGGGTCAGGAATCGTACCCACACGAACACAATGGGAAAAAGACATGGATGCAGCAATGGTGGCGGAAAGTGCGGTGTATACTCATAGAGGATTTCCCAAAAAATGGTCCCGAATATGGGGGAAATGGAATGAATACCGAGGGAATATATGTGAGCCACCACCTACGATCTCAGACTCTGAAGCTAGTCCATAAAACTGTAAAGACCTGGTACTGAGCGTGTATAAGCCATGGGAAATATTGAGAGGGAGAGGGGAGGAATGCGGTTTTCTTGTATAGTTACTGTTTAAGAAAATCCTACATGCTTCGAATATGGTATAATCAATGGTGCTTATTTACCGAAGGGAACTTTGCACAGACTTCGCTCGTCAAATGCTTATACCAATGCCAAATATATATGTACCTGAGGCAGTAAACCATAAAGTGTACTGATGTATTAATATTAGAAGAAAATGATGTCTATACATGTTACATGTGAACGTTTACTGATAATTGTACTATTCTCTGTCAAAAGCTAATAAAATGTTTTAAAAAAAAAAAAATATATATATATATATATATATACTGTTGTTTAATTTTTAGAACCAAGCAAGCCTGGCACAGGTAAGCATGACATACTTTACAGTAATACGTTGCTGAATGTAGAACAGTTTGAAAATGCAGTAGGACTTGTACTTTGTTTGATTTACAGGAGGTGCAGTAGTCTGCAATACTTAGCTAATACAGTACATTGAAATGAATAGGCTTTTTCAGTAAATGACAGGTAAGTTACTTTTTACGTTTTTTTTTCTAACTCAGTGCTGGATTCTTAGCTTCAGCACTGGGACGTTTCCTGCAAACAGGTAAGTAAATATGTGTTGGTTATTCATGTGAATTTTAAAGAATATTTGTAGATTTCAAAACTCCACACTTAGAAACTTTTTGGAAGAAAATTGACAATTGTATCCTGTGGAGGAAAAACAGGTTATTGGTTCAAAGGTAAGTTATGGACTGTGGGAGTTAAGGTTATGGGGTTAGACTTAGGGGACCCCCAGCGTCAGTGATACAATCTTGTTACACACGCAGCTGCACTAGGGTGGGCGGCCGGGTGCAGAGTGTTGAAGCCCAGTGTTATCCAGTGAGGGATAGGGGACCTCCGGTTGGTGGCTGCTGGCAATCAGGCCACTGGGTTGTGGGAGCATAGCTCCTGGGGTTTAGGTCAGGGCAAATGGGGAAACAAAGTAGCACAAAAGGTGCACCCTCAGCGGCACAGAGGCGGCCTGGACAGAGTGCTGTTTCGTCATTGGGCGCCCTGTTGTTTCAAATGGAGAACCTCTGATTTGCAAAGGCACTGCAGGCAGGGAGACGAGGGACTTCTGGGTGCGACCACCACTTCGAGAGGTAAGTTGGGAAGCTAGGAGTTGGTTAGGCACCGCCAGTTTAGACACACAAGGCCATGGGGCGTGGGTTGCAGAGGTGCCTTTTGGGTCGGATCTTCTTACCAGCTCCTGGTCGTGGTTAGGGGGGCCTTCTGTATTTAGACTGCAGGCTTAGGCTGGAGGCTTGAGGCAGGTCAGGGGTCGGGGATCTCGGTTCAGGATCACCGGGGTGACCTCCTTGTGGTGTTTTTCCGCTTGAGCTCAGGCCGGGTTCGGCGGGTGCAGAGTGGGCTGGATTTGCGGTTTCCAGGTGCAACCAGAGGTTGAAGTTGAACAAATCCCTTTTTCACAGGAGAAGCAGTCTTTGGAAGTGAAGGCAGGCAGGTCCTTCGGGTTTTTTTAGATTGCTGGCTGCAGGACACACTGGGGTTTCACGGGACCAGGTTCAAGGGGAGACACGTCTGTAGGGCTTGGGAGAGATGTCGTCCACTTGTTAGCTCTGCACGGCTCTTCGGTCCTTCTCAAAGCTCCTAGGGTTTACGTCACGGCAAATGGGGAAACAAAGTAGCACAAAAGGTGCACCCTCAGCGGCACAGAGGCAGCCTGGTGCAGAGTGCTGTTTTGACGTCCGGCGTTGGTTAGGCACCGTCGGTTTGGGCACACAAGACCGTGGGACATCGGGTGCAGGGGTGTCGTTTAGGGTCAGATCTTCTTACCAACTCCTGGTCGCGGTTAGGGGCGCAGGCGTCGGCTGGAGGCAGGTCAGGGGTTGCCAGATCTCGGTTCAGGATTGCCGGGGTGACCGCCTAGTGGAGTTTTTCTACTCGAGCTCAGGCCGGGTTAGGCGGGTGCAGACTGGGCTGGATTTGCGGGTTCTGGCTGCTGCCAGAGGTTGCAGTTGAACAAATCCGGTGTTCACGGCAGAAGCAGTCTTTGGCAGTGAAGACAGACAGGTCCTCCCGGGTTTTTTGAGGTTGCTGGCTGCAGGACACACCGTGGTTTCGCCGGAGCAGGTTCGAAGGGAGACAGGCCTGTAGGGCTGGGGCCAAGTCAGTGGACGTTGTCCTCTTGTTAGCCCTGCACCGCTCTTCGGTCCCTCTTCTTATCTTCTTTCTTGTTGTTTCAGGATCTGAGGAAGCAAGGTTCAGGGTGCCGCCTAAATACTAGATTTAGGGGTGTTACAGGTAGGAAGAGGGCAGGGACCAATGGGTCCCTTCTCTGGGGTGAGTGCACCCCCTATTGTGCCACCCTCCAGCGTGAGGGGGGCAGGAGCGTGTCCCTGGTTGGTTGGGTTTCCCCATCATCAAGATGGTGAGGACTCAGAGTTGTGCTTCACCTCGCCTCCCCCACCTGAGAGGTGGAGTTGGCAGAGGTGGGCACACCTGTCTCCCTCACTTGTTTTTCCCGCTAGTTCTCCCGCCCAAAGTGTGGGGCAGAACCAGTAGAGACCAGTTGCTGAAAGCAACAAGTGGTCTGGGGAGGCTCACAAAGGCGGCCTTTGAAGCTTCCCCTTCGTGAGCCCTGCCCATCCGGGGGGAGGTGGCTTGGCACCTCGTCCCAGGATGTGCATTGTTTCAGGCCCCCGAGAGCAGCAGGCTCTCGAGCCTGGGGTCCAGAAACATGTCTGTTGATGGCAGCCTGAGCAGCCACTCAGTCGGGACACTAGAAGTTGGTCGAGTGTCAGGTGGCATCTCTAAGATGCCTTCTGTCATGCATTTTACATTAAATCCCACACTGGCATGAGTGCTGAGAAGTTTGATACCAAACCTCTCAGTTTCCAATGTAGCCATTATGGTGCTGTGGAGTTCGTAATGACAAACTCCCAGCACCATATACTCTTAATAGCAGCGCTGCACTTACACTGTCTAAGAATGGACTTAGACACTGTAGGGGCACAGGGCTTATGCACCTGTACCCTCACCACTGGTACAGTGCACCCAGCTAGAGGGGTGACTGATCTATGCCAGGGCAGTGGCTTGTAGGCATGGCACACAGGGATGTGTGCCATGTCGACTCTTCACTTTGATTTGCACCAAGACACACAGCCTTCAAAGGTAGTGTGTGTGTGTAGTGGTACAGGACCTCTTAGGGTGGCACAATAAGAGCTGCAGCCCTTAGAGGCCTTCTCTGGTCACAGTGCCCTGAGTACCTGTGGTACCATTTACCAGGGGCTGACCTGTGGCCAGAGATGCCAATTGGGTTTAGACTTCAATGCAATTTTAGGGAACGAAAATGGGCCCTGGGTACCTGATTAGCAGGAGCCCAGGGCACACTTAGTCAAAGAACATCAGGAATTCAGCAAAAAGTAGGGGCATACCAAGCAGAAAGAGGGCACTTTCTCACACACACCATGCCACTTCAGCTTGGAACCAGTTGTATGCAAATCAGTTTTGACCGTTCTTCATTGGGAATAATTGTGTCCGAACTGCCAGGCCAAGTCCTTCCTGAACTGGAATAGAGGCAACCCAGAATCCGTTGTGTCCTAGTTAGGGCTCATAAGCCATGTATAGCTTGGTTCCAGTGATGCAGTGTCCACGGGACACACATCTGGGCATACCCATCCCACCTAGGGCACCATTTTGATGGCAATAATTGTAACTGGCTGCTACTTATTGCACTAATACATTGTATTCCTGTGGTGTCAGAATATACTAGGTGAAAGAAATATCACACCTTTTTCTGGGCTGACTATAATTAGGGCTTAACTCAGTATTGTTGGCATTTCCTCTGTTACAACAGAAAGCACTGAGTGAGGAAGGGTGATGCCAAGTGCAGAGCTGTGGGCCAGTATTAGAGTTGACAAAGTTGGCAAATTCTGTTCACGCAGTGAATAAACATACACTAGAACAACATGCATTGGCAATGTCAATAGGTCTCGCCTATGCAAGATCTATTGGCTTTGTCAATGTTTTTTAGTCATGTTGTACGGCAGTGTGGCTGCTGTTCAGCAGCACAAAGGGCTGAACTTGAAAGGTATCTCATTTGTGAATGTGAAAGCATGGATAGGTAACTGCTGCCCTTTGATGGCTACGAACCCTGTGTTTATTGCTAACTGCAGAGGGTCTGAAAACCTGCCTAGTTAACATTCATTAAACAGGTTGTTTTGGAACCCTTTATGAATGGGATTTTGCAATGCAACCTACATAGACACATAGATCACATCGCAAATTCCATCTCAATTCGTAAACGGTCTGTGTGCTATTTACATTTCCTTGTTTGAAACATGGATTAGTACATTAGCCTTTATTCTGTGTGCCTGGGCGATTGCATGTTTGGTGTGGTAAATAAACTGGTGTACGGGGACTGTGTGTATGGGTAACTGTGTGCATAGGTAACTGTGTGTCCGGTTGTCTATGTGCACCAGTGTTTTTCTGCTTGTCTCTTAATAAGTATCTGTAGGTGTGTTGTTCTATGGCTGCAGGGATCTCTGCATACATGTTTCCATGTATGTATGTATGCACATGGTATTTATTTAGTGCGAAGCTTGCCAAAAGGGAGCAGATCACTGTACAGGCTCAAAGATAAGCATTAAGTTAACTATTGACAGCAATGGTAACTGGGTTGAGAATGGTAATTACATTGTAATGTCGTATTCTTAAAAGATCCGAGTCTTCAACTATTTCCTAAATTAGAGCAGTATTGGGGTGATTCAAATGGATACAGGGATGTTGTACCCAATCATAGCGTGAAGATGAAAAAGGTCTGCTGATTTGTTTTCTGTTTTTTTTATACCTCTTAGACTGCAGTCTGATTGTGTCCTGGTGTGTTGGGAATCACCAGAGATGGCGACCTTGTCTGCAAGATAAACGTGGATGCTGGCCGTGATGGCTCTGTAAGTGATGCGGCTAGTTTTGACAACTGAATGGGCTAGCATGGGGAGCTAATGGAATTCCATGAGGATGGGAGTGATGTGATCATGTTTCTTCAGGCTCTGCATAAGACGTGCTGAAGCCTGTAGGATGCCTGTAAGGGGTGCCAGTTTGGAGTCTGGGAAGCCGTGGATAAGGGGGTCAGCAGCCTCCAAATGCGAGAGGACAAGTGCTTGAACATCAGTTTTGAAGTCTCTTTCAGGAAAAAACAGTTTCACTTTATTTTGATGAGAGAGCTGGTACCAGTCCATCTTCGTTTTTTTTGGTAATTTATTCCTTGTGGGTGTGGTTTGTGCCTGGTGTGAATCAAAAATTTGCTAGCATTCGCGCCAAGAATTTTCAATTCTATTAAGGACACGGAGGCGAGGATTATGCTTCTCAATCTTTACTGCAATAAACATAGCAGCCAATGAAAATTTATATTTCATAAAAAACAGTAAAACAAACTACATTGGCCATGATGCACATATGTATAGGCACGCCCCAATAGTCCATAAGAAGCCCTTGCGTGCTCCCATCATCCTCTTTCTTTGAAGTGAACCAAGTCCAACGATAACTTGAATAAGAGTACAGCTCCTCCAACCTGGAAGAAACAAAACTTCAGGCAAAAACTCCTGGCCTTCGTCGTCGTTCAGTCAGACTTCTTATCTGATTCTGAAAGAAAGGAAAAAAAAACACCGTAATCACTGAATAACTGGGTGGGCAAGCTTATTACTGTAGAGTAAGCCGGGTGGGATAATCCTCGCCTCCGTGTCCTTAATAGAATTGAAAATTCTTGGCGCAAATGCTAGCAAATTTTTGATTCTATTACAGGACCGGAGGCTTCAGATTATGCTAGTTTAACGCTCATTAAAAACCACAGAAGTAATATCACCCACCGGCTTATAATAAAACGTCTTAAACGTTGACTCAGAAGACCAATCTGTACAACGCATAATTTCTTGGATATTAGATCCCAACATGTAAGATTTTGACGCCATAGCGCCTCTCACTGAATGAGCACCAAAGATCTGCGTATCAATACCCGCTTCTTGCATTATGAAGCGAAGCCATCTGACAATAGTGGCAGCCACCACTGGTCTAAAAGGTTTTTGCAATGCAATCAATAACTGTGAACAACCTTGAGGCCTCAATGCCTTCGTACATTCCTCATATGTCTTTAAACATTGTACCACACATAGATTTTCATTTTCAGGAAATGCATTATAATCAATATGACGTGACAATGTTTTAGTACGACCTGTAATATTGAAAGAAACCCCTTCCGGGGTAAATACTCTACCCATAACGTCGAGTGCTCTCACGTCCGATGAGCGTCTGCAAGATGACAGGCAAAGTAACATGGCCAGTTTGGCCGACAATTGTTTCCTAGACAAGAGTGCATTAATAGGCCATCTATTAAACAATGAAATGACTAGGGAAACATCCCAAAGACCCGTATATTTGAGTTTAGGAGGATTAGCCACCCTAATCCCCTTAAGTAATTTGCAAACCACCGGGTGCATGCCTACCGATTTCCCGTCTATCTGGGCATGCCCCGCAGATATGGCTGAACGGAAATTGTTCACTGAGCGATAAGCCAGACCTTCAGCTGCTTTATCTGACAAGAAATTCAACACATGGGGTAACTCTGCCCCCACGGGATCCACATGTCGTCCCATGCACCAATCCACCCAGTTCTTCCAGGCTGCGGAATAATGCTTCCTGGTGGATGGTGCCCATGTCTGCTTGATAAATCCGGAAGTCTTGCTCGAAACTGGGGGCGGAGCTTGCCGGCAACGATGGCGGACTCTTGAAGTGAGAGCTCCGCGCCGTCACTCCTAATTATCCTGAATTAATCCTTATATAGCTGAGCCAGAGGAAAGCGACGCTGTCTCCTCGCCCCCGGGGGGAGCCTGACCGCAGCTCCGAAGCAGCGGGGAGAATCTGAGCCTCCGCGGCGGAGAACGAACCTGATCTGGCATCACGGCGGACTAGGCCGCTAAGCCGGGCGCTTGCCTAGAACTCACCCCGGAGTGCGTCACTCGACATGCAGTCACCGGAACGGCCTGAGTCGCGGAGGGCTCGGACCCCACGATTGGACCAAGCATTGGAATCGAAACACAGCAGCGGCTGCTGACCCCCCCCACGTATGTGGTGGGGACTACAGACGACGGCTCGCCCCTGATGTGCTGACTCACCCATTGAGGAGCGACGACCGGTAACGGCGTGGCGCCAATACACATGGGGGATACTGCACCGAGGGTGCTTAATACCTGGAGCGACGCGGCGACAGACCCAAAGGGCGAACGAACAGTGAACTCCACACAGTCCAGCAGTGCGACACCCGCCTTCACGGCACGGGAGAGAGCGGTGTTACGCCCGAATTCCGGATGAGGCCTGGTGCAGCCGGGGCGAGCCGGCGCTAGTCCCGCACGTGGCAGAGAGCACGGCTGCGGGTTGCACTCTCTCGGGCCTGACCCTGACAGTTGGGGAGGCTGAGCCACAACGGAGGTCATCCCCTTGAGCTGTGGACGATTAAGAGACTTGCAGCGCTTGATCAGAGCCGGCTGAAGCAACTGGAAAGCCCACGGTGAAAACCCACTCGATGATTACTGAAGGGGACAATATGGGCAAAGGAGATAAGACGCAGTCCAAGCTGGCGTTTGAACAGCGCAGAGCACCTCCTCCGGAAACACAGGAATCTTCGCCTACGCAGCAGAGCAAAGGCCCAGAGAGCTCGTTCTACATGGACATCAAGGGGCTCTTAGTCACCATGGAGAAGAGCCTTCAGGACAGCATGACCCCAATAGGTATGAAAATAGACGCTCTTACTTATCGTATGGACCGAATGTCAAAGAGAGTGCACAAACACGCGGAGAGACTGGATATGTCCGAAAGGCGCCTGACTGAAGTGGAAGAGGCCCAAATGGACTTGGATAAAGATCGCAAACAGATGGGGAAGCTTCTCCAGGTCATACAGGATAAATCGGAAGATTTAGAGGCCCGCTCTCGGAGCTCAAATATTCGAATTACGGGCGTAGCGGAATCGACGCAAGTGGGGAAAATGGAACTGTTTGTGGAAAAACTGCTAATCACACTGCTAGGTGATGATGTTTTTTCGCCCATGTTTATAGTGGAAAGGGCGCATCGCTCGTTGGGCCAACGACCGCGCCCGGGCGCCCCCCCGAGACCAATTATTGCCAAACTCCTGTACTGCAGGGACAGGGACACTGCTCTACGACTGGCCAGAGAAAAAGGGAAACTGCAATAAGAGGGGTCATCGATATCATTGTACCCGGACTTCACGGCGAGGGTGCAAGAGGAACGCCGTCACTTTGCCCCATACAAGCAGCAGATACGTGATCTAGGGTTGGATTACGCCATGTTGTACCCAGCAAAGCTGCGCATCAATCGACAGGGGCATTCCCATTTCTTCACCGACCCAAAGGAACTGCAGAAAGCATTGAAAACCTGGTCCAAGGACCGAAGGAATAGTCCTAGGGGCTAGGATGGAGAACACGACCTTGCTTGCGGCTTGGAAGACCAGGAGTAGAACACTAGTGCTGCTGTTTATGTTTATGTTTATGTTTATGTTTATGTTTCTTGCGATTTTTATAGCGCACAACTACCCGGGGGTGTCTTGGCGCTCCGTATACAGAACGTTAGCTATGGCAAAATTTTAATGTGAGAATAACCAAGTTTTTAATTTCTTCCTAAAGCTGATGAGCGTTGGGGCCGTTTTGATGTAAAGGGGAAGTGCGTTCCAAAGTTTAGCTTTGGAGATCGTGAAGCATCTGTCACCCCAGTTGGCCTTTTTTGTTTGTTGAACTTTGAGCAGATGAGCTGAGGAGGAGCGTAGCGTTCTAGGATTTTCAAGAGGGCAGAGAGCGTTTTTAAGAAACTGTGGGCCTAAGTTGTTAATGGCTTTATAGGCAATGCACAATGCCTTAAACTTTGTGCGGCTCCTGACTGGGAGCCAGTGCAGTTGTTGGATATACGGAGAGATGGAAGTGAACTTAGGAATGCCCAATAAGATTCTAGCTGAGGCATTCTGAACTAGCTGTAGCCTGTTAAAGACTTTTTCCTGGGCGTTCAGAAGGTGGGCGTTACAGTAATCTGTTTTGGCGAAAACCAAAGTGCTAATTAGGGTTTTGCCGGCTGAAGTGGGAAGGTAGGGCAAGAGTTTTTTGATTTGTTTCAAGGTGAAAAAGGATGAGGAGACCACGGAGTTGACATGGTGATGGAAGGTCATTTTATTGTCAAACGTAACTCCAAGGTTACGAACCTTGGAGACAGGTTCTGGAGGAGATCCCATCTCAGTTGGCCACCTTTGAAAGGACCAGGTAGGTTCCAGTTTCCCGAATGTCATCACCTCTGTCTTGTCAGAGTTTAATTTGAGACAGTTTGATGACATCCAGGAACTGATTGCCAGCATTCCTTTTTGAAAGTTTGCAGCAACTGCCGCTCCGTCATTGTGTACGGAAAGCACCAATTGGGTGTCATCGGCGTAGGTCGTGAGGGCAATGCCATATGACTTTATCACCCTCGCTAAGTCCGAAACATAAATGTTAAACAGTGTCGGACTTAGCGAGGAGCCCTGTGGTACTCCGCAAAGAAGCGTGAAGGTATGGGAGGTGAAAGGGCCCATTTTTACTGTATGTGAGCGGTTAGCTAAGAAGGAGGCGAGAAGTTCTTTAGCCTTGTTCTGAATGCCTATTGCTGAGACACGGTCGATCAGGGTGGCATGATCGACCATGTCAAAGGCTGCAGAGAGATCTAGCAGTATTAATACTGCTGCTCCTCCTTTGTCCAATGTCATCCTTATTTCATCTGCCGCTTTTATTAAAGCAGTTTCGGTTCCATGCCCCTGTCTAAACCCAAATTGGGTTTCGTCTAGTAAGTTGTTATTATCTATGAATTTGGAAAGTTGTATATTCATAGTTTTTTCAAATATTTTTGCTGGGAAGGGGAGACATGCGATAGGTCGATAACTGGCTGGGAGAAGGGGATCAAGAATGTTTTTTTTTAAGAGTGGCTTAATGATAGCCTCTTTCCAGACTGAGGGATATAGTCCGGTGGTGAACATAGCATTGCAAATGTTCGTCAAAGCGGGGGATATGGCTTCTGGAATGAGATTGAGAATGGCAGGAGGGCACGGATCTAAGGGTGATCCTGATTTTGTGCCGGAAATTAGGCGTCGGACTTGTTCCTCAGTGGCCACTTCGAAGACCGAGAAAATAGAAGCATTAGTAGGCGGAGGTTGATTGGTAGTAGTGGTGGGGGAAGATTTAAGGGTGAAAGCTGAGAAAATAGAGGTGACTTTATCTTTAAAGAAATTAGCAAGGGAGTTACAGAGGGCTTGAGATATGTCGGGGCGAGGGGCAGGGGGATTAGAAAGTTGAGTAACTATTTGAAACAGTTCTCTTGCAGAATATTTTGCCTGATTGATTTGGAAGGTGTAATAACTGGTTTTTTCAGAGGTGATGAGATATTTATATTTGGAGAGGGCGCATTTTTATGAGATTTTAACAGTGGGGTTGTAATAGCGGCGCCAATGTCTTTCCAAATTTCTGCAGTGTTGTTTCTGAAGACGTAGGGATTCTGTAAACCAAGGGGCGGAAGGAAGCTTTCTGCTGCGTTGGGAAGTTTTTAAAGGTGCTAGTTTGTGACAAGCCATTTCTAGGCTGTTGAGGTAATTACTGGAGGCTAGTGACGGATCCGGTTCAGTAGTGATGATGTTGTCGGACAACATAGAAGCGAGATGAGAAGTATTGATATTTTTCCAGTCTCTAGAGGAGATAGGAGAAGATGAAACAATAGAAGATGGAGGGGATTTAAGCTTTATGGAGAAGCAGACTGCTGAGTGATCCGTCCAGATAAGAGGAATCACATCTAAGATCAAGATATACGGATTACTGGTGAATATCCCATCTAGGATATGGCCGGCTTTGTGAGTAGGCTGATAACCATTTTGCTGGAGGCCGGCTGCTAATAGATCGTTAGTTAGCGTGATGGTATCAGGGTCACCAGTGGATTCTGCTGCCACTTCTTCACAGACTCCTGCAATTCGGGGGAAGTGTGCCCTTGAGGGAGGGCAGTCTGATGCCGGATTGGGGCCCATTGGCATGCTGAGATTCGAACGGGGCCTACCATCTGCAGGACTGCCAGGGCGGCGACCACGTGGAGCCCTGGTGAGATCATTACGAGTTATACTGTTGTTGCCTCCACTGTATGTACACTCTGATCTGGTTGACATTGTTATCTGCTTGGAACCTATGGTTACGAGCGGCCAGTCTACAGTGAACCGGTGGAGGGTGGGAGAGGCTGCCTGGACGTTGTTGGGTTTCCGCTGGGCGGTGGGAGATGGCGCGCGAGAGCTAAGACACTGCCGGAGTGATGGGCCCAGAGGCTCTCAATGCCGAGATGGACTAAGTAAATGCACCCTGAACTGATTTCGGCAACCTCTGCCCTAGTGCTGTGCGCACAACTGAACCCCACTTGGGATTCTTTGGGACATGGGGAAGGGAGAAGGGGGGACTTTTTATCATGCTAGGCCATGTTGGGGTTGGTCTGCTGTGGGTGGGGGGAGGGGGATTCATGGGACAAGGGGGAAATTACTGTTTTTATGTTTTTTCACGATGTACCTTGCCTCAGGGGGCACAAAGTGCTTGCTATGGCCTACTGCATGTTCATGACATAGCCAACCTCGCACACCTGACTTCACTTTCAGAAATCATGACACGCCCTCATGGCTGATGTAACTAGAATACAGATGGACGAACGGCCCTTCTTGCTAAGTGCCCTCACATGGAATGTCAGGGGGCTGAACGACTATAGAAAACTCAGAAAGGTGTTAAGCTACCTTAGACGCCATAATATTGATATAGCACTCTTGCAGGAAACGCACTTACCACTGCTGCACACCTGGGGCCTAACAGGGCGTATAGCAGCAGCTGGATTCACCACACATGCGAGGGGAGTTATCACATGGGTAAACCCAAAAACAAACATCCAGATCCAGACGTTGGGAGCAGACACTGAGGGCAGGTATGTTATAGCGTCCTGTAAGGGTCTGGAGATGGACCTGCTAGTTGTCCATACTTATGGCCCCAACTACGACTCCCCTGAATTCTTTGACACACTGGCCAGTGAGATATCTAGGCATGGCAACCCACATGTACTATGGGGTGGGGACTTTAATTTAACGCTTAACCCGGACATAGATAGATCATCGGGCCCCCCTGTAGACCCTCGGCAGCCGCACAATCGCTCACAGCAAAGTTAATAATGTTAGATATGGATGACTTGTGGAGGAGTAGAAACGTAGGGAGGGGCGGCTTCACACACTATTCCGCTTTTCACGAAATACACACGAGAATAGACTACTGGTTTGCCACTGCGGGGATCAATCGCTTTGTCAGGCAGTGCAAGGTGCTTCCACGCACACTCTCGGACCACTCCCCGGTACTGATAACCCTGGAAACCCCTGCTAAGAGGTTTGCTCCATTCACATGGCGCTTCCCGCCTTACTCCCTCCTAGACCCGATTTTCCGTGGGGAGCTAGGAGAGGCGATTGATGTGTTCTTTTAGAAGAATGTGGGATCAGTGGAGGACTTCCAAACAATCTGGGAAGCATTTAAGGTCTATATTCGGGGCATAGCGATGTCTAAGCACTCTAGTGTCCTGAAGGCTACAAGGACCAAACTGGCTGAGCTGGGACAACAGCTGCAGGCACTTGAGGAACAAAGACGATTTAGATCAGATGAGACAGTAGAGGGGGAGATTAAGCGCCTTCTGGTGGAATACCACGAGGCAGCAGACAGGGAGGTCCAGCACCTAGGCAAGTATGCCACGGCCCGAACATATGGCGAGGGAGAGCGGCCAGGCTCAGTATTGGTTAATATTATCAAGGGCCACAGGGGAAAGGCGCTAATTTCAGAACTGAAAAACACAGACGGAGACAGGGTGACGGACGAGGCGGAAATAGCCGCGGTCTTCAGAGACTACTATTCGGAGCTGTACTCTTTCAAAAGTGGTGGCATGTCGGCTGAGATACTAGAGTATCTGGAACACATAAAGCTCCCGTTCCTCCCGAATTCCGACCGGAAATTCCTCATGTGCCCTATACAGTTAGACGAAATCAGAGATGCACTGGCCACTATGAGATCAGGCAGCGCGCTAGGTCTAGATGGACTCTCGGTCGACTTCTATAAAACTTTTCAAGAACAACTTCTGCCGCATGTGCACACGCTTCTGGAGGACATCTGTGTCCAGGGCAGCATACCTAGCTCTATGAGGGAGGCAATGATTGTCACTATTCTAAAACCAGGTAAGCCACATGACGACTGTGGTTCATACCGCCCGCTATCGTTGCTAATCGTTGACACCCAATTATACGCTAAAGTCCTGGCAACTAGGCTGGCGCTGTTGGCCCCTGACTTAGTGGCCCCAGAACAAGCGGGATTCATACCATCCAGGAATATGACTTACAATATCAGGACAGTGTTAGGGACCATCCAACACGTCGAGCAGGATGTACCGTTTAATAAAAATAAAAATAAAAGTCTTGCTCGAAACTCCTGGCAGTTGCCACTGTTCCCTGAAAGCCTCCATGCCATCAGCGAGAGCCTTCCCTCCAAAAGCAACGGGTGCTGTTCCTGACGAGGGCCCTGCACAGCCACTCCGAGTCCGGCAGTAGCCTGGGGCGATCGCAACTCCACTGCAATAACTTGGGAAACCACGACTGGGACGTCCACCATGGTGTCACCATGACTATTTCCGCCCGTTGTCTGATCACCTGTGTCATTACTCTGGGAATCAACAAGAATGGGGGAAAGGCATACTGGATCGCTTGTGACCAATCCTGAAGAAAGGCATCGGTCGCTGTCGCCATCGTATCTGGCCTCCAGCTGATGAACCTGGGAATCTGGTAAGTTAGTCTGGAGGCAAAAAGGTCCATCTGAAATGGACCCCAAATTGTCTGTAGCCACTGGAATACTTCGGGAAGCAACTTCCAGTCTCTGTAATCCCTGAGGTGCCTGGAATTCCAATCCGCCACCTGATTGGATTGCCCCGGTATGTACTCTGCTATCACCGAGATCTGATTCTCGAGGCAATAGTGCCAAGTCCTTGGCTATTTGGACAAGAAGCGACGATCTTGTGCCGCCCAACTTGTTGATATACCTCACCGCGGACACATTGCCCAACCAGAGGAGGATGCAACAAGAGGTCTGCCTCGTGGATAACGTGCGAATTGCGAACGACCCTGCGAACAGCTCTAAGCAATTTATGTGCAGAAAGAGTTCCTGCGTGGACCATCTGCCGCCCGTGGAAATGTCCTCGCAGCATGCGCCTCAGCCCCATCTGCTGCCATTCGATTTGATTACCACCTCTGGCTGTGAACCGAAGATTGCTCTGCCGTTCCAGGCGTCTACGTGGCCGAGCCACCACTGTAACTCGGTTTGGACCTCCTCCGACAGGGGTATGGTGTCCGTGTATGCGAGACCTCTCTGAAGGTGCCTGATCTTCAGGCGCTGAAGTGCTCTGTAATGCAGAGGACCCGGGAATATTGCCTGTATCGACGTGGCCAATATCCCTACCACTCTGGCAATCGCTCTGAGCGTGACCGTCTGGCTATCCAGCAACTTCAGAATTTCCTTCTTCAGTTCTCTCAATTTCGACTGAGGAAGGCACAGTTGTGCCGCCTGGGAATCTATTGTGAACCCGAGGAAGTCTATCACTTGGGTCGAGACCATAACCGACTTCTTCTGATTGATGACAAAACCTAAACTCTGAAGCAACGTCGTCGTCATGACCAAATGCTGTTCGAGTGTGGACTGGCTCTGCGCCAAGATCAAGATGTCGTATAGATAAATTATAAGTCTGACCCCACTCTCTCTGAGATGGGCCACCACTGGTTTCATCACCTTGGCGAAGCACCAAGGAGTTGAGGAGAGCCCGAAAGGAAGAGCCAAATATTCGTACCACCGGCCGTTCCAGCGAAACTGTAGGAACCTGTGGTGTTGAGGAAAGATTGGTATGGAGAGATAAGCGTCCTTGAGGTCCAATCGAACCAGCCAATCCCCCTCCTGTAACAAATCCGCTAAAAGATGAATACCTTCCATCTTGAAATGGTTGTAGGTAAGGAACTGATTGAAACCTCTGAGGTTCAGAACCAGCCTGTTCCCACCCCCTTTCTTCTGAACCATAAAGACGTTGCTGCAGAATTCGCGAGGCCCATCTTGGCATTGAGCAATCGCGCGCTTCTGCAGCAAGTCTGCAATTTCGTCTTCTATGAAACTGCGATCTTGTTGGGAAAAATGGAGAATCGGTGGAAGAAATGACTGCTCTGGTTGAGAATAAAATTCCAACCGAAACCCCTGAACGGTCGGCAGTACTCAAACGTCCTGAGTCAGGGCCTGCCACTGTGGGAGACAATGTTGTGTGCGACCCCCCAATGGAAGAAGAGAAATATCTGCTACACTCACCTGCATTTTGCTGGGTCTTGAAGTTCGCCCTATTGTTGCCTGATTGGAAACGACCCTTGTTGAATCGTCTGCGGGACGGATAAAAGGTACCTCCGTGGGTGGAGTCCCACTCTCCTCTTCCGCGACCGAAGTCGCCGCGCTGGGAGCCTTGCTGAAATCTCGACCTGACGAGCGACCCCCGCCTCGCCCGGCCCGATTGAAAACACCTTGGTTAAGGGCTCTTTTGATGCCGCTTTGCGCCATATCTAGGGCGGTGAATGTCCCAACATACTTTGACACGTCCTTGACAAAGCGGTCCCCGAACAAATGACCACCAGCCAGAGGACCTGGCTCGGCTTCCGCCAACTCAGCATGGTTACTGTCCATCCTTAGGACAAAGGACTTGCGTCTCTCTGAGGAGATCGCACAATTTGTGTTTCCGATGAGGCAAATAGCGTGCTGTGTCCAGCCCGCCAAAATGTCCGGATCGATGGCTGTTGCGCCCTCCTTGGCCGCAAGAGCCATCTCCAAAATTTTTGTTAAAGGCCCTACAACGTCGAGCCTCTTATCTTGGCAACCGCGCCAAGCACGAGCCAAACCACGTTTGGGGTCTTTCGAAAATTTCTTTAGGAAAGTGAGCATGCTAGCATCGATCTCTGGCGTTTCAGCCACGTTGTCTGGCAGTTCTGGACGTGGACACTCCGATTTTAAATGATTGCAGACTTCTCTAGAGAAGCTTTTTCTCAGATTTTCGTGAAGATAGTCCGACACCGCAAGAGGCGGTATCCAGTCCGAGGACCGGGGATGCACAATGTCGGAAGGGTCAAATGTGAAAGGAGTGGTGACCGGCTCTGCCGAGGCCTTGGGGGCAACCTTGGCCATCTTAGGAGGGGGAGGCGGTTCCTCTGAGGTATCAGTGTCTGTATCCGTGTTAGTGGTAGTGGTATCCGTATCTACCGGAGCTTAGGTTTCACTTTCCCACCTGCGTAGGTGTGCTCTGCCAATCCCGTAGCGGGCAAGGTCGCAAGGGTCTGAGAGTGCGGCCATTGTTTCTGGGTATTCGAGCTTGTGCCGGAAGAAGAGGCCTCAGCCTTCTTCTGTATCTTCTTCTTGTCATAACCATGATGTTTAGCAAAACCCTCTAGTTGTTTCCTTATTGGGCGCAGGGCCACAGCTAGTGCCTGCTGCACAGTTTGCTGGAATTTAGTCTCCATGGCTTTATTCACAGAAGCCTGGACAGAAGCATCCAAAGCTTCAACAATATTGTCCTCCAAGACAGCCTCCTGCGGTCCATCTCCAACTTCCTCCTCCTCTTCGTAATACTCCTCGGGGTCCTGAGCCCACTCTTCCATAATGAAATGGAGTTAAGGATGTATAACCCAGGGACAAGCTCCCAACTATTCACCACCAGGAGGAGTAATGGGGGGGTCAGCCCACTAGCACACTTGTAATTTTTCAAAACGTTACCCAAACCCCCTCAGCAAAGCTGTAATTTGGAGGTCAGTGACCTGGGCCCAAACAGTTCTGAGATCGTGTGCCCACTCTTAAGGCCTATTTTTTACAACCTTTGAAGAGGCGATCACACAGGGAGGCAGCCGGTGTGTAGAACGCTCTGAAAATGCGTTTGTGTAAGCCTTGGATATCGGGCCGAGGCGCGCAGCCCAAACGCGTCCAAATCCGCCCAAAAACCAGCCCAAGTTGGTCGCGTTTGGGCGCATGTGTCGGCCGTGATCCACCCGGCCTCTGCGCGTGGGAGGGCTTATTAGGGAAGCCCAATGCGCGCGCTGGGAGCGCTGCCGGTAACCGGGCTCTGGTGAAGGAAAGCGGCCGGCTCCCTGCCGGTCAAAGACCGTAACTCAAACGCGATACAAGCGTCGCGATTAAAGCCAGAGGATCGCCTGCGGCGTCTGGAAATGAATCTCCAGAATACAAAAGGAGCGAGGCACTAGACTCGTAACAATGCACCAATAATCAGCCAACAAAGATAAATAACCACAAATACATCGTATTATGAGGATATAAACTCAAATCACAAAGCAAACACGCATCACCCCCATGCAAAGCAAAGTGAGGGAACCAGTAAATAGGTGCACTTAACTCTTGCTGTGAGCAGCAAAGAAAGAGGATGATGGGAGCACGCAAGGGGTTCTTATGGACTATGGGGGCGTGCCTATACATATGTGCATCATGGGCAATGTAGTTTGTTTTACTGTTTTTTATGAAAATATACATTTTCATTGGCTGCTGTGTTTATTGCAGGAATGATTGAGAAGCATAACCTGATGCCTCCGGTCCTGTAATAGAATCCATGTGACTTGGCATTTGGTGAAAGTTGGGGTTTGAAGCCTCCAGGGTTATGTCAATGAGCCAGGTTTGTACTGTTTCTTGTTTGCTGCCCGTAGCAAATAACAAAGATTCGGACTTGGGTTTGTTGAGCTTGCCATGTTTGTGTGTGGTTAGTGTGCGAATAGATGTAGTGTGCTCCTGTTTTAATTCAGCATGCAAAACTGAAACTTCGTGATTCGTCAATCCTTGATACTGTTGCATTCCCTCCCTACATGTCAAATGTATGTTAATGGGTAGAAAGAAACAACACATTACAAAAGCTAAACTCCATTGTCGATCTGTCGCCAATCTCCCAAAAAGCCAGATCTAATGTTATTGTTTGTTTATGGACGCAGGCGTGTTCTTGTAGGTTTTTTCTTCCTAACGTACTCGCAATTTAAAGTGTGTAAACCCTTCTCATGGATCAGACTAGTCGATAATCAATCAAACAGAGATAAAATTGTAGGGGTCCCGTCTAGGGTCACACGACCTTTAAGTGCGGACGGTTCAAGTCAAAAACATCTTCCGTCAATGTTTAAACGGAGGACGCCTGGTGTTCGTGGCTTTACCAAAACAGGACAGAGTAAAATTACACCCTGCTGACGAAAACGACGCGCATTCTTTTGACGACAGCATGATGCATGGCCCGGGGGAAAATACATTTTGTTGACAGAGGAAAGCAGCAGTTCTGTCCCGTGCTATTTCTGGGTAATTGCCACATTACGTCATTCTTGCCCACGAATCCGGGGTCACGTAAAAGCCTGACCCACTAAACGCACGTTCGTTCGTGCTATGCCATTCAAACTCACTGCAAGAAATTCCCATCATATTTTTAAATCACGCATATACAACAAAGCTACTGTCACTTTGCATTGACCTACTTTAGTGCAAACAGTTTGTATGAATACACGAGCTCTACTAGATAGAGCGTGTATTATTTTTAGTGCTGATTATGAATACATTTATTTATGTAAGCATTTTATTTGTATTTGAATAGTAGTTTTTTCATAACAAAATTCTAAACCTGCTTAATACGATTAATGTAATTTGTTACAAACACAGGCAAACGTTTCGCTCTACTGCTTAGCTTCGCATCTCCTTTTCATCAGCTCAGGTTGTTAGATAAAGTCTCTGAGGGAACCCGAGTTTTTTAACCTTCCATCTTCTGATAGGCGCATATAAAACTATTTGCACCAGGTCTCACGCCTGCGGCTGATTCACGCAAAATACGTCATGCGTAGCATACTCCAGGGGCGTAACAAGCCGCAGAGGTCGCACAACAGGAGTACTCTTTTATTTACTTGAACGTTCCTATGTGATTCGATCCCAAACCTACTTTTAAAGGTGCTAAGAGGGCGCAGTCCTTTCTATTTGAACTAATTGTATCTGAAAAGTCCCTGAATATTGTATCCTTGTTTTATAGAGGGGTTGGAGCTAATTCACAAAGGTGTGCAAGAGCACATAAAAAAGTCCCACAGGAGTACACCAAAATGCCTTTGTGAATAGGCCCCACAAAGTTTAGATGAACTGTTTCTTGGTACTGTTGAGAAGAGCCAGATTCAGAGATCGGTTTAAAAGGCATAAATCTGAGTTTTTACTGCTGTCTCAGCCAAGCACTAAGGACCAGATGTAGGAGCCCTAATACCGGTCGGAAACGGCCGATAGGCTTTTCAGATGTAGGGGGCCAACCGAATCGTTAATTTTACGGATTCTGTAAATATACAGATTGGGTAAAATACTGAATCGGTATATTTACCCAATCGGTAAATCCATATGTAGCTGACACTCCTAAGAGTGCCACAGGCCCTTAAGAGTCGGTATTTTACCACACAATCCTATTGTGTGGTAAAATACCGAATTCACCTGTGCCATGTGACACACAGACATGCCCACATGTCACACAAGCCTGCACTTGGGGTGCTAGAGGGTGTCAAAGTGACACTCCCTGCACCCTTGCAGGATTCGGTATTTACCGATAAATACTACCGAATCGGTATTTCCCATTGATTCCTATGGACTTCAAGGCCCATAGGAATCAATGGGCAATACCGATTCGGTATTTACCGAATCGGTAAATACCGAATCTTACAGATTCGGTATTCCTAAATTCGGAATTACCTAAATCTGCTCCCTCCCCATTTACAGACTCTTAAATACCAATTCGGTAAAATTCGGTATTTAAGAGTCTGTAAATGGGAATTACCTACATCTATCCCCATATGAATAAACATAATATTGCAGAATCAAAGAGAGAGGCAATTGAAGCGCTGAATTGGTAATATAGACAAGCGCTGTTCTTTGCCCTCCTTTCTTGATGCTGTACCTGAACATTTTCAAGAAAAATTTTCGAAAACACAATGTGATAAGCAAGACCTGTGGAGGTACACTTGTATGGTAGTAGCATTTAAAAGCACTTCCTACCCCTGAGGAGGCGCTGATGCAGGCGGGTAGCACCCTATGGCGCGGTATGCCCAGATGTAGGAATGCTATTACCGGTCGGTAACGGCCGGTAACGGCCAAAATCGGCCGTTACCGACCGGTAATAGGCTTTTCCTATGTAGGTGGTAAATTTACCGATTCGGGAAATAACGAATCAGTATTTATCGATTCGGTATTTACTGAATCCTCATTTACTGATTAGGTATTTACCGAATCATCAGTTACTGATTCGGTATTTAACGAATCGGTAAATGACATGTAGGAAGCACTTCAAAGAGTGCTTCTGTACTTTAAGGATTCGTTATTTACCACCAACTATTAGTTGGTGGTAAATAACGAATACCTCTTTAAATGCATATCTGTGCATTTACACCTGTGCCATGTGACAGACATACATGGCCTTTGGGCATGTATGTGTGCCACATGTGCACACAAGCACTATTCAGTGGTGTAACAGGGTGTCAAAGTGACACCCTGCCACCCTTGACTCTTTCCCTATTTTACCGAATCGGTAATTACCGATTCGGTAATCAACATTAATTCCTATGGGCCTCCAGGCCCATAGGAATGAATGGCAAATATTGAATCGGCAATTACCGATTCGGTAAATACAGAATCTTAACGATTCAGTATTTTTTACCAATTTGTTATCTACATAGCATTTACCGATTCGAAAATACCAAATCGGTAAAATTCGGTATTTTCGAATCGGTAAATGTCAATTACCTACATCTAGCCCTTTGTCTTGCATCTGGTATTCGTTTGCCCTGCTGTCTATCATGCAGTTGTCATGCTGTTTGTGTGTAGTTTATCATGCTATCCATTATATGAAGTTTGTGTCAAACCGTCTTGCAATCATTACATTACAATCCCGGCATACCACCTGTCTAACCAGTGAGCCACACCTCTCCACTATCCTGACAGTTTTGTTTTGGCCTAGCACGCATGACCATCATGCATGCATGTTTAGCCTAGGGGATCCTGTAAATTGGGTGACCCAGAGCCTGGTTCTGGGGGCTCGAGGGGTGCATTAAAGGTACGTTCAAGCTGACACAAGACTAGTGTCTATCGGCCAGATTCATGAAAGACCCGTTTTGCGAGCCTGAAATAGCGATTCATAAGGAATCGCTATTACAGACTCGCAAAATGGATTCATGTAGGAATCGCAAAATTAAATGCGATTCCTACAGATTCCTTATTTGCGATTAGCAAATTGCTAATCGCAAATAAGGAATAACTCCCCATTCATTCCTATGGGCCAAAAGGCCCATAGGAATGAATGGGGAGTATTCCTTATTTGCGATTAGCAATTTGCTAATCGCAAATAAGATAGCGATTTGAAGGGTGCCAGGGGTGTCCAAAGGACACCCTGTAGCACCCCTTAAATGCACATTTCAACAGGTGTTGTGCACACACATGTCCTAAGGACATGTGTGTGTGTAACATGCAACTAAGAAAAATGCTTTTAAAAGCATTTTTCTAAGTTTTCGCTATTTACCACGAGGTTTGACCTCGCGGTAAATAGCGGCCGAAATTTGCGAATTCGCAATTTTAAAATGTTTCAAGAATAGCATTTAAGGAATCTCTAATAGAGATTCCTTAAATGTTATTCCTCGCAAATTTGCGAGTTTCTAAATAGCGATTTTTGCATTTGGGATGATGAATCCCAAATGCAAAAATCGCACTCGCAAAAGGCCAGATTCTGAGAATCTGGCCCTTTGCGAGTGCTATTCTGCATGATGAATCAGGCTGTATGTGCTGTGACATATACATTGAGATGTGGTGGCAGCAGTGGTTAATTTGTAAAAAAAAATAAGTGCCGGGGCTCTCGTCAGGAGGCAGCTTTCACCAGCCTATTTCTCCTGTTAGGTCCACCTTCAACAGAGCCATGAAATCCTACAATTGGGGAGAGGATGTGGCGTAATGGCCAGATCAGCCGACTACGGAGCTGGGGAGCCAGGTTCGAGTCTCAGCATCGGCTCAATATCCTGTGATTCTGGGTGAATCACTTAATCTCCCTGTGCCTGCCAAAGGTGAATGTGTCCTTAAATGTTGCTCAAGCGCTGGTGTTGATGATTAGGGGCCATATGTATGAAAGTTATATTTTGCGATTCTCAAATAGCGATTTTTAGAGAATCGCTATTTGAGAATCGCAAAATGCTATGTATGTAGGATTTGCAAATAATTTTGCGAATCCTACATATTCCTTAATTGTGAATCGCAACTTGCAATTTGCAATTAAGGAATACCTCCCCATTCATTCCTATGGGCTTTAATGGAAAGACATTCTCAATTCGTGATTCTCAATTAGAGCATTGCAAATTGAGAATGCAATTTCAAGAGTGCCAGGGTGTGAAAAGGACACCCTGTTGCACCTCTGAAATGTGCATGAGTGCCTATGTGGCACACATACATGCCCTAAGGGCATGCATGTATGCTACATGGCACTTTGAAAAATGCATAAAAGTGCATTTTTCAAAGAAATCGCAAATTACCACCAACTTGAAGTTGGTGGTAATTGGCGATTCCTTATGGCCAAATTGCACTTTTTCTGGGCCTCAAACATTGCATTTAAGGAATCGCAATTTGCGATTCCTTAAATGCAATCGCAAAATAGGGAATCGCAAATTTGCGATTTCTTATTTTACGAGGCTGTTTTGCTTACATACATACCACTTAGCTATTTTGCGATCGCAAATGCCGAAATTCGGCGAATTTCGGCATTTGCGATCGCAAAATTGCCTTCATACATATGGCCCTAAGTGTTGGTGCTAAGCACCGGAAACCACCGGCTCAAATTATGCACTGGGTGGCGGTGTACCATTTGTTTTTGAAGTGATAATCTTGAACAGGACCTTATCCTGTTTAAGGGACTCCTGGCCTCCCTGTCTTTTCAGGTCACCTGTTCATCAAGCAAGAGGTGGGACTTTCTTTTGAGACGACCAGTCGAGTATCCTACAGCTACGACGGAACTGAAGTACCAGCAGCTATTTGTGACTGTGAGCTGAGACACCTACAGTTATGAGCAACAGTGACCTGAAACACCAACAGATACTAGTGACTGCTTTGATCTCCTCTGAGGATGTCACAGTCAAAACCTGAAGTGAACAGCGTTGACTCTACTGACTATCCTGGACTCCACGGAGCATGCCAGCAGAGCCCCCAGGCACATCAGAGTGGGGCTTAGGAGTTTCTGGACAGTGCAATTACACGCTGAAAGAATCGGGCAAAGGCAGGACTCAGCTTGCGCCTGTCTCAAAAACATTCAACATGTGATCATCGCATCCTGCCACTTCTTCACTGAAAAGCCTTGGACTGCTTGCCTTGCAGCCACTGATGGTTAAATGTTGAAGTGGTGTACTTAGAGGTCAATTTGCAAGAACACAGTGGGCCAGGCCCTAGGTCAACAGATGCAAAATGCCCTAAGCAGGGGGCGTGGCCAGGGAAAATGGTTGATAGGAAGCGCTTCTAAGAGGCTCCTCATTGGCCCCGTGTAATCTTGCAAAATTCTGCTGTAAGAAGTGCTGTTCATGGCTCAACGGCCAGCACAACTTACCCCATCACAATCCTGCACCTTAGGACTGACAATCAGCGTGAGGCAGATACTGTTGGGGCCCGTGTCAGGCCTGATCACTGTGGCTGGAGTTTGGCTATGCTTCTGGAGCCCCTTGCGGCCTGCGGGGCTAGGGCTGCCTGCGTGGCCCGGGGGCTTACTCACCTGGCCCGAGTCAGTGTCCTGCGTTCGGGCTGCGGGGAGGTGGCGGCCAGCTCCTCCTGTCCTGCCTAGACCTGCTGCATCGAGGAGTCATCTGCGGTAAGTGGCCCATGTTTTGAGATTCCTGGGGCTCGGGCCGTCTGGCTTGACTGTTGCGCTTTTGGGGGTCGTCTCGGGTGACCTTTCCTGCCCTTCTGGCCCAGCTGCTCTTGAGGACTCTGCGGCTGTTGGGGTTTGGAGTTTGGCTGGATTCAGGCCTCCCTGCTTGATGCCACGGGCCTGCGGGCAGCCTGAATCCAGGGGGACTTGTCGTTCTGGGCCTCTCCCTGCTCCCTGCACTTGCTGGGCCCCACCTACTGCTCCCACATGTGCACATATATAAGGTGCATGGAACAAACTTACTATTGCCCAAAATTATAGACTACTGATGACTCTTACTGGCAATATTGCGAGGGGCAACATGTTACATGTTACCTGTCGGGCCATCATATCCCCCACCTGGTGTCTAGTGGTGCAGCTCACACTGGGTCACTGCTGCTGGGGCCACCACCTTATGCTGAGGGACATTTAGAGGACACTTGCCCTGTGGTGCCCTTCTCCCATACGGATATATGCCCACCATTGGGAGGACCTCCTAACTCCTGCCCATCTCATCTGTTCGAACTCTTGCGGGGTCGTCGGGGGTTCAAGGATTGCTGATTGAACAAGCTCAGGCCATCAGGGGAGCATGGAGGACTGTTGGGGTTTGAGTTGAGCTTGGTGCGGTGACAGGCGCAGCACAGGGGTTGCCCCCCGAATCTCGGGTGGAAACAACTTGACAAACTCTGTGGCCATGACATGAGACCGTAAGATCCTTTTGGTCCTCTTCCTGGGGAGAAACACCATTGAGCAGTATACCACACCGGCGTCCTCTTTGCATGGGAAATGTGGTAGGCTTTCACCCTGGGGGATCTGGAGCCGGGACTGTCCACTGAGGAGCCATCATGGGCAGGGCTCCATTCTGCAATCCAAGGCTCACGGGTGGCCCTCAAGAGAAAAATTGAAACTGTGACCCTCGAGGTGAACCTCCTTCATCCAGATCTCCAGAAATTATCTGATATGGTTCGGGTCGCTGAAGGATCTATCGCTGATTTTCAATCTGAGGTGGCTATGGAATCAAGTGGCATTGGTTACATCTAAATCCATGGACCTGGAGTCACAAGTGGAGGATGCAGAGCGAAGGTTTTGCCGTAACAATATATGTCTTCTGGGTTTCCCGGAGTGAGCCGAGGGGGATGGGGGGAGGGGGGGGGGGGGGCACCGAGAGCTCTGTTGAGCAATGGATCCACAACACACTGAGGCAGATTGGCCATCCCCCTTTTTTTGTAAATGTGAGGGCACATCAGGCACTAGTGGCGCTGCCTAGCCTGTGTTCTGAACTATAAAGATAGAGACTGTATCCTATGTGCAGCCCGGGAAACGAACAATACCCACTTCGAGAATCACAAGATTTCTGTTGTTTAGGCCACTCACTATGCTCAACTCAGATGTTAAACTCCTAAGTCAAGTCTTGGCGAAAAGACTGGGGGGGGGGGTCATTCGGGGGCTGATGCATGAGGATCAGTGCAAGTTTATGCTGGCCTGTAGAACAGCATTTAATCTACATCAGCTCACACATTTGCTGCATGAAACCATGGATGATGACCAGATGTTTGCCCATGTCTCTACAGACCTGGAGAAGGCCTTTAATACAATGGAGTGGGGCTAACTGAAGGCAGCACTGCAGGGATGAGATTTGACCTGTCTTTCGTGTTTGGGTATGGTTACTCTACACTGACCCCTTTGGTCCACAATAAGGTCGGGAGCAAACTCGCTGAGGATTATTTGGTTGAAAGGGGGAAGAGGCAAGGAAGCCCTCTTTCTCCACTGCTTTTTGCACCAACAGTCGAGCCTCTGGCCTTACTGTTATGCAAAGAACTGGAACCCTGAGGTATTTGAGTGGGTAGCTCCACATGTCGTCTCGCTATATGCAAATGATGCGCTGATTTATGTCCCCTCCTCAAGCAGGGCCGTACCAATACTGATGAGGCTATTGGCCGTCTTTGGTGTGGTCTCAGTCTCAAGGGCAATATCCGAAAGCCACTGTTATTACCACATGGGAGGTTGGTAGGGACACCGCTTGACCAACTACCTTATCTGGGACTTCCCTGGGAGATGGAAGGATTCTGGTATCTCGGCTTACATGTTACACACACAGAATCAGCGATTGAACATGGACTAGGTCATAGAGGGTCTTGAGGGACCAATAGACATTGGAGTAGACTCCCTATGTCTGTAATGGGCAGAGTGGCAGTAGCCAAGATGGTCTTCCGCCCATGCTGCCTCCACCTAATTCAGAATTTGATGTTCCCATTCGGGCCACGGTTCTTCTGCAAATTGTATAGTTTATTAATCTCGTTGATATGGGCTGGACGGTGCAGTGGGTAGCTCTGTTGGTTCCTCACAGGGATATGGAGGATGGAGGACAGGCTCTCCCAGCCATGCAGTTTTATTTTGCGGCACATCTCCAGGATGCCACAAGGTGGCTTGCTGATCCTGATAATTGGGAAAGGAGGTTGTTCAGGGATATGCTCGGGGATGACACTTTGATAGGCCTATTGATGTAGGGTAGGTAGGTCAGAGCACCCTGTCCCTTATGAAGAACCGGTTAAACCCACTTACTGGGTCTCGGTGGCAGGGGAACCGCCCTAGTCTTCCATACCTTCCATACTTAGTAAAAGGAGACACAGGAGCCTTCGTCTGCAGGAGGAACCCAGATTTATTTCAATAGCCCAGGCTATGGAACAGAGTCCCAGGCTAGTCAGAGACAAGACAGAGAAGGCTGCTACTTTACTCCGCAGCTTACAAGCCTTTTATACTTTTTCATCTCAGTCTTTTGGCTGTTAGTTCATTGTTCAATCAGGGCAGTGTTTGTAGTTGATAACCAGATCCAGACGACGTTTGTAGATGGTGACCTGGTCAAGGCTTGGTACACAAATCATTGTTCACTCGGCTTGATCAAGGCTCAGTCGTTCAGGTCATTGTTTAATCACCTTGATCAAAGCCCGGTCTTTCAGGTCATTGTTTAATCACCCTGATCAAGGCCCAGCAGTCACACCATTGTCCAGATAACCTGATCACGGTGTCAAGGATGTTTTACAGGCTGGGAGCAGGAGATAGAAAACAAATCATTTACACAGAGTGTGAGTGTCTCATGGCTTTCTGTTGAACTGCAAAAACAGGGGGGGTTGGGTGTGCGACAGTTCCTGGGCAGAAATGCAAGCTGCAAGATGGCTGTTGTCATGTTAGTTAGATTTTCCCCAGGCATCAGCAGAAACAACTAGGTGGGTCGTGTGGAAGTGTTTGACACAAGATGGCAATGAAAAAGCAATGGAGTCTCGATACAAATGATGCAGATCAGAAGAACACTTTTCCTTAGACCCTCCTTTTGCCATTGAGTGGCAAATACCTTAAGAAATGTCAATGTTCATAAGGCCATCGGTTTCTTGTAGATAAACAGCGTCACCACGGTGGCCATGAAGCATTACTATGTCGGAGACTGACATCTTGTTTCTGGATTCGAGTGTTTTGGGCGGCTGCCATTGTGCTAAGCCAGGGACCTCTAGTGGCTGTCTGTGATTAGTGGTTGCTTCACTGGGCGCAGGTGCCAAGGGCCCTGTGGCGTACCTTAGTCTGACACACCAGCACTACTCTCAGCTGGGGAAGATCACAGCCCTACAGCCTATAGGTACTTGGCGAAGTCAAGGGCAAGGTTTCCCTTGGGGGCGCAAGTTGTATCGGTCGGAAGTAGGGATAGTATGGTCGGGAAACAATTGTTCTTGATGTTGAGCAGAGTTAAGGGAGGGTTCCACCCATCCTTTCAGTATGCTGTCACTCTCTGCTTCGGTAGATGTAGAATGCAGTCTGGCATCGCTGAATGGGACATACGTCGGGACTGTTTCTGTAAAGAGTACGAAAGGTATTAGTTAGACTGTACCGACAATCAGTTTTTATACCCAATGCTTTACAGACATATTAGTAGTGTGGGACTAAATATCAATCACACTCTGTACTGTGTTTTCAACCATGCCCTCGTCTGCCACCCACCTAGTTGGACCTCCAACATACATTCCTTCCCTTTTTAGGTCGAGCTGGAGAAAGCAATGCGAAGCATTGCGTCTATCTCTACAACTAATGTTGCCCGTTTCTGGGAATGTGGACGCGAGTCGGACTCGCGCTTTTTTTGTCTCAGATTTGTCCTTGTGAGCGCGCTTTTGCTGCTGGCTGCTTGCTGTGTGGGCGCGCTTTCGCTTTTGGTTAACGCGCTTAATTAGCACAAACAAACATGCGCACACATCCCTTCCCTGCCCCCCCCACCACTTACTGGGCTCTTTCTGCGTGTCCCTCTCAGTCTCGTTTCTCCTTCATTTCAGCAGCTTCTGCTCCACGGCTCCAAGAAGGGATCCCCGGGGCTGTACCACGGGACGAGGGCCGGACCACGGGTTGCAGCTCCTTCCTCCTTGAATTCAGCGCCAGGGCTATTTCCTAGGAAAACTTCTATGCTCTAATCTAATCATCGATCAGTGCCTACTAAGAGCCCATCCTGTGCTGACGCCGCTCTGAGCGCGCACTAGTGATTAGCGTCTCGGACAGGCGTGCTCTTGGTTACGTTTACGGACGTGTTGGTGAGAGGTGTCTCATTCTCCAAGCCTGTGCAATGACGCCACTCTGAGCGGGCGCTTGTGAGTAGCGTCTCGGGCAGGCGTGCTCTTGTTTTCTCTGGGTCTGTGTTAAGAGAAATTGGTCCGTATGATTAATACTTGTTCTGTCTTGGATTACTTTAATTGTCCGTCAGTGTCATTAAGGCAGATGATGAATTCATTTTAAAATATTTGCTACTGATAAGGGGAACAGTACTGGCTTTAACTGGTTTTCCACATTTTTGTACCGGTAGGAACTTTAAAATACCGGTCATACTGGCATGAAACCGGCCAGGTGGCCAAACCTACTCATGATTGACAACTCGGCCACTCCTGCCGTTTCAGTCTGCGTAAAATTGCAAGTTGTTTTTCTTATTTTAAACATCCTGATCGTGTTTAAAGTAAAAGTAGAGTGTCTGAAAGCAGTGTGAGGCTGGCCAGATGCCAGGAACCAGTCCCAGACGAGGCGGGGGCGTGGATAACGGGAGCTCGCCCCGTCTTCCTGGAGAGTGCTGGTCTAAGATCCCGGCCCGTGGCCGCGGTGCACTCAGGCTCACTGGCAGCAACAGGTGGAGGTGTTCATGCTTCAGGATGCCTTGTGGTCAGGAAGTACAACTGCCCCCTACGGCCGAGCTCGTCGTCATCCTCCTCCTCACAGTGCTTCGAAGCCCAGCGGTAGCAGGGGCTGAGACGGACCCCCGCCCGCTGGCGGCATGTTGGGGGCCGCTGTCCTCGCGCTGTGCAGCCTGGGGCTGCTCTTCTTCGAGTGCACCCCGGTGCTGCTGAGGTGTTTCGGAAGCTGGAAGGCGCCGGCCGGGAGCAGCCGTAGGAGAGGGCCACGTCTGGCAACCAAGTTACACACCAGGGCAGGGTAAGATCACACTGACATATTTGAAAGTGCTTTAAGCGCGATAATGAAGTAAAAAGTTACTTTGAAATACAATATTTGGGCGAGAGCACACTACGCTGCATTCTGAACTTACCTATTTTAAAGCACTTTCGTGCGCAATAATAAAGGAAACAATTTAAGAACAGAAACTACGGACAGGATGCAACCCGAAATGGTACGGTGTCAGTCTGCTTGCTTTAAAGGTTGACCTAACTATTGTAATTTCTGGTCATTTGCACTCTTTCCTTTAAGCACTCTGCTGACAATATTACACGTCCAAGGAAAAAGTGAAAACCAGCAGTCCGCTACACCTCTCTCCCGTCAGGTGTGACATCTGACACGGAAATATGACTTCTTTACCGGACGCTTTGGTCTTTTGTCTGCAGAGCCCCTGATTTACAATAAATAGAAACTGCAAGTAGGGTGGTGGGTGGGGCTGACCCCAACGAGGCTGGACCTAGGGAAGGAGTAGGAGATGGCAGGGAGGCGAACGCGACCCGAATGTATTGGACTACTTTACACGAGCTCCAGGTACGTTACACAAGTTCTTACAATGCTGTAAATATGTATTCTATGCCTAGTGGTTTTCTTGTCAGTGTCACATCTTATTTTATTACTTCTTAAACTATCCCGTTTGTATCTGTAACATGTACGTTTGTAAATCTCTAGGGAACAGCTCCCCCGCCTAGGGAGAGAACACCTCTGAGCACAAAACAAGGGGGACCAGCTGGTCTGTTTCCATACGCTTATGGTAATTATGAGTTCATACTCCGATTAAAGATATCCATCTTTCAAAATTTATTGAGACATATAGAAGAAATGTCTTTGTTTCCAAAATCTAGAGGTAACTGTAATCCACATATGGTTCAATATGTTATGGTACACACATTATCACACATCCCGATGCATTTCGGGCGGAGCCCTTCGTCAGGGGATTACTAAGTATGACACTACGCTCAAACTCCGCGGAGTTCCAAGCGGGAAGGATCAGTAAATCTCCTCATGTAACATACTTGCTTTTAGTGTAAAGCGCTCTGACATCTTTGGGTAAAGTTCGCGCTATATAAACATAAATAAATAACACACGTGTTTTTTTGGGGTTAGACACGGGGAGATAAGTGATTTGATCACAATCACTGGATGTTGAGCCCACGCCGATATGATAGTTTTTTTCAACGTAGATTATCATAAATGAAGTCTGCAGTTTTCTATCACCTAACAATGTTTCCCTATCTTTGCAACAATCGCCATACAGTCAGTGAAGTATTTTTTCTCACACTGCCGCGCCATGTTTGTCCATAACGTGTCTAAGAAGAAGATTAATTGCGTAAATGAAGGCTGGCTCTCAGCCGCTCTGAAAACACCCCCCAGGGCGCACGCCATTGCTCCACTTGTCATGGGTTCCACCTTCGCGTGGGAGGCGCTGAACGTATCTTCAAGTGCTCTTATTCAGGTGTCTTATTGACAGACCACTATTTGTCGAGCTTGGGTAGAGTACTTCCTAAGCAAGCGTCACGTGTGCGAGGAGCGAGAAGTAGTGCAAATGAAACATCTGAATTGTGCATACACACCTGCATAGTCTGTTTATGTGCATTAGCTTACTTTTGTTTGGAATGATTGAAAACAGCCACATAATTGCAGTCACAGTCAACAGCATGATCGAAAAATACTGTGGCTTTGAACATCCCATAGGAATGAACGGGCCCAATTTGCATTGGCAAAGCCAACAGGCTTGTTCTTGTTGTCTTTCGAGGCTAACACAATACAAGGGCGAGGTGACAGATTGTGTCCATATACTGGAGGTTATCTGCCACCCTGATTAGTCACTGTGTTTTCCCCAGCCCAACCTACACACCGTTCACATGGGGGGAAATACTGCGTGAAGGAAGGTGGGAAACAAGACTAGCAGATTTCGTCAAAGGGTTCAGTGAAGCTTGCTAAAATATAGCTTTTTGAAGACTGTCCGCCGCTGGAACTGGTCACCAGAGAAACTATGCAGGGCTAAACTTTGTAATGATTTCAGACATTGGAGAGGCACGGAAACCAACAGTAATATGGTGCACATCTGTGGGACGGCACGAAACTTGACGAATACTGGCTTTAGGTATGGGGCTGTTTAAAAGCTGTGAATTAATCAAAAAAGGAGAATGGACACTTGTAGCTTCATAACCATTGGTTGTAATGGAACACCCTCATAAACGCTATAATGTTGAATGCGGTATATGTTTGTTATCCGCCCCACGTTCAGCCTTATGGCATATTCATCGGGTGTCCAATTATCGTGCTACATGCCAGCCTCATCCTGAGGCAACCTCTGGTATGGGTAGCAGTGTCAAAGGAATTTGAGACACCCCCAGAGGTGAAGGTGAGATAAAGAGAAGAAAAGGAAATTACTTTAAAAAAACCAATGCTTCTCCAGTAGGGAACTTTAATGAAAAACGGAGAGGTAGTGTTATTAAAATGAAATGGATATAGTGGTCAATCAAGTTACTGGATCACCTTATATCACTTAGAAAACGGTCGACATGCTTCAGCTCTTTCTGGCCCAGCCGGGTCTATAGAGCATTCATCAGGACATACAAAACAATAAGAATGATACTTACACCAATTGTGTAGTATTCTGAAAGTGTGTGTAATTAACAGCAGCTGATTTCATATGTGTTTCATTCCTATAGTAAAAAAACAAGAAAGAAATAACAGAACAAACATTCATATTATGAGTGTAAGGGTTATTCAATATAGCACGGTGGGTATACTCTTATTATAGAGCATAGAATATATTAATGCTTAGTATTCATAACACTGAAAACAAAGGGGGGGGTTCGGATTCATGGGAGGGACAACGGTTCCTAACCGATAACACTAGGAGCTCCTTGGACGAAAGCAAGTCAGTTAGCCGTTATACTACTGGGTCGTAATGATAAATGGAATCACAAATTGGTAGGCTGTAAATGTGTTAATCAGTATGTTGTAAGTCGCAGCGTCTCAAAGGATAGCAGCTATACTAAATATTCCCTTCACATAATTGAGGTATGAGGTAACTAAGACCTCTCCTGGTAATTTGAGCGTGAACTTTGGTCATAGTGTGTTAGATGAAACAAGTGTCTCTCTCAGGTCAATTGAACTCTTATGGACGCCCATTGTATAATACAGACTGCTCTATGGGTCGTATAGAGAAGTCGAAAAATGACCAACTAATTCACATGTTATAATACGGTCATTTAGGGTTCGTAAGTTGGTAAAAACGGACACTCAAGGAGGTAAAACATGGCGTGTAAGCTTAATGACGAAAAAGAGGGATTACCTTCATTAAGTAGAAAACACACATCATCAGGGTGCCAGGGTGAATTTAACCCGAGCTGTAGTGGGAAAAGAGACCTCAGTTAAAGGCTCGCCATGCGTAGTCGACATACCTTGAAGCGTTGGTTTTACGGCACCGCCATTCTTACCCGCGTGTTAGAGTGGTTTACTCGACCTGTGCTGGCTCTGCCCCTGGATTAGCGGAAGCCGCTCCCACTGTGTATTTTTATGCGGCATTTCAATAGAAATAGGACTGAGTCTTGCCGCGCATCCATGTTACACTGATTTAAAATGTTGTATCAGGAATATTCTTAACATTTCACATAATAGCTTGATTGTTATTGGCCTAGAGGATCTCTGGGAATGTGCGCTGTTAATTGCAGCACTCCCGGGGGGGGGGGGGGGTGCTAAATTGCTAATAATGATGTAGGGCGGTTTTGCCGTATATGAAGTAATAATACGCAGGCGCTCTCATCTCTACAATTTGGGTGGTGACTGGGGCTCAAAATTCGAGGTTAGATGTAAAAACCTCCTAAATGCAATTAGAGCATTATATGAAACGATTGGTTATGCATTATGGAGATTTCAAGATGCTAAATGTGGGGAACTGATCCTGATGTAGTTGCATAAGAGACTGATTTTATGATAGGGATGACTGAAAAGAGAACCCGATTTTTTACAGGGTTTTATGTGAATTGGTGCCAGGGTATATTGTCATTCAAACCTTTAAGATGTGTTTGGAGACGGTTCACCCACCTCTGCTCTTTCTCAAACAGTATTTTTTCGGCATTGGTGCTTTTGTCTGTTAGCATTTCTAAAACTGTCCATTTCAGTTCTTCACAGGTATGGCCGGCTTCTACAAAGTGTGAGCACAGTTTGGTGGTGTTTTTCTTCAACCTGATATTACTCTTGTGTTCTCCTATTCTCACCTTGACTTTTCTACAGGTCATGCCCACATACTTCTTCTGACATGGACATGTCACCAGATATACCACGTGTGTGGAGTTACAATTTGTATGTTGTCTTTGGGTCCATATTAGGGTATCTGTGAGTTGTAGTGTTTTCGTGATGGTGGTGAGTTTGCACACCAAGCAAGTTCCGCAGGGGTTATGTCCAGTGACGGGCGTCATGTTGATATCTCTGATCTGTGATGTGGTCTTCTTGTTGGCTGGACGTGTATGAACCAAAACGTCTATCAAATTTTCTGTACGTTTATTTGCGAACCTTGGTTATAGCCCGTTGTATTGTCCAGATGCCAATAACAATCAAACCACGAGTTTGGCTTTTATATACGTAATACGTTATATCCCGACTTTACGTAAATATTACTATGTATTTCCTTAATGTTACACATTTTCAGGCTATCCTATGAAATGTTAAGGATATTCCTGATACAACATTTTAAATCGGTGTAACATGGATGCCCGGCTAGTCTCAGTCCTATTTCTATTGAAATGCCGCATAACAATACACAGTGGGAGCGGCTTCCGCTAATCCAGGGGCAGAGCCAGCACAGGGCGAGTAAACCACTCTAACACGCGGGTAAGAATGGCTTCGCCGTAAAACCAACGCTTCAAGGTATGTCGACTACGCACGGCGAGCCCTTAATTGAGGTCTCTTTCCCACTACAGCTCGAGTTAAATTCACCGTGGCACCCTGATGATGTGTGTTTTCTACTTAAGGAAGGTAATCCCTCTTTTTCGTCATTAAGCTTACACGCCATGTTTTACCTCCTTTAATATTTCGAATGTCCGTTTTTACCAACTTACGAACCCTAAATGACAGTATTATAACGTGTGAATTAGTTGGTCATTTTTCGACTCCTCTATACGACCCATAGAGCAGTCTGTATTCTTCAATGGGAGTCTATAAGAGTTCAATTGACCTGAGAGAGACACTCGTTTCATCTAACACACTATGACCAAAGTTCACGCTCAAATTACCAGGAGAGGTCTTAGTTACCTCATACCTCAATTATGTGAAGGGAATATTTAGTATAGCTGCTATCCTTTGATATACTGCGACTTACAACATACTGATTAACACATTTACAGCCTACCAATTTGTGATTCCATTTATCACTACAACCCAGTAGTATAACGACTAACTGACTTGCTTTCGTCCAAGGAGCTCCTAGTGTTATCGGTTAGGAACCGTTGTCCCTCCCATGAGTCTGAACACCCCCCTTTGTTTTCAGTGCTATAAATACTAAGCATTAATATATTCTATGCTCTATAATAAGAGTATACCCACCGTGCTATATTGAATAACCCTTACACTCATAATATGAATGTTTGTTCTGTTATTTCTTTCTTGTTTTTTTACTATAGGAATAAAACACATATGAAATCAGCTGCTGTTAATTACACACACTTTCAGAATACTACACAATTGGTGTAAGTATCATTCTTATTGTTTTGTATGTCCTGATGAATGCTCTATAGACCCGGCTGGACCAGAAAGAGCTAAAGCATGTCGCCCGTTTTCTAAGTGATATAAGGTGATCCAGTAACTTGATTGACCACTATATCCATTTCATTTTAATAACACTACCTCTTCTCTTTTCATTAAAGTTCCCTACTGGAGAAGCATTGTTTTTCTTAAAGTAATTTCCTTTTCTTCTCTTTATCTCACCTTCACCTCTGGGGGTGTCTCACATTCCTTTGACACTGCTACCCATACCAGAGGTTGCCTCAGGATGAGGCTGGCATATAGCACGATAATTGGACACCCGATGAATATGCCATAATGCTGAACGTGGGGCGGACAACAAACATATACCGCATTCAACATCATAGCGTTTATGAGGGTGTTCCATTACAAACAATGGTTATGAAGCTACAAATGTCCATTCTCCTTTTTTGATTAATTCACTACTGTATCGGGGAACTGAATGGATCTCTATTCCTCCTCCCTACTGACTGATTACGCTGTTTAAAAGCTGCCTTTCATATGCATGCATATGCCTGCATGGCGCTGCACCATGATGTTTCATTTTTACCTGCACTAACAAGACATGTGGGATGATTGGCAATTGCATTGGGCATTGCTAGATTCGTTATCCTACATCACTAAAGGACAAGTACAAGCCTTACACTTTTATTTAAGTATTAAATATTTTTAAAAAATAAAAGCCATTCTTATTTGTAATATCCATATATCTACGTCACGTAAATAAAAAACATTTTGCATTACAAATGCTATAGGTGTCACATTTGAGAACGTTATAACTATTGGCATTGTAAATGACAAAGCTATTTATTTCGCTATTTTCAAAACCAACACTTAAATAAAAAATTTGTCATTTGCAATACCAATAGCTCAAACTTTCCTAATGCGAGACCTATTGCATTGCAAATGCTTGTTTTAAGAGCTGTTTGTCTGGCCATCTGGTCAGCCAGGGCATTGCCTTTCCCAACATCATCTGTCACTTTCTTATGGGCCTTACATTTTATGATGGCCACCTTTCTGGGGAGTGTCAGGGAGTCTAACAGTCGGTGAATTAGGGGGCCATGTTGAATTTTGGTCCCATGGGAAGTAAGAAAATTCCTTTCTTTCCACAATCTGCCGAAGTTGAGGGCCACCAGAAGGAATATTGGCTGTCAGTATAAATATTTACCGTCATCCTTTAGCTTAACTCACAAGCTCTAGTGAGGGCCACTAATTCTGCTGCTTGAGCAGAGCACCGAGGAATCTGAGCTGTTTCTACTACTCGCCCTAATGTCGTGAGAGCGTAGGCAGCTGAGGTATTACCATCTGGCCCTCTGAGACATGATCCGTCTTCATACAGTGTACCTTCTTGTTCTGCAATCGGGGTATCCTGTAAGTCAACCCGTTCCTTCGTCTCCTTCTCTGTCCTCAATATACAGTCATGTGGGCCTAAGCGGTCGTCCTGAGTATCCAGTAGGAGTAATGTAGCAGTGCAGTGCATCTTTTGATGTTAATGTGGCTGGCAAAGAGTGTCAGTTCATATCCTGTAAGTCGTGCACTAGTGAGGTACTGTGTCTTGGTGTTATTAAGGAGGGTATCTACAGAATCGGGGGCCATCAGAGTCAGGGGGAGTTCATGACGATTATGCGCTGTCGCCTGTAGGCATCCTGGGAGAGCCCTTGCAACCGGATCTACGGTGGCTGAAAAATAGGCACATGGCCGTTGGTGACCTCCAAACATTTGGGTCAGGACAGCGCATGCACAGCCGTCTGTCTCATTTACAAAAAGAAAACATTGTTTGCTATAGTCAGGAGTACCGAGGACTGGAGGAGCAGTACACAGGGCCCTCTTCAAATCTTGGAAGGCCTGCGCATGCTCTGTAGTCCATGGAAAGGAACTGTTTGATATCTCTTTAGTGGTGATGGCAAGGAGAGGTTTGACCATGGCTGAAAAATTGGAAATCCACTGTCTACAGTATCAGGTTAGGCCTATGAAGGCTCGCACCTGCTTTTGTGTTCGTGGGGCCATAATAGCATTGATAATGGCTACACGATCAGCGGTGAGCTGCTTTCCCTCCTTCGAGAGGAGATGACCTAAGTAGGTCACCTTCTCTTGACAAGACTGAAGCTTTTTCAAAGAGACTTTGTGGTTATGGAGGGCAATGTGGCATAACAGACAGAGAGTAGCTTCTTTACATGTTGGTGCAGAATTTGCAGCAATGAGGAGGTCATCTACATATTGTAATAGTGTGGAATTATCAGGGAGTTCCAAGAATCTAGTTGACTTTTTAGGGCTTGACTATAGATACTGGGGCTCTCGTGAAACCTTGAGGGACGCGGCAGAATCTAAAGCTCCGCCCACCAAGGGAGAAACCAAAGAATTGTCTGCTGTCAGGATGTATAGGAATGCTGAAAAAAGCATTCTTCAGGTCTATGACAGAAAAGTGTGTGGCGTCAGAAGGGACCATTGTTAAGAGGGCTGTCATGTCGGGGACAACAGGGTATTGGGAGATTGTTCTTTTTTTAAGGGCTCTCAGGTCAATCACAAATCGGTATATTTTAGGGGAGAGAGCATCTCCATTGGTCTTTTTAAGAACAGGAATATTGGGACTGTTACAGATATTGCCACATGTCTCCTCCATTACGCCCTTGTCCATCAATTCAGATATTATTGTCAAAAGGGCCATTTCTCCTTCTGCGGGTAGTCGATACTGCCAGAGGCGGGGTAGAAGTGCACCTGGCTGGATGCGTACCACATGAGGGGTATGTTGAGACACCCTACATCAGTGTCTGATGATGCCCAGACGGAGGAAGGTAAAGACTGCAACTCTGGTGGGAGGGGACCGGACAGGTACATATAGGAAGCTGTGGTGGGAGACATTGTTAGGGATACACCTTGGGGACTACATGATATAGTTGCATACAGAGCTTTCAGTAAATCCATACCTAACAAGTTTTCACTGCAACCTGTAGTAAGGACCAAGGGAGCGTCAACATGTGCGGGGCCAATATCGAGAGGGAGGGGTTCAGAGACAGGGCTGGATACAGGTGTCCCTGCAAAACCCACGCAGACATTCATATTGCCAGAAAGGGGTGCCTCTGGGACTGACAGACGTGCAATAGAAGACCTGGTGGCCCCAGTATCCAAAAGAAAATTCTTATCGTTCCCCGCAACTGACATTTGAACATACGGGCCCCTTTGATCCACTGGAATTTGCACTCTGGTAATACCCCTTTCCTGGCTGTCCTATGCTTGGTAGGACCCTGTCTCATCAACTTCATCATAATCAACATTGTAATAAGTGCGTGTTGCTTCGTACCCATCAAACCTATTGGTTGGGCGTTGCCCGTTGGGAGCGTCATCCCTGGGCCTACGTTTTTTATCCTGCGGATGGGGCAGGCCATTATCCCTAATCGGCCTCACTTCCCTAGGAGCGCGAGGCCGAGTCTTCCCTGTTCTTATGTTTTCAGCTAACACAGGACACTCATTTATCCAATGACCGTACCCCTTACAATAAGCACACTGATCTGTTTGGAGGGCTTCCGTACGTTGAGGGATGGAGGGGGTAGACGGGCAAGCCCTCGGAAGGGGTTGGAGTTGAGGTCTAAACTTTCCGCGGACATCGGGACCTCGGGACCTCGGGGAGGGTAAGCCTGCTGCAGAAGTGCCCTAGTCTTAAGATCCCTAACCTTCTTACTTTCCCTGTCTCTATCTTCATTCTCCCTATTCTCGTTTTATTGTGCCATAGCCAAGATACCAGTCATAGTTTGGGCAGACCACGTACTTTCAACTTTCTTAAGCCTGGTGGAGATCTCAGGAAGCAGGTTGCCGACAAACTTATCGACAAATGCTGGGCCAGAACCTGGGGTCCGGGGATCCAAACCACTATGTCCCTTGTATTCTGTCTCAAAACGGGTAAAGAAGTCAGCCACATTCTCATCTGTTCGCTGCCTACAGGCGTTTATTTTATCCCAGTTAATGACAGTTTCCAGCAAAAGTGTTTTCATAAACGTCATTATTTTACCGGACAAAGTCAGGATGGCAGCTTCTGCTTTGGTCCTTCCTACCCTTGCTTCTTCCATAGCCTCTAGGTCAGCCCATTTACCTCCCAATGCCACTTCATGGTCAGTATGTCGAATCTTGTCCCAAATTTCAGTGGGGTCAACCGTACCTAAAAGTAAATCTGTATCCTCAAGAACGAGAGTACCTGCAGATATAATGTGACCTAATTCTATATAAAAGGCAGCCGCATTCTTCTGGTAATTGTGCTTTTAACTGCATTACTTCTGACCTTTTCCGAGGAACATGAACCCAAAGCCTGCGCCAGTGTGCTTCAACAGCCCCTCGGCCATTATTTTGGGCATCGGTAAGTGCGTTAACAAAGACAGGGGCCGCCTCTCTCATTGGCATAGCTGTTTCTAGAGGGGTGTTGGAAAAAGTGGTCATATCACGGTAAGCCATACATCCCATCTCCCTGAACATCGCCTATTTTTATTTGCGACCTAAGGTCCATTAATCCGGTGAGTATCTGCATAAGCGCATTCTCAAATCTTTGCATGACCAAAGTACACATGTATTCAGCCCAGGTGGTCTGTTCCATAATCTTCCACTGAGAAAAGGTGGACCATATTTCTTTAAAGGTATACATATTCCAGTTATTTATCCAACATTCACACTGTTATCACCCCACACGCCTTCCCCTCCGAGGAATACATTCTATTGGGAGACCTCAACTTTCACCTGGAAAAGAACAATGACAGCAACGCCACCACCCTTCTGGACAATCTCGCCAACCTCGGACTCAAACAACTTGTCACTACCCCCACCCACATTGCAGGTCACACACTCGACCCTATCTTCACCTCAAGCAAACATGTCTCCTTCAGCCACACCACAGCTCTCCTTTGGACGGACCACAGCTGCGTTCACTTTATCTACAATAAGACCACAACCCACAACCATCCTCAACTTACCCTGCGAAGAAACTGGAACAAAATCACCATCGACCAGATCTCCTCATCGCTTCTTCAAAACCCCCCCTGCCCACTCCTCAAACCCCGACCAAGCAGCCATTAACCTCACCCAATGGCTATCCAACAGCGCCGACATCCTAGCACCATTGAAAAAACGCCAAATCAAACTAGGCAGCAAAAACGCCTCCTGGTTCAACGACGATCTTAAGAAATCTAAGAAACTCTGTCGCTCCCTCGAGAAGGCCTGGAAAAAAGACCCAAACACCAGCACCAGGGACGCCTTCAAAAACGCCACCCGCATACACCACCAACTAATCCGGTCTGCCAAGAAAGCCGCATTCAAAGACCGACTAGATAACAACGCCCACAACAGCAAGGAATTATTCAACATCGTCAAAGAGTTTACCAACCCCTCAGCCAACTCCAACGACATCACCCCCTCTCAAGCCCTCTGCAACTCCCTAGCTTCATTCTTCCACAACAAAATCTCAGACATCCACAACAGCTTCGACAACCGACCCGGAGACCAACCCACCCAACCCTCTGCAGGACCTTCACCCCCCTTGAACATCCTTAATGACTGGAACCCAATCTCCACTGAGGACACCATCCGCCTGATGAACTCCATCCACTCAGGATCCCCCACAGACCCATGCCCTCACCACATCTTCAACAAAGCAGACTCCATCATAGCACCACACCTCCGAGACGTCATCAACTGCTCCTTCAACTCCGCCACCTTCCCGGAAAGTTGGAAACATGCCGAACTCAGCGCCCTTCTGAAAAAACCCACAGCTGACCCCACCGAACTCAAAAACTACCGCCCCATCTCGCTCCTTCCATTCCCGGCCAAAGTTATCGAGAAAGCTGTCAACAACCAGCTCTACGCATTCCTCGAAACCAACAAATCCCTCGACTCCTCACAGTCCGGCTTCCGAGCCAAACACAGCACTGAGACCGCCCTCATCGCAGCAACAGACGACATTCGAACTCTACTGGACAATGGAGACACAGTCGCCCTCATCCTCCTCGACCTCTCCGCAGCCTTCGGCACAGTCTGTCATAGCACCCTATTACAGCGCCTCAGAAACATCGGAATCCAAGGAAAAGCACTGGATTGGATCACCTCGTTCCTCACCGGAAGAACCCAAAGAGTCCGCCTCCCACCATTCAAGTCAGAGGCCACTGAAGTCATCTGCGGCGTGCCACAAGGATCTTCACTCAGCCCCACCCTCTTCAACGTATACATGAGCCCCCTCGCGGTCATCGCACGCCAACACAACCTCAACATCATCTCCTACGCTGATGACACTCAACTGATCCTATCACTCACCAAAGACCCGAACACTGCCAAAACCAACCTACATGAAGGAATGAAAGAAGTAGCCGAGTGGATGAAGCACAGCCGACTAAAACTGAATTCAGACAAAACAGAAGACCTTATCCTAGGTACCTCCCCCTCCGCCTGGGATGACTCTTGGTGGCCAGAGACCCTTGGAAAAGCACCCATCCCGACGGACCACGCACGGAACCTGGGCGTCATCCTGGATTCTTCACTCTCCATGAACAGACAAGTCAACGCCGTTTCATCATCCTGCTTCAATATTCTTTGCATGCTCAAAAAAACATTTTGCTGGATCCCCACCGAAACTAGAAAAACTGTCACCCACGCACTGGTCACGAGCCGCCTGGACTACGGAAACACCCTATACGCCGGTACACCCGCAAAACTCCAGAAAAAACTCCAACGCATCCAGAACGCTTCAGCCAGACTCATACTAGACATCCCGCGTAAAGACCACATCTCTGGTCACCTGAAAAACCTCCACTGGCTCCCCGTCAATAAAAGGATTACTTTCCGCCTCCTAACCCACGCACACAAAGCACTCTACGAACTTGGACCCGAATGCCTTAACACACGACTCTCCTTCTACACCCCCTCCCGCCAGCTACGATCCTCCAACCAAGCCCTTGCTACTGTACCTCGCATCAACAAAACCACCATGGGAGGTAGATCCTTCTCCTACCTGGCAGCTAAAACCTGGAACTCACTTCCCACTCACCTTCGCCTCACTCAGAACCACCTAGCATTCAGAAAGCAACTTAAAACTTGGATATTCGACAAGTAATTCCCCCACCCTTCTTCAAGCGCCTTGAGACCCTCTGGGTATGTAGCGCGCTATATAAATCATTTGACTTGACTTGACTTGACTGTTACCTCTGTAGGTCATTTTCTCGAAGGGACGAAAAGCTGACTGCAGAGCGCAAGGAGGCCAGTCGGGGGGGAATTCAACAATTTATATAAATCTTGCTTAAGAAGAAATCATGAATGCAATCAAATCAGGATCTCCTTTGGACCCTTGTCCCCCAAGTATACTTAAACTAGTATCTGATCAGGTAGCCCCGGTGCTTACCCACATCTGCAACACGATGTTCCAGACAGGAGATTACCCTAAAATCTGGAAGAAAGTCATCGTGAAGCCCCTTTTAAAAAAATCAACACTAAACCCAGCAGAGCTAAAAAGCTATCGACCCATTGCCTCACTTCCTTATCCCTCTAAGGTATTTGAGAAAGCAATTAATTTACAACTCTCTAGCTTTATTGATGATAACAACCTACTAGACGAGACCCAATTTGGGTTTAGAAAGGGTCATGGCACCGAGACCGCCTTGATAAAAGCAACCGAAGAAGTTAGAATAATTCTAGATCAAGGCGGTACAGCAATCCTGATACTCTTAGATCTATCGGCTGCATTCGACACGGTCGATCATAACATCTTGATCGACCGTGTCGATGCCATGGGTATCCAGGGCAAAGCAAAGACTCTTCTGGCATCGTTTCTATCAGACAGAGTACAGTCTGTGAAAATGGGTAGCTACTATTCGCCCAATTTCACCTTACCTTGTGGAGTTCCTCAAGGCTCCTCGCTAAGTCCGACGCTTTTTAATATCTATGTATCGGACTTAGCGAGGGTGATCAAGTCATTCGGCATAGGAATAACATCATACGCCGATGACACTCAATTGGTCCTGGCTATTCATAGGAACGGAGCTGCAGTGGCCGCTAACTTTCAGGAAGGAATGAGAGCAATTTGCACTTGGATGGACCAGAACTGCCTAAAATTAAACTCTGACAAGACGGAGGTCATGCTCTTTGGTGATCTGACCCCGTCTTGGTCACCAGTTTGGTGGCCAGCAGAGCTGGGAGATCCTCCTCACCCTGTGCAAAAAGTCAGGAACCTCGGAGTTCTACTCGACAATAAGCTTACTTTCCATAGCCATGCTAATGCAGTGGTCTCGGCGTCCTTTTACACTCTGAGAATGGTAAAAAAGCTTCTTCCTTTTCTTCCTCCTGACTCAGGCAAAACCCTAATGTCTACACTAGTCCTTTCAAAGATTGATTACTGTAACGCATTATGGCTGAATGCACAGGAACAAGTCATGAACAAATTACAATTAGTGCAAAATGCTGCAGCAAGAATTTTAACTGGCACACCTAAATTCTCATCCATATCGCCCATCATTCGCCAACTTCATTGGCTACCAGTGAGAAGCCGTACAAAGTTCAAGGCCTTGTGCATCATTTATAAAACACTGAACAACACCGGACCGGATTTTTTTAAAAAATCCATTACTCCATACAAACCCAAGCGCTCTCTACGCTCTGAGGCATCCCAGCTACTCCATATTCCACGCACTAAGAAAGCAACATGGGGCGATAAGCGCTTCACAATTGCTGCTTCTAAATTGTGGAATGAGCTCCCTCTTAATATCAGATCAAGCTCCTCCCTACTCATATTTCGGAAGCACATCAAAACATGGCTTTTCAACCAGTAAGCTATGTAGGAGCTCTCTGCAATCTTAACGAACTCTAGCGCCGAGACACCGGAAGGTATTTGTGCGCTTTAGAAATTTTATAAATAAATAAATAAATAAATAAAATTAACTGTAGACCAAGGGGAAGTAGGAAAAGGGCGGGTAGGGGTAAAGCTGCAGGGGTTGGGCGGATGGAGACTTGTTGTCGTTCCTGCAGCGAGGACAGGGTTAACAGGCGTGGTCGTTGTCATAGGAAAAGTCGGGAGGGTCGGTGTGACAGGGAAAACAGTAGGAGGGGCAGTGGGGGCAGGAGTGGGCGGTGGCGGGGGGACATGCGGGGTGGGAGGCGTCAGGGCAGGGTACATTGGGGCATACACAGGAGGGCTTTCTAGCATGGTATCAAGCAAGGAATCACCTTCTTCCCCTTCCATGTGGCCCTATCCTTTCTCCTCACGAGCTAGATACCATTTTTGTACCCGAGCCCCATGCTCCCTATCGGCTTTTTCTACAGATTTTGTCATTTGATTTTGCAAATTTTCTCTAGCGTGGTCGGCCATTGACATACGTTCCTGTTTCCTTTCTTGGGCCTTCTGCTTTCTAGCTCTCTGCTCTATCTCTTTCCTCCAAAATCGGACAGATTCAAACATAGACGGGCGCATTTTTCTTTTCATTAATTGTTCCTCTAAGTTGGCGAGAACTTGGGGATTAAAGGAGCCACTGTAATTCCGCGTTACTTTTTTTGTGTGTATTTTACCCAGAACGAGGAAAACATTATGGCAGAAGGGCCATGTTTAACATACATCGTATGGCCAGGGGTCCCTTCTGGAGGAAGCGGACAGGCCGCCTCCAGCTGGGAGTCCTGCAGACACATACAACATAATTTCTTGAACTTACTACTGACTGGCATGCTTAAAAACAGATAACAGGGGCGTGGCCAAGATGGCGGCGGAGTAGGACGCCTTTCCGTGCCGCTCCGGCGCTGATCCAGCAAAGCATCTAAAAGCACGAACTTGTGGGAGTTCACCCGCCCCAAAAGCGGCGGGGAAGTCCGCCTGACGGAGCGGTTGGCTTTGGTGTGGTCGCCGAGGCGATGTGACCCCGGGTGTGCCTCTGAGATCGAACGCACCCCGCGGCCTGTGAGACCCCGGGCTCTCCTGACATCGAGGCCCGGTGCGGTCGTTGGGCGGGGCCCTGGATCTGCCCTGGAGTCGTCGGCGCAGGCGGAAGGCTGGTATTAGCTGCACATAGGCGACTGGTGACCTGGCGGCGGACCCAGTCCGTACCCCCCTGCCCCTTGGGGTGGTGACGCGCCAGTTCCTGGCACTGACTGTGGCACTCGGAAGATCGGCGGCGTTCTACGATCTGCACCACCCGCCATTGCCTCTGCGAGGCTAGGCTCGGCTGGCATCTGCCGCCTGATCGGGACTTCGAAGCCCGCCATTGCACTTGACCACGAGGCGCGGGGCCTGGCGCTGTGCACGGACGAGATCACTGCGGAGCATGGGAACGGAACTGGCCAGCGGCTATCGGCGCAGCACGTGTCAGGAGAAGGCCCGGAGGGCACAGGCAAACAGGCGCCGGCTCTTGGGCTTTACCCTACTTGGGCTCCGGTGGGACCCACGGATCGAGTAGCTGTGTGCGGGGGGCTGGACATACCTGGTGGCTTCAGAGAGCGCCTTCCCGAGCACTTGGACTGCCTAAAGACCCCGCTGCTCTCCAGGGCCACGTGGCGCCGGATCAGAGCGCTGTGAGCCGCCATGACTACTATGCCGCGCAAACGGGGCCAAGGGAAAGACAATGCCCCGAAATCCTCTCAGCAGCCGGCCTCCCCTGGAGCGAGTGGATCGTCGAAGCAATCGGACGAAGATGCCCCAGCGACGAAGGCTTTCATGACAGAGCTGTTTGCCTCTCTCAAGGAGGACATCTCCGAGCTCAGGGCGCAGCTGGCCTCCGACTTGAGGGAGGTGCGGAGAGACGTGGACGGCATAGGCGAGAGGGTGGTGACCCTGGAAGACCGGGATCTGAGCGTGGCTACCGACGTCCACATGCTTCAGCAGGACATCATTCGCCTCACAGAGCAAAATTTGGACTTACAACTACACACGGAGGACCTGGAAAACCGCTCCCGTAGAAATAACATCTGAATACGGGCGGTGCCGTGGGACGGTGAGGCTGGGGACCTACGGGGGTACGTCCAGGAGCTGTTCCTCCAGGTCCTAGATGAGGAAGACACGAAGGAAATACAGATGGACAGAGTACACCGGGTAGGATTGCCACGACGCGGGGGGGGACCCCCCCCTGACATTCTAGTGTGCGTCCACGATTTCCAGATCAAGGAAAGGATTCTACGCAAGGCCAGGACCATCGAGTCGCTACAGTTCCGGGGGCATCGGCCGCAACTGTATCAGGACTTGGCTGCATCTACCTTGCAAAAGCGGAGGGAGTTCCGACCGGTGACAGCGTTCCTGAGAGAGAGGGGCATCGCCTACTCCTGGGGGCACCCTTTCAGGATCATTTTTAGATGGCAGAATCGCCTTGCTCAAATCCGCACGCTTCAGGCGGCAAAAGAGCTTTTGGGCCTGGAGGATGTGCCGCCTTCGCAGGCCGCGACGGCCTCCCCGTCTCGAAGGCGCCACCGTTCGTCTTCATGGCACAGGGTGGGGGGTTCCCCCATCAGACAACGACCAGATCTTTCTGCCAGCCTGAAAGAACGGGGAGCAGCAGTCGCCTCGGTGGCATCGGCCACGTTGGCCGACTCACAGCATAGTTCTGGGGCGGCGTGATCCCCAAAGGATGGCGGATCGGCGCCGGAGGGGCCCGGGCCTTCTGGTCGAGGGATCTGAAAGTACTCTTGTTGGAGACGACCTCGACTGTGGCCAAGGGGAATAGTGTCTTCATTCCCCCGGCCTGCTTCTTGAGTGGGGGCCTCCTACGGACTTCGGCCTACTGATCTCGATGAGTATTGTTACTGCACTTTTCTTTTTGATTTTGTACAATGTTGGGTTTACATATCGTTTGGGGAGGGGTTTGGTTGGGGGTTGTTGGGGATGGGGGGGGGGGACCCGTGACGGAAGGCCATTGGGGGTGAGTGTGGTGTGTCTGCGGATGAGAGCGTACTTTGCTGTTGAGGTTGGGGTTCTGCGAATGTTCTGGAGGCATCTGGGTGTTTTCTGCCTGGGGGTGGGGAGGAATGCGGGATGGGTGACAATTGGAGTGCTGAAAGCGGGTTCTGTGGTCTATATTTGCCATGCCACTTAGTATAGGGACATGGAATGTTAAGGGCATGAACTCTCCCCAGAAGCGACAGAAGGTTCTGAAATATGTGGTAGACCATCACCTCGATGTGGTAGGGTTGCAAGAAACTCACTTGGCACGAAAGGATGAGTTACGGCTCCGCCATAGGGCGTACCCCATTGTATACAGGTCCTCTGCTGTCACGAAGCACCGGGGGGTGGCATTACTGTTCAGGGCAACGTTGCACTTTCAACCTGTGGGGGTCCGCAGTGACAAGGAGGGGCGTTGGCTGATGGTAAAGGGGCACATTCAGGGTAGATTGTGTACGTTTGTTGTGCTTTATCTGCCCAATGCCGGTCAGAACAAGTTCCTGCAGGACTTACTGGTTAAGGTGGGGGACTTTGCATAAGGTCTCATGTTCCTGCTGGGCGATTTCAATTTGGTATGGGACAGAGATATGGACAGCTCGGGGGGGCGCAGGGCGGACACAGGGGTCTTTTCTGATTCCACGCAGCGGGGGGTGGAGGAGTTGGGTCTAATAGATGGATGGCGATTTTTTCACCCTGCCGTGAAAGACTATACGTTCTTTTCACATGTGCACCACTCCTATTCTCGATTGGATCACGTCTTCCTTAGTCAGTCCCTTAGAGGGAACATTCTAGATGCCGCCATTCTCCCGATATCTGTGTCGGACCACAGCCTCATGGTGCTCACGCTCCGCTGGTCGCCGCCCGACACCGCAAATCGGAAGTGGTACTTCCCTGCATCGGTGGTCAGAGACGAGGTCTCCAATCGGGCCTTACGTCTGGCCATACGTGAATTTTTCGACTGCAATCCCCCGTCGGACACTTCTCTGACGACTACGTGGGACGCCTTCAAGGCGACGATCAGGGGGACGTGCTTGGGCCTCAATTCGCGACTAAACACTCTGCGTAGGAAGGATGGGAGGCGCTGGAAGCCGAGGTGCTTGCGCTCGAGAGGGCACACAAAGCTAACCCCTCGAGGATAACCCTGCGTCCCCTGACGGCGGTTAGGGGCAAGCTGAAGGCACACTATACAAACAGGGCCGAACTCACCCTCCTGCGGCTGGGACGGCACTCCTACTCCAGTTTACAAGATTGGCAGACACTTGGCCCGGCAACTGAGGGACAAGAGGGAGCGTGAGTACATAGGAGGGATTAGAGACTCCGCGGGAGCACTCCACCATCGTGACGGCGCGAAGGCGGACGTATTTGGCCGCTTCTATGCCACTTTATACAAGGGAGAGGAGCTAGATGCTGCTAAGCAGCGGGAGTTCCTGCAGCGCTTACCGCTTCCGCAGGTCTCCAGGGCCTGGAATGACTTGTTGGACGCCCCGATCTCGAGGGAGGAAGTCCTCTCTGCCATCAAAAACTTGAAATTACACAAAGCCCCCGGGCCCGATGGGTACACTGCAGTTTTCTATCAGACCTATGCGACTGAGGTGTGTGACTTCCTGGTCGCCCTCTTTAACGACATGGCTCGGTCGATGTGAATTCCGGGACCCTCGCGGAGGCGGTGATTACGGTCCTGCCGAAGCCGGGGAAGGATCCTGAGCAGTGCGCCTCATACCGCCCCATAGCCTTACTCAATATCGACGCGAAGCTGTACTCGGCGATTCTGGCGAGCCGCCTCCAGGACCTGCTACCGACGATTGTCCACGCAGACCAGTCCGGCTTTATCAAAGGTCGCCAGACGCACGACAATACGCGGAGGGTGATTCATCTTATTGAGAAAGCGGACAAGTTCCGCATTCCGGCAGTCTTGGTGGGCCTGGACGCGGAGAAGGCCTTCGACCGAGTGGACTGGGGCTTTCTATTCCTCACATTACAGGCATTTGGTTTCTCCGACAGATTCATCGCCATGGTGAGAGCAAACTTCTGCAGCCCACACTCGAGGGTGGCAGTGAACGGCCACCTGTCGGCCTTCTTCCAGCACTCACGGGGCACCAGACAAGGGTGCCCCCTCTCTCCCTTGTTGTTTGCGCTCAGCATTGAGCCCCTGGCGATGGCGGTCCGGGTGCATGAGGGGGTTAAGGGCATCCCGTTCACAGGAGAACAGCACAAGATTTCCCTTTTTGCGGACGACGTCTTGCTCTCGGTGGCCGACCCCGCTAACTCTCTTCCATGCGTTCGAGATATCCTGCTGGAATTTGAGGAAGTGGCTGGCTTCAAAGTTAATTACGGCAAGTCTTATGTCCTGAACCTGACTCTGTCACAGGCCGAGGTGGCACAGGTGAGAGCGACTACGCCTCTGGCCTGGGCCTCGGGCTCCATACTTTACTTGGGAGTCCACCTCACCCCCACGGTGGGTGGCTTATTTGCGGCCAACTTCCCGCCCCTCCTAGCCAAGACACGGGCAGAGCTGGAGAAGTGGAAGCCCAAATTCCTATCCTGGCTGGGTAGGGTGCACGCCATCAAAATGGTCCTTCTCCCCAAATACTTGTACCTGTTCCAGGCACTGCCGATCCCACTGAGCTCTTCCTTTTTTAGCCACCTTAAATCATTAATCTTGAAATTTGTCTGGCAGGGTGGTCGGGCGCGACTTTAGTTTGCACTCCTGCGACGGCTACGGACTGACGGGGGGGTCGGCCTCCCGGATTTACACCTCTATTATAAAGCGGCCCAACTTAGGGTCATGGTGGAATGGTCACAGCAATTTTCCGACAAACACTGGTTGCATATGGACCGGAGTGTGGCGGGCCGGTCCATCTGGGATCTGGCCTGGAAGCCAAAGCGGGACCACCCAGCGAATGCGTACATTAGTACCCCCACGGGGACTACGCTGAAAGTCTGGGATACCTTGGCGGGCGATGAGCGATGGACGACCTTTCCGTCTCCATTCACTCCATTGCATTTCAATCCGGAGTTCCTGCGGGCACTCGCCGAGGGCCCCTTTGACGCCTGGAGGGAGGGGGGTTGTCGGGCGCTACTCCACCTGTTCCACGGTCCTGACCCCCTGACTTTTGGGAACTGCATGCGGGACTACCAAGTGCAGCCAGTTGAAAAATACAGGCACTTGCAACTGCTCCACTGGGCCACGTCACCAGGTGTACGGGAGGCTGCAACGAGACCTCCGTCCGACTTTGAGGCCTTCCTCCTGAAAACATCCACCATGAAGGGGGCCATCTCCTTTCTCTACCAACTGCTGCTTCGATCTGCCCTTTCCCCTAGACCGCGATACATGGAGCAATGGGAGGAGATGGTAGGGAGGGATATCACTGATGGAGAATGGTCGGCGCTCTGGAGGGACATGACGCAATTTAATCACTCAATACTCCTGAGGGAGGCGCATTTAAAAACCCTCACGCAGTGGTACATGGTCCCGGCTCGGCTTCACCGCATTTACCCGGCCGTCACGGATAGGTGCTGGAGGGGCTGTGGCCTCCTGGGGGACTTCCGCCACATTTGGTGGGACTGCCCGGTCATCAAACCCTTCTGGGACGAGATCTTATCCCATATTAAAGATATCCTGAAGTACCCTATCGACGACTCACTGGAGTTCGTGCTCCTGGGCTTGAGAGATCCTGGCCTCGAGCACCAGACGCGAGCAGACAAGAAGATTCTCTGGCTTTGTCTAGGCGCGGCCAAACTCACGGTGGCATCAGCCTGGAAGCGGAAAGAGGCACCGGCGATCTCCCTTTGGCACGCTAGACTGTGGAGGCTCCTGAGTCTTGAGAGAATGGCGGACATCTTCCTAGGCAACTACAAAAACTTCAAACACATATGGGGCCCCTTGGTGTCCTTTCTCTCTACTGGTTTACCCTCAGCAGTGTGTCCGGCGTCTTTGAGGAATTTACATTTATTTCAGCTCTAAGTATGACTGACGGATGAATGGGGGAAGAGTGCGGCGTCGTCACAGGAGGGGGGAGGGGGGTAATGGGGAGTTAAGTTTGGGTGCTACTGTCGGGACATTTATTTCCCTAGGACGAGGCTCAACTCGAAGGCCTGGTGATTCTGGACTCCCTGTCGGCTGAACTAACTGAGCAACCCCGCCTTGGGGAGTACGAACAAGACTGCCTACACTTGCGGCTGGCGAAGCCTATTGTTCACTAACTTACTCATATTGCAGCATTGCCTCGTCTTATTCTACTGCTTTCCCACTGTGTGGGATCATCTATGCACCCTATGTGGTTCCTATTGTTTGCTGTTATTTTTCTTTATGTCTGCAAAATAAAAAAATTTACAAAAAAAAAAAACAGATAACAGACACCAGCAAGTTTCTAAAACTCACCTCGCTTGCTTGGCTTTTGCAAAAGTCAATAACAGTAGAATCATACAGAACAGACACCAACGGGTTTTTAAAACTTCACCTCGCTTGCTTGGCTTTGGCAAAAGTCAATAACAACTTGGCTTTTGTGAAAGTCAATAACAGAATCATACAGACTTGGTGGATGATCAGTCCACCCTTACCTTACAGGGGTAGTTCTCTTCTGCAGACATAGGGCTGTGTCCTGCTCCAGAAATTATTTGATAGGGGACTCCAGCGAGGACGCGGTCATGTGGCCCAGACCGGGTGGGGAGGGACAGCGGGCGAGTCGTTGGGTCTACTGGAATACAAGATTCCCCTGGGTAGGGCACCTCCGTCGGAGTCTCTCCGTGCACCTCCTCACATCCACCGGGCCTGACCTTCGTGCTCGTGGAGTTCCTGTTCAGGCGCCATTTGAGGAAACAGGTTAAACCCACTTACTGGGTCTCGGCGGCGGGGGAACCGCCCTAGTCTTCCATACCTTCCATACTTAGTAAAAGGAGACACAGGAGCCTTCGTCTGCAGGAGGAACCCAGATTTATTTCAATAGCCCGGGCTATGGAACGGAGTCCCAAGCTAGTCAGAGACAAGACAGAGGAGGCTGCTACTTTACTCCGCAGCTTACAAGCCTTTTATACTTTTTCATCTCAGTCATTTGGCTGTTAGTTCATTGTTCAATCAGGGCAGTGTTTGTAGTTGATAACCAGATCCAGACGATGTTTGTAGATTGTGACCTGGTCAAGGCTTGGTACACAAATCATTGTTCACTCGGCTTGATCAAGGCTCAGTCTTTCAGGTCATTGTTTAATCCCCTTGATCAAAGCCCGGTCTTTCAGGTCATTGTTTAATCACCCTGATCAAGGCCCAGCAGTCAGACCATTGTCCAGATAACCTGATCACGATGTTGAGGATGTTTACCAGGCTGGGAGCAGGAGATGGAAAACAAATCATTTACACAGATTGTGAGTGTCTCATGGCTTTCTGTTGAACTGCAAGAACAGGGGGGGTTGGGTGTGCGACAGTTCCTGGGCAGAAATGCAGGCTGCAAGATGGCTGTTGTCCTGTTAGTTAGATTTTCCTCAGGCATCAGCAGAAACGACCAGGTGGGTCGTGTGGAAGTGTTTGACACGAGATGGCAATGAAAAAGCAACGGAGTCTCAGTACAAATGATGCAGATCAGAAGAACACTTTTCCTCACTTATTTGGTGAGGCATACAGCTGTGCGCTGGAAAACAGTGGTCAAAAAGATACTTCGGAGGGCTCCTTTTGATAGGGAGTTAAGGCTCTGGGATCTTGCACCTTTCCGGGCAATTAATGCAGTTATGTCTTTGGAACAGTGGAGGGCAGGGGCTGTCAGTTGGCAGTTAAACTATACCCCGGTGAGGTTTGCTTTAGAGGGGGGAGGGACGGCACCTGATTACACTATTTTATAAAACGCTCAGGGGGGACATGCTGAAAAAACACAATATAGCAAGGAGGGCCTAGGAGAGAGAGACGGAAAAGCTCATCATAGATTCGGATCGGGGGCGCACATGAGTGTTAGTAAGGACAGTGTCCTGTAACAATAGATTCAAGTTACTGCATTTTAACTTCCTACACCACACATATGTGACTCCTTTGTCAACTGAACAGAGTGGATCCCACTAGGACGGCAAGATGTATACGATTCGAGGAGATGAGTGCCTCCTTTGTGCATCTTGCCTGGGCCTGCCCTGACGTTCAGCGGTTCTGGAAGGAGGTGTGTAACGAGGTGGGGGCGATTGCCTCATGTGATTGGTGGAAACCTCACACTGCTGACCCCCCATCGACTCCTTCTTTGCAGTCAGGACGATGGGACGAAGGACGGAGCGATCCGGAAGACGAATACAACAGCGGCTCCTTTAACTGGGCGTTCTCAGCAGATGAGGTGATCCTTCCCCCGAGTGACGTCAGAGCGACGGGATTGGTGAAAAGCAGGAAAGTCCTGTACGTCGGGTGTGCGAGCACCCCGGAGGAGGAGAGAAAGGCGGAAGCAAGAGGAACGGAGGACGGAGGCGACAAGGAGAAGAGCGTGGAGAAAGCCAACCCGGAGGAACATCCCGGAGGAGACGGAGAGACGGAAAGCGGAGAGAAGCCAGGAGGCCAACGACCCTGTGGACCGCCGTGCCACGCTCCCGAGGGAGGAGTGTGGCTGTCACAGGTACGGCGGCGTTGGGCGGCTTGGCTGGGGAGGCGAAGCGAAAGCGTGTAGATAGTGCAAATAGACCCTGTTCGTGACTACCCTGTGTTTTGCTCCCTTCCCATCCGCTATCCCGTTCCCACCCCTTTTCCTTCCTTTTCTTCCCCACCTCACTCTCACGTCAGGCACTATAAATAAGGAGGCACGATACACTGGGTTTCCCTCACATACCCCGGATCCCCTGGTGCAACCCCATTGAGGACTGGACCCTAACGGCTCCCTTTCTGTTGGTTTCTCTTCATGCACCGGAATCTGAGGCAGCGGAGGGCATACCTGATACCGGAGATACCGCGGAGACCAACCCTTCCGCAGCCGAGTAAAGAAAAGAGCAGATCATCGCCACGGACCCCAGCGTGTTCTCCCGAGAGAGACTGACTCTTAGGAACAGAAAGACGTTGATGTCTAAACCTGCCAGGGTCATAAAAATAAAGCCATCTTTAACCCCACTACTTGGTGTCACGGTCGTCCCTACTCCCACGCCTACAAGGTGGTATCCAGGTTTGACGAGGCCACTGGCATAGTGATCACCCTAGCCCCAGCGGCATGCCTATTGGAAGTGGTGGCAAAACTCTGGGCGCGGAAGATTCCTTATAAACGTACCCATATTGCACTCCAATATGGGTACGTTGGGATCCAGATTACCACAAGCATCCTTATGGCTGAGGGTCTGCTTGAATGGTGGTGGAGGAGGAATACCACATGCGTCTTTCTTGCACAGTTGAAAGGGCTGCGGAGGAGGTGTTGACTTGAGGGCATCTTCTCGACTCACGTAATGATTAGGGGGACTCAAGCTCGGCCACACTAGCTCGGATGCTGGGGTAGGACTTCTGCACAATATGCAAAATATTATACAGGTGATGTGGCAGCCAAGTGTAATGTTGCTGGACCTCTATACATACAACTAGCTTGATGACTTGGATTATGCTATATTATGTTCCCAATAATGTAGTCACATTACCCAACTCTGTCATGTAAGATGCTGCTCATCATTGAGAAATAATGCAATGGTGTAGGAAGCTGGCTCTGTATATACTATACCAAAGTAAGGTACAGTGTGCACAGAGTCCAGTAGAATCCCAAAGGTAGCCAGAGGTAAAAGTGGATAATACCTTACTCTCTACTTGTGGTAGTGTGGCGAGCAGTAAGGCTTTATCAGAGGGTAGTGTTAAGCATTTATTATACTCGCTCAGGCAAGAAATGATGATGCCACACACTCAAAGACTGAACTCAGACCAATTTATTTGGATGAAAATATTTTTTGTAGTATTTTATTTTTCTAGAACGAAGCCTGGTCTGGTATAGGTAAGTATGATAACACTTTGCAAGAATAATACAGGTAAGTACAGTTTGAAGGCAGTTGAATGCAATTGGATTGGTTACAGGTAAGTCATCTGTTATTAAGCAGTTTGAATCACTTTTCAGATTACTCTTCAAGTTACTTTTCAGATTTCTTTTTAAGTTACTTTCTTTACTCAGTGTGATATGCCTAGATATCACACTGGGACATTTCCTATAGGAGAGGCAAGTAAATCAGTTTTGGTACATTTGCAGTTTCTTAAGGTTTCATACCAACCAACTCCACACTTTTAAACAATTTTCACAAGAAAGCAATTCTATGCAGTGCTATGGGAGAAAACAATGTTATCGACTTACCGGTAAGTACTTAGGTTTGGGAGTTGGTTTTCTGGGGTTAGAACCAGGGTTCCCCCAGGGTCAAGAATGCACTCAAAGCACCCTCAGCGGCACTATGGCGGCCGGGTGCAGAGTGCTGAGACCCAATGTTATCCAATGGGGGAATAGAGGGCCTCCGGTTGGTGGCTGCTCACGGGCAAGCCACGGGGTTGAGGGAGCCAAGCTCCGAGGGTTAAGCTCAGGGCAAAGGGGGATCCGAGTTTGCACACAAGGGGCGCTCACATCGGCACAAGGGCGGCAGGGTGCAGAGTGCTGATTTGGAGTCGGGTGTCCTGTTGTTTTCAATGAGAGTTGCCGGTTTTGGATTCTGGCTGTAGGCTCGGTCCAGGAAGCCTTCCGGGAGGAACCGACAGCTGGGCAGAAAAGTTGCAGGGCTTGGGGACATAGGTGCACCTCGGTTCTCTTCTCCAGTGATTAGGGCAACTGGATGCAGGGGTGTCTTTTGAGGTCGGATTGCTTGATAGCAGGAGAGGCTGGGGGTTGCGTTACAAAGGCAACTAGGCCTTTGAAGCTCCCCTGCCACAGATGGCTCTTCCTGACCTGGGGGATGTGTGAACACCTCCACCCAGGAAAGGCTTTGTTTCTGGGCTCACGGAGCAAGGCTCCCACCCCAGGGGTCCAGAAACATGTTTCCTGGTGTCAGGGAACCCACCAGAGGCTGGTCATTTTTCAGCGGGCATCTCTAAGATGCCCTCTGAGTGCATTGTATAATAAATCCCACACTGGCATCAGTGTGGGTTTATTATGTTGAGAGGTTTGCTACCAAACTCCCCAGAATTCAGTAAAGCCATTATGGTGCTGTGGAGTTTTAATGACAAACTCCCAGACCATATACTCTTTATGGCTTTATGGCACTTACAATGTCTAAGAATGGACGTATGCAAAAACAACAGTTGATGGACAGAATGCAGAACAATGTTATACATTCACCCCAGTACATCGTTTTTTTGCTCAGCATGCCATTCCAGTTTGAACCCAGCCATATTCAAATCAGTCTTGGCCCTGTGTCTCATGGGTACAGTCCAGCCTGAACTGCCAAGCCAGGTCTTCCTTGGACTGGAAACAAGCATCCTAGGACCGGTTTCGGGGTTTCACCCCTCTTCAGCAGGATAGCTTGATTCCAGTGCCATGGAGAGCACGGGACCCACGTCTGGGCATACCCTTCCTACTCGGGGTGACCAGGGGCGGCTCACCTATATGGGCGTTGGGGCTCCGCCCCTCTCATTTTTTGACACAAATTGAAAATCATATTTTAAAGAAAAATAAAAAAATTAAAATAAAAATAAGCACACAAGTTCACATGCGTTGACAAAGGGCTGCTCTTGCCCCTAGTCAAACAAACTTGCGTTTGTGTGAACATTCATTCGGAATCCGCTCCGTTGTGTACAGAAATCCATGTGTATTAATAACCCAGCTGCAATGCATTTGCCGGGCTGAGGAGTCATACCGCCCGTAGGCCTGTGACGTCATCAGCCCGGCAATGCAATTGGCTCGTGGGCTGAACTCAATCAATCAATCAATCATAGGCATTTATATAGCGCACTACTTACCCGGAGGGTCTCAAGGCGCTAGGGGGCGGGGGGAGTGCTGCTACTGCTCGAATAGCCAGGTCTTGAGCTTCTTCCTGAAGGAGAGGTGGTCTTGGGTCAGGCGCAGGTCGGTCGGTAGGGAGTTCCAGGTCTTGGCGGCCAGGTAGGAGAAGGATCTTCCTCCCGTTGTCATTCTTCGGATGCGGGGGACGGCGGCGAGGGCGTGGCTGGCTGATCGGAGATGTCGTTTGGGAGCGTAGAAGTTGATGCGGTTGTTGAGGTAGCTGGGGCCTTGATCGTGTAGGGCTTTGTGTGCGTGGGTGAGGAGGCGGAAGGTGGTTCTTTTGTTGACGGGAAGCCAATGCAGGTCTCTCAGATGTCCGGAGATGTGGCTATGTCGTGGGATGTCGAGGATGAGTCTGGCTGAGGCGTTCTGGATCCGCTGGAGTCTCTTCTGGAGCTTGGCGGTGGTTCCGGCATAGAGGGCGTTGCTGTAGTCCAGTCGGCTGGTGACGAGGGCCTGGGTGACCGTCTTCCTGGTCTCGGTGGGGATCCACCGGAAGATCTTCCATAGCATGCGCAGGATGTTGAAGCATGACGAGGAACGGCGTTGACTTGTCTGGTCATGGTGAGGGAGGAGTCCAAGATGAATCCCAGGTTGCGTGCGTGGTCTGTCGGTTTGGGTGCGCTGCCCAGGCCGGGGGGCCACCAGGAGTCGTCCCAGGCGGAGGGTGAAGAGCCCAGGATGAGGACCTCCGTCTTGTCTGAGTTCAGTTTCAGGCGGCTGGTCGTCATCCACTCGGCTACGTCTTTCATTCCTTCGTGAAGGTTGGCTCTGGCGGCGGCGGGGTCGTTGGTCAGGGAGAGGATCAGCTGGGTGTCGTCAGCGTAGGAGATGATGTTCAGGTTGTGTTGGCGTGCGATGGCCGCGAGGGGGCTCATGTAGACGTTGAAGAGGGTGGGGCTCAGCGAGGATCCTTGAGGGACGCCGCAGATGACTTCGGTGGCCTCTGACTTGTACGGTGGTAGGCGGACTCTCTGTGTTTTTCCGTTGAGGAAGGAGATGATCCAATCCAGTGCCTTCTCCTGGATTCCGACGTTGCTGAGGCGTTGCACTAGGGTGCGGTGGCAGACAGTGTTGAATGCCGCGGAGAGGTCTAGGAGGATGAGGGCCGCTGTTTCTCCGCTGTCCATCAGGGCTCGGATGTCATCGGTAGCAGCGATGAGTGCGGTCTCGGTGCTGTGTTGGCTCGGAAGCCCGACTGTGAGGGGTCGAGGGATCCCTTCGTCTCGAGGAAGGCGGCCAGCTGCTTGTTGACGGTCTTCTCGATGACTTTGGCTGGGAACGGGAGGAGCGAGATGGGGCGGTAATTCTTGAGTTCGGTGGGGTCCGCTGTCGGTTTCTTGAGTAGAGCGCTGAGTTCGGCGTGCTTCCAGCTCTCCGGGAAGGTGGCGGTATCGAAGGAGGTGTTGATGATGTCCCGCAGGTGGGGTGCGATGACAGCGTCGGCCTTGTTGAAGACGTGGTGAGGGCAGGGGTCGGTTGGAGATCCGGAGTGGATGGAGTTCATCATGCGGACGGTGTCTTCCGTGCTGATCGGAGTCCAGGCGCGGAGGGTGGTGGTGGGGGGCGGTGGTTCGGTCGTGGCGGGCGTCGGTTGAGTGCTGAAGCTGTTGTGTATGTCCGCGATCTTGTTGTGGAAGTAGGAGGCGAGGGAGTTGCAGAGGTCTTGCGATGGGGTGATGTTATTGTTTCCGGCGTTGGGGTTGGAGAGCTCTTTGACGATGTTGAAGAGTTCCTTGCAGTTGTGTGCGTTGTTGTCCAGCCGGTCCTTGAATGCAGTTTTCTTAGTGGCGCGGATCAGTTGGTGGTGCTTCCGGGTGGCAAGCTTGAGGGCGGTCATGTTGTCCGGTGTTGGTTCCCTTCTCCAGGCTTTCTCGAGGGCTCGGCAGTTCTTCTTGGAGCTCTTGAGTTCGTCGGTGAACCATGGGGCCTTCTTGCTGCCGGGTCTGCTAGGCGGGGTCCTCAGTGGGGCGAGTTCGTCCGCGCAGTTGCTGATCCACTTCGTGAGGTTGTCGGCGGCCTGGCTGGGGTTCGCTGAGCTGGCGGGAGGGTGCTGGCTCAGGGAGGCGGCGAGTTGGTCAGCTGTGATCTTGTTCCAGCTTCTTCGAGCAACCGGTTGCTGGTGGTGGTGGATCGTCGTTCTTCTGAAGTTGAAGTGGAACTCCACTCCCTGCGGCGTTTCTAATGAAGTTTGCCCCGGGCGCTTCATCCAGAAGCCCGATGATTCAGAAAAGGGGGTGGTGATGAACAGAGTGTCTGAATTAAGCAGACCACTCTTACCCAGTCCACAGATCAGGGCTTGATCCATCACCGTTTTTTAGCTCCCTGCACCATCCCAGCTCAGAACTTGACGATATGCAAATTAGTCTGACCCTGGCCCAGTGCATCATGGGAACAGGGCAGACCAAACTACCAAGCCAATTCTTATACTGGGAAGGAAACAAGCTACCGGGGCTGAAATGCCAGAAACCGGTCCCCGCTAGCTTGTCTCCTTTCTGGTGAAGAATTGGCTTGGTAGTTTAGTCTGCCCTGTTCCCATGATGCACTGGGCCAGGGACAGACTGATTTGCATATAGCCAGGGTCTGAGCTGGGATGGTGCAGTGAGATAAATAACGGTGATGGATCAAGCCCTGATCTTTGGACTGGGTAAGAGTGGTCTGCTAAATTCAGACACTCTGTTCATCACCACCCCCTTTTCTGAATCGTTTAATGCCACTATAAGTGTGGCAGGGTATACTCAGACATGAGTCCCTTTCTCACTGCACCATCAGGATTCAAGCAAGCCGGGCCGAAGACGGCTGAAATGCCAGAAACCGGTCCCCGGTAGCTTGTCTCCTTTCTGGTGAAGAATTGGCTTGGTAGTTTAGTCTGCCCTGTTCCCATGATGCACTGGGCCAGGGACAGACTGATTTGCATATAGCCAGGTTCTGAGCTGGGATGGTGCAGTGAGATAAATAACGGTGATGGATCAAGCCCTGATCTTTGGACTGGGTAAGAGTGGTCTGCTAAATTCAGACACTCTGTTCATCACCACCCCCTTTTCTGAATCGTTTAATGCCACTATAAGTGTGGCAGGGTATACTCAGACATGAGTCCCTTTCTCACTGCACCATCAGGATTCAAGCAAACCGGGCCGAAGACGGCTGAAATGCCAGAAACCGGTCCCCGGTAGCTTGTCTCCTTTCTGGTGAAGAATTGGCTTGGTAGTTTAGTCTGCCCTGTTCCCATGATGCACTGGGCCAGGGACAGACTGATTTGCATATAGCCAGGTTCTGAGCTGGGATGGTGCAGTGAGATAAATAACGGTGATGGATCAAGCCCTGATCTTTGGACTGGGTAAGAGTGGTCTGCTAAATTCAGACACTCTGTTCATCACCACCCCCTTTTCTGAATCGTTTAATGCCACTATAAGTGTGGCAGGGTATACTCAGACATGAGTCCCTTTCTCACTGCACCATCAGGATTCAAGCAAGCCGGGCCGAAGACGGCTGAAATGCCAGAAACCGGTCCCCGGTAGCTTGTCTCCTTTCTGGTGAAGAATTGGCTTGGTAGTTTAGTCTGCCCTGTTCCCATGATGCACTGGGCCAGGGACAGACTGATTTGCATATAGCCAGGTTCTGAGCTGGGATGGTGCAGTGAGATAAATAACGGTGATGGATCAAGCCCTGATCTTTGGACTGGGTAAGAGTGGTCTGCTAAATTCAGACACTCTGTTTATCACCACCCCCTTTTCTGAATCGTTTAATGCCACTATAAGTGTGGCAGGGTATACTCAGACATGAGCCCCTTTCTCACTGCACCATCAGGATTCAAGCAAGCCGGGCCGAAGACGGCTGAAATGCCAGAAACCGGTCCCCGGTAGCTTGTCTCCTTTCTGGTGAAGAATTGGCTTGGTAGTTTAGTCTGCCCTGTTCCCATGATGCACTGGGCCAGGGACAGACTGATTTGCATATAGCCAGGTTCTGAGCTGGGATGGTGCAGTGAGATAAATAACGGTGATGGATCAAGCCCTGATCTTTGGACTGGGTAAGAGTGGTCTGCTAAATTCAGACACTCTGTTCATCACCACCCCCTTTTCTGAATCATCCAGAAGCCCTGCAGAGTGAGGGGCTTTGCGTCAATCAGGCAATGACATTTAAGCCACACCACCCTTTTACAGCATGTTACAGGGTGGGGTGGGGTTAGCAAGCTTCCCTGTACTGGCCCCACCCCGACCTGTGATAAATTGTGAAGGGGTGGGGTTTGAAGATGAAGGCAGGAAGTTGAGGACAGACGTCTGTGCGTAGTGTGCCTGCACAGGTTATGATTCTATGGCAGGACCGTAGGCTTATGATTATGCTTTCTCATTTCTTTACTGCAAAACACAGCAGCCAATGAAAGTAAAACTACACATGTAAAAAACTACAATATCCATGAGTCTTTGAACCACGCCTCCAATGTAACGTCCAATCACATCATGAACAAGCATACAAAGTAGAGAGACACTAATCCTGCCTCCTCTTTCTTTGCTGCTTCGCAGCCCAGATAAGTGCCTCTCTACTCTTATGCTTTTATAATGATTTTGATTTATCCACATGCTTGTATCTTATCATACTAATGTTTTACATTGATATCTGCTTCATGCAAGTCTGCTATCGTGCTAATTAAATTAGCCCTCGCGCGCGCGCTGCTTCGCGCCCGCCTGTACTTGTGTCCGTTCAGAGCGCGGCTTTCCCCGGCCCGCTTCGGTGCTTAGCTTTAGTTTCAGCACGTGTTGCGCTTAAGGTTTCTCCGTGCTGTCCCTTGTACCTGCCTGCAACCGCGGCTGCTCTTCAGCGCGTTCTGCGCTAGTGAGGGACTTTGCCCCCCCTCTGGGAGTGAGACGCACGCCGAGGCCTTCGCGGGCTCCCAGTGTGCGTCTCAGGGGTTTGCGCGCGTCTCTGTACGCGCGCAGCCCCGATACCAGTGCCTCAGAGACGCTTGCCCCCGGCAGAAGTGGGGATTACGACGCAGTTTGGCCAGGAGTCGGTGAGGCCGTTTTATCTTATAAAAAGGCAGCGTTTTTCCCTGTAATTGCCAGCGAGGGTAGAATACATTAACCCTCTCATTCCCTGAGCTCAGGGAGTTGCTTAATTTTTGGGGAACCCCTTTCTAGTGCTTGGATACGGCTCTACTACCTCCATTAGTACTAGAGTGGACTTTATAGACTGTGTTTACCCCGTCTAAGTATTTGGCTGACTCCTGCACCTGGCACATTCTCCCAAACGACGCCTTTGCGGGCTGGACAATAGAGCTTCCCTTTGGGGACCTGTGTGGAGTTGTTCAATTCCGGTGTGACAATGGCAGATTTGTACTTCTGCGGAGAGGAGGTAACTGCGTATACAGAACAGGGCGATGAGGAATACTATAATGACGAGTCCATGTAGGACCTCATTGACAGAAAACTTGATGCTAAACTTGACAAGGCCCTTTCATCAGCCCTGCTTCCCCTAGCCCAAAAATTAGAGTTGCTAGTCCCTGACAAGCCCACGTCCCTCCCTAACTCTTCCCAAGATAAGGCCCTTCCCACCTCCAAAGAAGGTCCGGTGGACCCCTCCTGGCCTCATGCTCATTCCTACTCTTAATTGTGTAAATCTAAAGAGGCCCTCGCAGACTTTGAACCTGACCCCACCCGGTCCCAGTCCTCCCCCGTCATGGTCGTAGATACCACGACTAACACTGACACCGAAACTGATTCCTCACAGGCCTCTAAACACAGTAAGCGTACCATGAAGCGCAAGCACGCCTCTTCCCCAGTTGCTCCTTCCCCCTTTTCCTTTGACCCTTTGGACATTATCCACCCCAGATCTTTGGCCTGGGTTCCCCCCCCGGCTGTGGCAGCGTGTTTAGAGTCTCCTCTGCGCAAAGCCTTTGACAAGGAAGTGAGGGCTCGCCTAAAGTCAGAGTGCCCACGTCCAGACCTTGCCCACAAAGTGGCCATGGCCCCTGACATTGACACTTCCATGACAACCTTCCTGAAGAAATATAAGAAGGACCCCAAGAAGGGGATTGATCGCGCGTTTAGGGCGTGCCAGGACAAGGTCCTCGACCTTTCGGGCCCCGTGGCAAAAGTACTGGAACTGGCCCTCCAGGCTCAAGAAACTGGCGCCGCCATCCATCCTGAAGTTTTGGCTGGCTGGGCGCAGCGAGCTATCTGCATGATTGGGAACTCTAACTGCGCCCTTGCGTCTGAGAGAAGGAAGTCTGTGCTTTTGCGTATTGATCCACAGCTGGTTGAGTTGGCCTCTTCAGAGCCTGGCCCCCTGGCCGAAGGGCAGTTATTTGGCGACAAATTTGTGAAAGACATTGCGAAGTTTGTTAGCACTTTTGCGTCCCTTGACAAGTCGCAAGCATCTCTAAAGAGAGTTCTACATCAGGTCTCTGGAAGGGCCGGGCGTGGCAGGGGACATTCGACCGGCCACTTCTCTAATAACAGTCCCCAGAGAGGATACACCCCTCGAAGTGGCAGAGGGGGATACACCCAAGAGCCAGACCAGGCGGGCTTCTACCCGTCCAGATCCCGCGGATTCAGAGGCCGCTATAATCAAGGGGTCAACCGAGGCTACAAGAACTTTGATAATCAGTCCTCTGGTAAGTCTGATGAGTCCTGTGATGGCTCTGGGGGGCAGATTGAGACATTTTGTAAGGAATTGGGAAACCCTTACGTCAGACGTTTAGGTCCTTCAGACGGTTCAGGGGTATTACATAGAGATGACAGAGTGTCCTCGTCAAGCCTTCCCTCCTCTCCCTCTCCTTTTTTCCCATCTAGAGCAAGGTTTTATAGATTCAGAGCTAGAAGAATTGCTAGCCAAACAGGCCATTGCTGTAGGACCCTTCATTCCAGGAGGTTTTTGCAGCAATGTCTTTCTGGTCCAGAAAAAGGGCGGCGGTCAGCGCCTAGTTCTGAATTTGAGCGATTTCAACCCCTTTGTAGTGTATCGTCACTTCAAGATGGAGGGTATTCACCTCTTGCGAGATCTCCTGCTGGAGAAGGACTGGATGGTCCGCCTGGATCTAAATTTGAGCGATTTCAACCCCTTTGTAGTGTATCGTCACTTCAAGATGGAGGGTATTCACCTCTTGCGAGATCTCCTGCTGGAGAAGGACTGGATGGTCCGCCTGGATCTAAAAGATGCTTACCTTACGGTCCCCATTTGCCCCTCCCATCAAAAATTCTTACAGTTTCCTTGGAAAGGGCGATGGTACCGATATCGTTCACTCCCTTTCGGCCTCTCCTCAGCACCATGGGTGTTCACCAAGCTACTCAAACCAGTGGTCTCTCGCCTTCGAGAGATGGGGGTGCGCCTCATTGTATATCTCGACGACATGCTGATTCTGGCGCAGGATCGAGATCTCCTCCTCACTCATCTGGAGTGGACGACGTCCCTGCTACAGAATCTGGGGTTCATTATCAATGCCAAGAAGTCTGTGATGTTACCAAGCCAACAGATGGAATTTCTGGGCTTTATGATAGATTCAGTATCCACTCAACTCCTTCTTCCAATGAGCAAAATCAGGTCCATAAAGAGGGAAATCAGATCCACCTTAGCCAAGGAGATGATTTAGTTGAGAGTGCTGGTGAGAATTGTGGCCCTCCTGGCCTCCTCGATCCAAGCTATTTTTCCAGGACCTTTGGACTACAGAGCCCTGCAAAGGCTGAAAATCTTTTATCTGAGGAATAAACTATCATTACGTCCATCTCATTCCCCTATCCCAGGAACCTCAAGAGGAGCTTCTTTGGTAGTTGGAGCACATGACAACTTGGAATGGGCGAGCAATCTTCGGCTCCGCAATGGACGTGGTGATCGAATCCGACGCCAGTCAGTGGGGTTGGGGCGCTCGCTGTGGAGAATTTACCACAGGAGGAAGATGGTCCAAAGACGAACTCAGCTTACACATAAACTGCCTGGAGTTGTTAGCAGGGTCCTTTGCCATCAAGTCTATCTCACCACTGAGGAACAACAGCTGCATTCTGCTGCAAAAGGACAATGTCTCAGCGGTGAGATACATCAACCGCCTGGGGGGGACGAGATTCCGCATGCTAGTGCACATTGTGAAAGAATTTTGGCAGTTTTGCCTGGATCGCAAGATCTCGGTGGTGGCAGACTACCTGCCCGGGAGAAGTTCAATCAGGTAGCGGATTGGAACTCCTGGTTTCTGCGCGACTTCAGCGATTGGAGACTTCTCCCCTCGCTGTTTGCGCAGATCATGGTTATGCGAGGTCCATGCCAGATAGATCTGTTTGCCTCACGCCTCAATGCCCAGCTTCCCCGGTTCTTCAGCTGGAGACCGGATCCAATGGCGATGGGAACGGATACGTTCCTGCAGCAATGGGGGCAGCTGAGGAATTATGCCTTTCCCCCGTTTGCACTGATACCGAGAGTGGCGGCCTTTGTCCAGCGCCAGAGTGCTTCTATAGTATTAGTGACTCCCTTTTGGTCGACTCAGTCTTGGTTTCCCACTCTGTTGGAGTTGTCTGTAGAATTGCCCTTTCAGCTTCCAACTCTCCCGACGCTTCTCCAGGACCCAGTGGGGTCTTGCCATCCCTTAGTCCTGCAGAACCAGTTAACACTGATGGTGTGGACGCTCTCCGGAGACATGAGAGCATTGCAGGACTTTCAAAGGCGGCTGCCAATTTTATGCAACAGGCGTGGGCTCCTTCCACCCATAAACAATATTCTGCTTCATGGAAGCGATGGGTGGGTTGGTGCCTTTCAAAACAGGTGGCTCCCGTGGGATCATCTATAACTGAAGTGTTGAATTTCCTGTCTGAGTGTGCTGAGTCAGGACTGGCTTACAGGTCCGTTATTTCTGCTGGTCATGATCATGTTGATGATAAGCCTGTGGGCATGCATTCCCTGGTCTGGAAATTACTTAAAGGGGTTCGGGTGACTAACCCTCCTCGGCCTAGGTATTCCACGCTATGGGATGTTACTAAGGTTCTTACTCTTTTGGAGTCCTGGCCCAACAATGTTGATCTTTCCTTGAAGCAACTTTCTGCTAAACTTACTATGTTACTCTGTCTTATTTCTTGTCAAAGGGTGTCAGATGTCAGAGCCTTGGACTTAGCGGGTAGGATGTTCTCTCCACAGGGTGTTTCCTTCATTATCACAAGAAGGACTAAGACCATGTCTAGATCGGTGGAGTATCCCGCTTTTCCTCACAATAACAAGTTATGTGTGTTACAGTGTTTAAAAGTGTATGAAGAACGTACTTTTTCTCACAGAGCGGACCCTTTGGGTCAATTGTTAATTTCAGTTCAAAAACCATTCAAACCAGTCGCTGCTGCTACTCTGGCTAGGTGGGTCAGGTGGATCATGTCTGAATCTGGCATTGATGTTTCTGTTTATGGTGCTCACTCCGCTAGAGGAGCTATGGCTTCTAAGGCCTATTTACTAGGGTTCCGCTTGGAGGACATTCTTAAAGCAGCCGATTGGTCGTCTGACTCAATGTTTAAAGTGTTTAATTACAAGCCTATTCCTCATGTTTCTGATGCTGTGATTGATGAGCTTTGAGCCAGCATATTCAGAAGCCTCCGGTCCTGCCATAGAATAAAAAAATTTCTAGCTATCGCGACAAGAATTTTAGATTCTATTAAGGATACGGAGGCGAGGATTATCCCACCCGGTGGGACAGTTATTCAACTGTAAAGTTGTTTTGATGTCATGTTGTTTAACAACTTTTTATGCCTGCCCAAAGATAAATGTAGCTGTGGGCTCCCTTTCTCAAATGTATTTTTCTATTGTAGGAAATGATTCCAACGAAAGTTGAGCGCCTTCTCCGGATGGAGTGGACGTGTCTTCAAGATGGAAACAGAAGCTTTCGCTGGTGTTGGATTGTTCTCTGTTGAGAACCTATTACAGGAACTGTTAATTTCTCCGTTGAGAATTAAAAGACTTTGTTCTTATGGGACTTCTTCGCGCAAAGAAAGAGGAGGCAGGATTAGTGTCTCTCTACTTTGTATGCTTGTTCATGATGTGATTGGACGTTACATTGGAGGTGTGGTTCAAAGCCTCATGGATATTGTAGTTTTTTACATGTGTGGTTTTACTTTCATTGGCTGCTGTGTTTTGCAGTAAAGAAATGAGAAAGCATAATCCTCGCCTCCGTATCCTAAATAGAATCTAAAATTCTTGTTGCGATAGCTAGAAAAGTTTGTATTGCACGCTGAGCCCCACTCCAGTGCCGTGCTTCCCGCTCTGTACTACAATTAAGCTGCCATGTCCAGGGATGACCGATCGATTCTATAGATGAATACGCACTACAAAATTCAGCAAAGCAACAGGTGAGCTTAGCACTGCGTGCGTGCAATCTAAGGCCAGGCACTCGAATATTACATTTTCTGTTGTCACTGTCGTGTAAAATTCGAGCAATGATCTCTACAGTGTGCTCAGTTTATTTTTGCACAGCAGAGCTACTATCTTTCAGGCCTCCGACATAGTGCGTTGGATTTCTTGCTGTCCTGTGAATTCCTCTCTTTTGGAACAGGCATGAAGCAGGTATTACCTTCTCCTCCTTTAATTTGCTTCCCCGTGAAATGGATCCAAAAAAGAAAAACACTTCTGCTGGAAACGTCCCCTTCTTCTGACATTTTCAATGTCTAATTACAGCCTCGGGGTGGAAAGAAATAAAACTTTCAAAATATGGAAAACAAGTAACTAAAAAAGCAAGACAGCAGTTGCAAGGTGGACATATTGATTTATTCAGACCTAAACACATTAGCGCCGCTTTACAGTGTTTGCCAGTGAAGCGCTGCTTTTGTTTTCTCCTCTCGTCTCTCTTTGAACAACATTGTTTTCCCCGGGTGGGAAAGTGCACTATTCCTGAAGTTGCGTCCTTCCGAACTATAAATGTGTAAATGAGGGGCAGACGCTTCCCTCTTTGCAAATTTGAAAATGTGTTTTATGTGCTGTGAGGGGCAAAGAAAAAGAAGGCATGTAAAGTATCCCTGTAACGTACACGTCCTCTGAAGAATGAGCACACTTCATCAAAAATGATGAAAGAATGAATCATGACAAATAATGTACATTTTGCGCGGACGCAGGTAAAGAACCCAAGGAGTTCAGTACAGGAGCAAGAACATAGGGTCACAGTCATCAAACGGACACTGACGTTTTTTTAGCATGCAACTTTTGTGAAATTGCTCAACGGCATTCTGAGGGAATCCAATACATTATTTTTGGCTTGCTAGAGTGTGCATTCCAGAGAAGGGTTGAGTGAGTGGACACCTTCATGAAATCTGGGATTGCGAGACAGAAGGGCACTGATTCAGAGATTTCTGGTGCTCTCAGATACGTTGATATGTTTTGCTGCATATTTTTGAAAGGTGATGTGTAGTGCTTTGTACACGATAACCTTTGTCTTGAAAGTATAAAAAGATTCACATCATCCCCCTGTAAAGCCTTCTCCTTTGCAGTCTCAGGCATGTGCCCATTTCCAAGGCATCCCCCTGTAAAACCAGAGAAATGGCTCTGATGTCTTAAGCCTCTTCATGTGCTGTCTCAGGGATGCATCTTGGTCTAAGGCATCCCCCTGTAATACCGAAGAGATGGCTCTGATGTCTAAGGCCTCCTGTGCAGTCTCAGAATGTCTCTGGGTCCAATGCCCCCCCCCTGTAGAACCCAAGAAATGGCTCTGATGTTTCAACTCTCCCCCTGTGCTGCCTCGGGATGTCTCTGGGTGTAACCATCCCCTGTAAACCCCGAGGGTTGCTGTGATGTCTCACGCCTCCTCCTGTGCTGTCTCTGGGATGTCTCTGGGTCCAAGGCCTCCACCTATAAAACCCAAGGATTGGCTCTGAGGTCTCAGGCCTCTATTTTGCTCTCTCAGGACTGTCTCCGAGTCCATATCGCGCCTCCCACCCTAAACCCCGAGGGAGAGCAATGCTGTCTTACATCTCATCTTGCACCCCTCAGGGTGGTTTTGGCTCTACACACCTCCTCTTCGACAGCCCAAACGTTAGTTCTCCTGTGTCAGATATCTAATTTACAGCTCAAGGGTTGTCTTGGGCTTCTTGATGTCCAGCTCCAGGTTTATCTCTGCTGTCTCTGGTCTTTTCCCTGATTGCCTACTCTTAGGGTAGTTCCTGCTGTCTCCGGTCTCTTCCCTTATTGCCTACTCCCAGGATGGTGCATGCTGTCGCAGATCTATTCATGTCAGAAGCCAGGTGTATCTGTTCTGTCTCAGGTCTCTTCCCGGGTAGTCTCAGGGTGGTTCCTGCTGCCTCAGGTCTCTTCCTATAGATTCTTAGGGTGGTTTCTGCAGCCTCAGGTCCATTCCTTAGAGCCTCACGGTGCTTTCTGCTGTCTCAGCTCTCTTCCACTGAAGCCTCAAGGTGGTCCCTGCTGTCTCAGGTAATTTTCCGCTGTTTCTGATAGCAAAGTATGTGTATTAACTGTAAAGCTAATGTTTGGTGGCAAAATGGTTGCATTAAATATATTGGATTCATACATTGCTATGGTTATTTACGTTCAGATCTTGTTGTTGGTCTTGGTATGATTGTCAGCATAACGTTGACGCTGTTATTTTATTATTTGTTAATACACACATGCCACATGGCGATACTCCAACTCTCCCCAAACTCCCTTTAAAAGCCGCTGCTTCTGCCCCGCTCGCTGTAAACATGTTATCGTCTATAACCAACATTCACAGTGATGTGTACTGTTTCAACACTGGTGTCCCATAGTGGACACTGTCCGACTTCACAACATTAATTTAGGGCCGGGCAAACGCAAGATGTGTCCTGCATTTCGGCCTCACAGTTACTTGTGATTTAAAAAACAGGAAATGTAAGCTGAATTCGGTGCCGGCTTCTTTTATGTTGGGTTGTGTTCTGTTGAGTTGTACGGTATGTTGAGGTGGTATATTATGTGACATTTTGTTATGCTGCCTTGAGCTATGATGTGCTATGTTAAGTTACTTATATTATACCATTCTTTCTTATGCTATGACAAGTCATTTGTTATGTTAATGTGTTGTTACGTGTCACATTAACCTATGTGATTTTATGTCAAAGTGTGCTATACTGGGTTGTGGTATGTTATTTTGTTGGTTTCGTTGAATTGTGTTATGATGTGCTTTACTGTGTTTTGCTATTCTGCTGTGCTATGCTTGCTAGGATGAGTTATCATATGTCGAAACTTCAAAATCCTTGAATAGATTTTGAATAACCCTCTCACAGTGCTGGGTCAAAACCGAAGTAACCCTTTGCTTCTTAAATTTGTTAACACAAAGCATTTAATATTACTACGTTTACACATCTCATTTCTTTAGTTCTTAGACACACAGTTATTGCAACAGCATGCACCCTAGTTTTCATAATATTGGCAAATCCGAAATCAAGATTTGTTTTATTAACTGTTTAGCTATACGGTTTTTAATCGAGAAGTTGCACATCAAGTCTAATACTAAAATGATAAATTAGAGACTCCTACACAACCTGTAGTATTATAATTATACACCAGAAAGACTTACATAAAGTCAAATCTCACATTTAGGCATCAAGAAGTCTTACACAATGTGTAATCCCGCAGTTATACACCAGGAAGATTTATACTTTATGTAATCTTTTAGTTATGTGCAAGAAACCAATAGGTATTGTAGATTTATAATTAGTTACTAGTAAAACTTACACAGATATTAACCTTGAAGATATACAACAGTAATAGTTATTGAGTAGTCTTATACACCAGCAAACAATATACAAATTATAAAATTAACGCATACACCTGGAAGGCAATGAACATAGAAGAGAGACATAAAAGGTTGTGCTGGTGTTTGACAGGGACATAGCAAGGCAATGAACATAGAAGGGAGATGTACAGGGGTGGGATGCTGCTTGACAGGGAAACAGCAAGGCAATTAACAATTGCTTTATTAATCTTCCTGCTTTCTCAAATCTGCTTGAAAATGCACCATTTGTCCACTCTTTTTAAAAGAAATTCTCGGGGTGGAACCCCCGCAAACCCTCCGTAGGTTGTTCGGACTCGCACGCTACACTCGCTTGCTGCAGTGCAGTATTATCATTTTTTTACGCCTCACCACTTTCAAATCTCACCAGCCGCCACTGGGGTTGACAAATGCAAAAACAACAGTTGATGGACAGAATGCAGAACAATGTCATACATTCACCCCAGTACAGAGATCTGGGCCTAAATCTATCGTTTTTTTGCTCAGGGTATAAGACGTGGGTCCCTTGCTCACTTTGCCACTGGTTCCAAGCTAGCCTGGCTGATGACGGCTGATTAGCCAGAAACCGGTCCTAGGATGCTTGTTTCCGGTCCAGGGAAGACATGGCTTGGAAGTTCGGGCTGGACTGTTCCAATGAGGCACAGGGTCAGACTGATTTGCATATGGCCATGTCTGAACTGGGGTGGCTTGGTGAGCTAAAGAATGATGATGGATTAAACCCAGATCAGTTGACTGTGGGTGAGTGCTTGCAATGTTCAACACTCTGTCCATCATCCCCTTTGGTTTTGCTTTGTTCGCCCTAAGTTGGCAGGGTATGCCAAGACGTGGGTCCCTTCCTCACTTTGCAACTGGATTCAAGCTAGCCTGGCTGATGACGGCTGATTAGCCAGAAACCGGTCCCAAGATGCTTGTTTCCGGTCCAGGGAAGACATGGCTTGGCAGTTCGGGCTGGACTGTTCCCATGAGGTACAGAGTCAGACTGATTTGCATATGGCCATGTCTGAACTGGGATGGCTTAGTGAGCTAAAGAATGATGATGGATTAAACCCAGATAAGTTGACTAGGTGGTGAGTGCTTGCATGTTCAACACTCCGTCCATCATCCCCTTTGGTTTTGCTAAGAATGGACGTAGACACTGTAGGGGTGCAGTACTCATGCAACTTTACCCTCACAAGTGGTGTAGTGCAGCCATCTATAGGGGTGTCTTACCAATACCATAGGCAGTCGGTTGCAGGCATGGCACAAAGGAATGTGTGCCATGTCGACTCTTCACTTTTCTCTGTACCAAAACAAGCAGCCTGCAATGACAGTGTGTGTATGTAAGGGCCTCTAAGGGTGGCACAATATGTGCTGCAGCCCTTGAAGGCCTTCCCTGGTCACAGGGCCATTGGTACCCAATGGTACCTTTTACAAGGGACGTACATGTGGCCCGAAAGGTGCCAATTGGGGGTACAAAGGTACAGTTTTGGGAAAGAAGTCAGGCCCTGGGAACCTGATTGGCAGGGACCCAGGGCACATCAAGTCGAAGTACATCACAAATCTGGCAAAAGTAGGGGGTTACTGCAACAGAAACCCAGTTTCCTACAAACGCTGATGTGGGAAATTGTCTTTCTTGCACTTGGAACTTTTGCACTGTGTGTTTTGTTGTTTCTTCTGTAAAAATCAATAAAACAAAGTTTGAAAAAAAAATGCCCTAAGCAACCATGCTTAGAGCGCAGTCACCCCTGCTTGGTATGTGAACCTCAGGTGGGTTTGGACATATAGCGTTCATCCAGAAGCAACAAAAGTTAAGCCCGGAATGGATGTGGCATAACGCCAGAGCTTCTGACTTTAGAACTGGGGAACCAGGTTTGAGTCTGAGGGTCAGCTGAACATTCTGTGATTCTGGGCAAATTACTTAATCTTCTCATGCAGACAAAAATATGAGTGTGTCCTTGTGTAATGTAACTAGTGCTAATGTAAAGCACCCCAATACCTTTCAGTCGGGTTTGGGCTTTAAAAACTGCAATACATAAATAAATAAATAAACCATTGGAGTTACTGCATACTGTCTAAAATATGGCATTCAACCAAACTCAAAAGAGAGCAATCCATTTGAGACACTGTTACACTCCAGAGGAGAGTTGTATGATGTTCACACAGAAACAGATGGCAAGGCACTGGAGTCACTGTACACTTTAAAGTAGTGCTGCATGACCTCCACCCAGAGACAAGGCACTGGAGGTGCTGTCAAACCTGCAAAGGGATGCTGTACAGTGTGCACACCGAAGCGACAGGGGGCAACCCATGAGAGGATCAGGGGAACCCCGAAGGAGTTCTGCCTGGTGTTCCCCAGAAACAGCAGAGGGTCACCCATCCGGAGCACTGTTTAGCCTTCTAAAGTAGTGCAATCCATTGGAGGCACTGTCCAATCCCCAAAGGAGTGCTGCATGGTGTTCACCCAGAATGCAGAGAGGGCTACCCACTGGAGGCATTTTTAAACTCCAAAGGAGTGCTGCACGGTATACACACTGAATCAAAAAAGGCCACCCACTGGTGGACTGTCTGAGTTCAAAATGAGTGAGTAACGACAGAAAGTGAACCTTTCTTCTTGTTATACCTTGCAATCTAGCCCCTGTTTTTTATGATTCAATATTTGCAGGTCCTCATATTTCCCTTTCCCTAGCTTTGCCTCCTCCCACCTCCCACACAAGCTGGTGCATACACAAGGCCATTCAGACAGAATGTAAGAAAACCAAGGGAAGATTACAGCATAATGTTCCATAATCTTTATAAAGGAATTCTAAAAATTGGGGACAGGCAAGACTTATGTCACCAGATCATGAGGTCACATTTAAATGTAGCTCCACTTAAATAGCTGATCCCTCTCGCAAGCCGCATGACCCTCACACCCTTGCTGCTGTGACGCCAGAATCCCAAGCAGCATGCTATGTTGTTTGATTATTTGAGAGGAGCTCGGGAGAGAGCAGAGTCCTTCATGGTATCAGTGAATCATTTCACAGCACGGCTCATTCTCTGTACAGGGAGAGAGATCACAGCCTGGCTGATGAAAGGAGGAAATGAAAGCGGACATGTTTGTAGACCAAACAAGTACCTGCCACAAAGCAGCGGCCCTAATGCGCAATCATGTTCAGACCATTGCCATATCAATGCAGATGAATGTGAATTGTTTCAGTATTCTATTCCTGACGTCAGAATTAATGAGAGGAAAAGAACGCTCGTGAGACTCCTCCTGAAGTCGCCATGTTATTTTATGTTGTTATTTTACTCTTGTCTGTGTTGAGTTCCTGGCTCACTGGTATAGCCTCTAGGCACTCGTGGGCTGTCCCAGAGCGCCCACTCACACATTTTCTGACGTGTTTTAAGTGAGTGTGCCCTATACTTATAGCACATATCTGCATAGCTGCCAAGGTTTCAGATTGCTATGTGTGACATTTTCATAATTTCTGTGTAATTATGAGTGACATTTCAACAACCATGAGTGACAATTTCTCATGAGCAAAATCAAGCAATGAAGACGAGGGAAACCTATAAATATCAGAAATTACGCCCATTTGAGCAACGAGAAACTTTAAGATCTTACAATTGCTGCAAAGCGCCAGAAATGGAAGGTCACTCGGATGTGAGAGAGGGCCCAGCGTGGATCCTGAGCCTGCCTCACTAAGGCTGAACTCAACTTTGTGCAGACTTCAGACAGTGACTGCAATGCAGAGCTCAGCTGTGCCTTTGCTTACAGTAATAGGGCTGAATGATGACATGCACTCCCCTAATAGTAAATTAAAAGGAGAAAGATGTGTGACAACATAGCACTGCAGAATTGTTATCCTTTAGAAGCTTAGGGCGGAGGTGGCTAACAGCCAACATGGCATATTCAAGTTAGGGAGGTGACCCCCCAGCGCCCTCAATATTTGACCACATCTGCCCTGTAGAGACACACAAGGAACTGCAGAGACACAGCATATAACTGCAAAAGATGGAGAAAACACAAACTGGCAAGATTTGCACCCTAGTGCACCTGAGGGATGAAGATTTGGCGGCTCGGAAACCACAGGCCTGCCTGATAGGAGCCTCATTGGACACTGACCTGATGACCTGGAGCTGTGCAGATGATGGGAGCGGTGCAGCGGCCTGGGGAAGATGAAGAATGCGACCTGAGGAGGGACCGGCGGCAGCATCAGAGCACCGGGCGGCCTGCTTCGATCTGGACCTGCCCTCAGCACCACGAGAGGTAACATATGGTAAGTAAGCTGCAGCCAAGCGGGGAAACACAAATTAGAGCTGTGCCCTCTGCAGGAGTCAATTAAGTACTGGGGGCAAGCGGGACCCTCCACAGAGGCTGGCTGGCACAGGTAGCATCCGAGTGGGCGACCCCGTGGGACGTGGCCTGATCTGCATGGTGCAAGAGTCCAGAGATGCGACCAGTGAGAGGCGCTGGAGAGTGACCTCATATGCACATTGGATGACTTAGGGTGGTGGAATGTGCACCGCGCTGGATCATTAATGGGCCTAACAGATCAAATCTGCTTTGAGAATGAACAGTAGAACAGAAGGGCGTGGGTCGGCCACAGTGGTGACCGGCGACCTGCACCTTGGGCTAGGCTAGGAAACGTCGACCGGCTCGCCATCCTAAATGGTGTCGCTTGACATTGTCTGACTATGGACCTTTCCCTACCCCATATCTCAACAGTAGTGCACTAGCAAACAGACACTACATCTGTACAGCTGTAAGAACACTCGGCCAGATCAGGTTGAAATATGAGGAGAGAGCTGGAGGCTGCACCTCTCTTCTGTAAAAGTTTTACAGTATAGGATGTTTATTATGCGATTGTGCAGACTGTGGGCAGACTAGTGACTGCACTGCAATTATGCAGAGCTCTGCCGCTGTAACTTACTTTGCAGGCTGAATGATGACGCGCTCAATTTGGAAGAACTTATTAGAGGTCAGCTAGATCCCGACCTGATTGATGGTACGGTTCAGCCGCAACGTCACCCGGGCAGCACAGCCGCGGTACAGAAGAAGACTCGACATGAGTCTGAATCACGCAGCAGTGGCATTCAAATTAGACCCAGTCTGCACTGGACTGCAGTAGGGCGAGACGGTGGCTGCCGTAGTCCGAACCATTAGGCGTTGCGAGCTCCAGGGATGCTCCCTCAGCTGAGATGGCTGCCAAATTGGAACTGTGCTGTGGCAGGGCCTGCCTGTAGGTGTGTGTCCAGCTGTCCTCGTCAGTACCAATTGGGTTAGCGACAAGCATGAGATGAGACAAGACTTACTCTCGCAACATCACCTCTCAGTGAACCTGACTGTGCGGGTCTGGTGAAATGTTATATTCTAGCCAGCCCAAAACTAGCTGAGTTACCCAACCTCCAAGCCTGCCACACGCAGCATGATGCCAGCTAAGAGCTTTGCTCTGTCAGTGTGGTGCTAATTAGCAGCACATCGGCTTGCTGAGGAGGCACTATAAATGTGTGACAATGCATTTCAGTGCAATGGTGCGGACAACCACACTGAAATGCGTTAGTCTAATGCCTGATGCGTGGTACAGGGCAGGGCTGTATCTGGGCGGAAAATATTTGTGGCTGCACACATTTGGGAGCCCTGAGGACCATGGTGTTCAAGGAGCGGACATAGTTTGGTTGAGGCGTGCGTCTGTCAATAAGCATGATTGTCGATGCTTTGCATTTGCTAATGCTGGCATCAGTGCGGAATATACTCCTGCATGTGGATTGGAGTTAAGGAATGGGGAATGCAGCATCCGTAAGGCAGCAAGCTGTGCAAATGTGGTGCTAAGAGGGGAGTTTCGTACTGTGGTAGTTGTGATTGTGTATGGACTTCGTGAAGTGGGTTTGGGACCGTGGTCTGTTGGTAAGTGTAGGTGACAGAGTGAGCAGTTTGGAACGTAATGCTCGCCACTCGATTCTCTATTGCAGTTTTTGCTGGATACAAAAAAAACGCCTGGCTTAGAGAAGAAGTAATGGTGTATGTATTTTAATAAATGCAGATGCTTCGTATGTGGCATGAGGCTTGTTATTGTTATATATGGCCATCTGTTGTTGGGGCATCTGAGCATAAGGCTACTAGAGTGTTGCTATAAAATATCAGGATGGGAATTGTTTGGCTGCTAAGCCTGTGACTTGTGAAAGGTCAGAATGTGAATGGTTTGGAGGTGTGGTATGACTGCCTGGCTTTCTGACTAGTAATGGCCTGACTGGAAAATGCTCTGGCAGGAACTTGACTGTAAGAGGATCGGTTGGATTGAGATTTGATTGACTATTAGGTTATCTGACTATGAATGATCTTTCTCGGCATGAATTAAATGGGAGTGGTGAGGATGGGATGATGTGGAACAGCTGAGGTCCAAGTGGCCTGGGTCAGTGAAAGACCAGGATGGTGAGCTGTTTAGTCATGAAGACATCTCAATGAGTGTAGGCCTCATTTGGAGATCCGGCTGGGGAAGTGGTGTGGCTTGGAATGGGTCTGATGGATATGTGATATGAGTGGAGAATTATCTGGATGTGGTGATCCACACAGCTTTGTCTGATAGCTGATGGTCTGGTTGGTTACTATAGGTATCTTTGTATCCTTTTTTGTGCATCATTACTTGGGCCCTGTGTCCATCACACTCACCTGCTCTCTATCGAGTAGCCTTCTTCTCCGGTTGGCTGTTTTCTGTGTCTTCTGCTGCCCTGGATTTCTCTTCTAGGTCTTGGGCGAGGATCCCCCTCAGCCAGTTGGGGTCTCTTTCTCTTGAGCCAAGTGTTTCATGACCCAAGCCCTAAGTCCTTCATCCTTTTTTACTGACAGCAGCCTTCTTTGATATCACCTTTGTTCTTGCAACATTGTGTACATCTAAGGGCTTACCTATGTGTAAGCCTGATGTGGGTTATTTAAAAACAGCTGCTTTGCCACCGCAGAGCGGGTTCCCCGAAGGCATGCCAAAAGCAAGCTTGTCTATGCCTGTCCATGTCCTCTTCATGGGAATGTGAATAAGGGTACTTGTAAACCACATTGTCACTCAGAACAGAGAAAACTGGTGCTAGCACAGACACAAAAAACATTCACTATCTACAGCCCCACCTAAGAGACAGAGCAGAGTCAAAGACAGACCTTGAATTAGATGGATTGGATCAAGCGATTGCACAGCTCATCTGAGGCTGAGAAAAGCCAGGTTTCCAGATGTTTTTTAAAGGCTGCATCATTATCCTCGAATCTGGGAGACCATGTGTAGGACTTGGCCCTTTTCCCAGAAAATTTTCGCTTTTTATTCCTTTAATTTAGGATGCCCCCTAATGTAATAAAAGGGTATAGGCCTTGTGTAATGGAGAAAGCCCTGTGTAATGTTAAACTAATGTTAAGGTGCAGGTGCTTTCTTCCCCTAACATGGCTGCCACTGACCCCTGCTACTGCAGCGCGGTCTTTGTGGGCGCATTCTAGTGGCCAGGAACTGGCTGGAACCCTCAAATAATGTATCTATACCAGCCTGCCCATAGCCAGAATGGTGGAACCTGCTAGAACCTCCTGGAACCTTCTGGGACAGGTGAGATGACACCAACTGCAACTGCCACTGTCAACTGGCACTATATAAGGAAAGGGAGGGAAACTTTCCTGTCAGATTGAGGGAACACAGACCTGGGGGAGAACCTACGCAGGAGTTCTAGGCAGTGGGGCCTAGACAGGGACCTATGACACTGGAAGTGACAGGGCCTAGGTGCTGCCTACCAAGTGTTGAGGGATCCTGAACTTGCCCCCTGATCTGGCCCGGCCGGAGGGGAACCCAGGGGCCACCTGAGGAGACCGGCTGAGGAGAATTGATACCAGCCATCCACTCCAACCCCCCCCACCCCACTTCAAGGAACCCAGAGACTGCTATTTACAAGGGCGCAAGAAACACAAAGCGCCAAGAAGAAACCAAATCACCACAGGACTATCGAGAAGACAACCAGGTATTGGACCTGTGTCGCTTCCCGCGCTCCCTGACGCCACCTGGGACCCCTTTTGCTGGTTTTCCACTGTTGTGTGGCCTGTCCTGTTGGTCCTGCTGACCTGCTTCCAACTAAAATAAACTGTCTGCTGGCTAAGCACTCTTATTCCCTGGCGCTAGCACCCTGAACTACCTGTCCTGAGGAAAGTGCCCCACTGAAGTGAATGCTAAGCGCTATCGCTGCGTAGCGCTAGCCTCCTGAACTGCTAGCCTCACTGAATGGCCTGAGGCTCAAGCACTGTAACTGCCTGCAGAAGCGCTAGAACCCTGAAGCGCTATATCTGCCTGAACTGCTGTCCTGCATCTTTTGAACTGCCTAATTTACCTCAGCTGACAGAACTGCTGTGTGTGCCCCACATCGCGTTTCACTAGCGCTGTGTACTGGGAAGCGCTGAAACCTGCATAGCCTGCCGTGGCCCCTGAAGCGCTGACAACCCCAGTACTGCTGTGTCAGAAGAGCACTGTGGTTTGCCCCCCCAAGCGCTTATCTACTGAGCCCCTGTGAGAAGCACTGAGCCTGCTGATGCTGCCAGAGTGTGCTGTGATCCTTGAGGCTATAGTGGCCCTGAAGTGCTCAAACCCTGAAGCGCTATATCTGCTCCCAAGCGGTACATCTTTCCAGCGCTGAGGTGCTGGAGGAGGTTGCTGCCTAAGAAGCACTGTGAGCCTGCTGGCTGCTCCCAAGCGCTACATCCACCCAGCGCCGTGTGGGCGCCTGGGAGCGCTGCATCCTAGAAGCGCTATATCTTGTGGGGTCCTTCAGAGCACTGTACTCCCCTGTGAAGAGCTGCACTGCCTACGCAAGGGGCCAGAAAGGCCCGAAGATCACAAGGTACCATCCCGGGGAGGAGGGCGGAAGGCCGGAGAAGGCCCCGAGTTCGCCACTTCCCGGGAGAAACTATAGTTGGGCCCTGTTGGCCCTGATCAGGCCCACAAAAGCATCTGAACTGGGCCTGGTCCCATTTAAGAATTAACCCCCGGTTAGGGGTCTGTTATGGCCCTGGTGATTCTTGCCACCGAGAAGGGTTAATAAGTTAAGGGGCTGCTGGGCCACTAAGGTTAACCCCTGCCTGGGAGTAAAGTTAAGTGCTCATTTTGGCCTTATACCGGGTTAGTGCTGGCTAATGCAATGGTTATGTTTGATGCCAGGTTTATTCATGATGCAATAACTCCTTGCTGCAATGGTTATTCCTGATGTAATGTTTATTCCTGATGAATTGGTTATTGATGCTACAGTGATTAATAACTTGCTCCCATTGCTCACTTAATGAAATGTTGACCCCTAGTATTTATTTATTTATTTGAAAGTTTTATATAGCGCGGACAAGATCTTTGCAGATATCAGAGCGCTTTACAAAGAGGGGGTACATGATCATAGCCAAACAGGTAAGTCGGTAGAGCTAACAGTACAAATAGGTGTAAGGCAATAAAACAAATAATACAAATAAGCAAAGAGGTCGAACAGGTAGAAAAGATCTGTGCAGATTCTTTAAGAGTCCGAGGTGGTAGTTCAGGTGTATTTATCCATGAGGATAGCTTTTACTTCTTTCTTAAAACGAATAGTGGAGGAGATGAGCCTGATTTCAGGAGGGAGTGAGTTCCAGATTCTGGGTGCCATTCCTGAAAAGGAGCGTTTATAAGTTTTTTCCTTCCGGAATCTCCTAGGCTTCAGCAGAAGATTGTTTGTGCCTCTGGTGTTTCTAGACCCGCCAGAGATTGTAAGCTTCTGAGTGAGGTAGCCGGGGGAGTTAAGGTGAACCGCCTTGTGTGTCATGCAGGCAATTTTCAAGTGTATTCTGTCTTCAAAAGGCAGCCAGTTTAGGGATTTCAAGTCAGGGGAAATATGAGAGTGCTTTTTTGACCCCGTGATGAGTCTCGCTGCAGCGTTTAGGCTCTTAGGGGTGCCGTAGTGGTAAGGGGGAGACCGCAGAGTGCGATGCTGCCATATTCTATTCGAGGGATGACTAGTGCTTGTACTGCAGTTTGGAAGTCTTTAGCTGGGAGGAAGGGCTTGAGTTTCCTCAAGGTATTGATTTGGAAGTTCGCTCCCTTAGTTGCCTAGCTGATATGTTGCTGCATGTTGAGATTAGTGTCAAGTGTTATGCCTAGAGATTTAGCTGAGTCCACGATGGTGGGTTGGACATTGAGTGCGGTTAAGTGTTTAAGCCAAGTTTGAGTGGTAGAGATCTTTGCTGGAGGTGCGATCAAAAGGAACTCTGTTTTCAGAGCATTGAGTTTGAGGTGATTATCGGCAAGCCAGGATTGGGTGCTTCTGATCGTTGAGTTCAGGAGCAAAATGTCTTTGGGGGATTGTAGTTTGAGATAGAGTTGGGTGTCGTCGGCGTACATGTGAAAGAGAACATTGGATGCTTGTAGTAGCGTGGTGAGAGGTTCCATAACTAGGTTGAACAGAGTCGGGGATAGAGAGGAACCTTGGGGGACGCCTAGCGATACAGGTATTGGCGTGGACATCATGTTGTTGCTCTTGAATTTCTGCGATCTGTTGTGTAGGAAGGACGTGAACCATTTGAGAACAGTTCCAGATATACCCATTCTTGTGTTTAGAAGTTCGAGTAGCTTCTCATGTTTAACGGTGTCGAATGCTGAAGAGAGATCAAGCAGGATGAGGAGGCAGGTGTCGTTTTGGTCTAGGATTTGAAGTGCGTCGTCAATTATGTGAGTCATAGCAGTTTCTGTGCTGTGCCCAGCTCGGAAGCCTGATTGATGAGGGTTGAGTAGCTCAAACTGATCAATGTGTTTAGTCAATTGTAGCTGTGCGCATTTTTCCAGCAGTTTAGCGAGAGTGGGAATATTGGTAATGGGACGGTAATTGTTCAGATCAGATGGGTCGGCTGTAGGTTTTTTAAGTAAGGGTGTGACTTGACCAACTTTGAGGGAGTCAGGTATGATTCCTTGTTGAAGTGAGCTGTTGATAATTTTAGTCCAGAGTGGGAGAATCAAAGGGGTAAAGTCTTTTACCGCGGCAGCTGGAAGGGGGTCTGAGAGGTGATTGGATGGTTTCAAGGTGCTGAGTAGTTTGCTAATTTCTTCTTCGGAGTAGGTGTCAAAGGATGACCATGAAGCATTGTTTTTTAGTTCAGTTGATGCTGTGCAGTGGGGTCTGGGGTAGAGGCTTGCGTCAATGAGGAGATCGCTCTTTATGTTATCAGTTTTTTGGATAAAGAAGGCGGAGAAGTCTTCACAGGAGGGTGCTTCGCGCACCGTGCTAGGTGGTTGAGGTTGCTCCTTGGCTTGTGTTCTGATTAGCTCAAACAGTTTCCTCGGACGATTTTTTGCTTGGTCGAGCTGAAGGCTGAAGAACTCTGATTTTGCGCGTTTAATTTTCCTGAAATAGGCGTTTCGCTTTTTCTTCAGGGTTTTTAAGTGCAGTGCAGAGGGAGCTGCTGTCCAGGTGCGCGCTGCCATTCGCACGTCTCGTCTATCCTCATTGAGACTCCTGTCGTACCATGGATTGGAGATTTTGGTGGAGACTCTTTTTAGCTGCATCAGTGCAGCCTCATTAATTATTGAGGTCATAGCATTGAGATAGTGGTCAGTTAAGGATTGAACGTCCGTCGTGCCGTTAGGTGGGAGTAAGAGTTTGCAGCTGTTAGGAGGCAGAGAGCTTGGGTTGAGTTTTTTCAGGTCTCTTTTCCAGACTTTGGGCTTGGGGGGTTGAGCTGGGTTAGTTTTAACTTTTTCATTGATGAAGAAGGTGACAATATGATGGTCTGACCAGTCACAGGGTAGGATGGACTCGAGTTGGATATGGTCCTCTTTGGAAATGATAAGGTCGAGGATTGCACCTTTCTCGTGGGTCGGGCTGTTGCATATTTGGGTGAGGTCATAGGCATTGAGGAAGTTTTTAAGACTATTTACCACCGCGTCATTGCGGTCGTTCCAATGTAGGTTGAAGTCACCAAGGTATATTTGGGTGAGCTGCCGTCCAGAATTGGTTGAGATCATATCCATGATTTGTTGGGAAAAGGTAAGGTTGTCCCTAGGTGGGTGGTAAATGCTGTGCAGAGAGCATATCGATTTGCCCTCATTGAGAATGTCGAAGCAGATGTATTCACAGGATGTAGGGGATGGTAGGGAGGCGGAGTTGACTCTCCGAACAGAGAGGTTGTTCCTGTAAATGCATGCGATTCCACCGCCTAATTTGCCGGACCTGTCAAGTCTAATGATGTGGTAGTTGGGAGGAACCAGAATATCCATTATAGGTGACGACGATTCAGTTAGCCAGGTTTCAGTCAAAATGATTAGGTCAAGGTCCAAAGAGAGGATGAGATCAGCGATGGCGTACATATAAAAGGGGTCCCCGTAGATAGGGAAGGTGTATTGTGAGTTACATACACTGTAATTATTCGGAAGACACTAAAGCAAAAATTAAAGCAATTGTGGAATTGGAATATATTATTTAATCACCAATACTACGTGATTGCAAATTACAGTACAAAGTCATATAAATTGCAAACCCCAAAGGGGGAGAGAGAGAGGAAAGGGGAGGGAGTGGTGCTCAAGGGAGTGTAAGAAGGAAGTAACACAGTATCAAGATGTAACAATACAGAATTAAAGACGGTTGTCAAAACAATTATAATACAAAAAGCCCAAATACAGGGCAAAATTCTTAGACACATTTAATAGTTAGAATTCAACGGTCACATCTGAACATTAGAGAATTAGGGGTTGTGCCGGAAAATCAACCAAAAGAAAACAGTCGACGTTTCGACCCCTATCTGTAGGCCAATTAAAGTCCTTTCACGGGGTCTTCATCAGGACGCCACACAAGGGAAGGAAGAAGTGTGGGACCATTCATGGTTTACGACCCAACTGGGTTCTGTAAATGGACAAGGAAGCCACGCTGAGCGTCGTGGTCAGTCTTGTGGGATGGACGACTCAACTCTGGGTCGCTGGAAAATAGACCTTCAAGGAATCAGAGGTTCTGGCACAGTATGTGCAGTTTCAGCTTCTGCGCTTAGTATAAGCTCAAGGAGCGTAACTGCGCCGTTTACAATGGGGCAGAGGCCGTGGGATGAGTAGTTCAACAGTAACAAACAACCCAGGGATGGGGTTTTCTATTTGATCAAGAGACAGGCGGGTCGCCTCAACTGCAACGCTCGAAGCGGAGGTTAAATGAATGTGGGTGTCACCTGTCTGTGTTATAATCAGGGACGGGAGACGCTGATTAGTAGTCGAGATAGGGCACAGGTACCGACGTCTACTCGGGTCCTGAACACGAACTCCGCAGTGTGTTGGAACACACTGCGGAGTTCGCGTTCAGGACCCGAGTAGACGTCGGTACCTGTGCCCTATCTCGACTACTAATCAGCCATCCGATACGATATCAACCCGGTGCTTACTTCATGACCTGAGCAGACGCGGCTGCGTCTCCCGTCCCTGATCAGGGACGGGAGACGCTGATTAGTAGTCGAGATAGGGCACAGGTACCGACGTCTACTCGGGTCCTGAACGCGAACTCCGCAGTGTGTTGGAACACACTGCGGAGTTCGCGTTCAGGACCCGAGTAGACGCCGGTACCTGTGCCCTATCTCGACTACTAATCAGCCATCCGATACGATATCAACCTGGTGCTTACTTCATGACCTGAGCAGACGCGGCTGCATCTCCCGTCCCTGATTATAACACAGACAGGCGACACCCACATTCATTTAACCTCCGCTTCGAGCGTTGCAGTTGAGGCGACCCGCCTGTCTCTTGATCAAATAGAAAACCCCATCCCTGGGATGTTTGTTACTGTTGAACTACTCATCCCACGGCCTCTGCCCCATTGTAAACGGCGCAGTTACGCTCCTTGAGCTTATACTAAGCGCAGAAGCTGAAACCCTGCACATACTGTGCCAGAACCTCTGATTCCTTGAAGGTCTATTTTCCAGCGACCCAGAGTTGAGTCGTCCATCCCACTAGACTGACCACGACGCTCAGCGTGGCTTCCTTGTCCATTTACAGAACCCAGTTGGGTCGTAAACCATGAATGGCCCCACACTTCTTCCTTCCCTTGTGTGACGTCCTGATGAAGACCCCGTGAAAGGACTTTAATTGGCCTACAGATAGGGGTCGAAACGTCGACTGTTTTCTTTTGGTTGATTTTCCGGCACAACCCCTAATTCTCTAATGTTCAGATGTGACCGTTGAATTCTAACTATTAAATGTGTCTAAGAATTTTGCCCTGTATTTGGGCTTTTTGTATTATAATTGTTTTGACAACCGTCTTTAATTCTGTATTGTTACATCTTGATACTGTGTTACTTCCTTCTTACACTCCCTTGAGCACCACTCCCTCCCCTTTCCTCTCTCCCTCCCCCTTTGGGGCTTGCAATTTATATGACTTTGTACTGTAATTTGTAATAACGTAGTATTGGTGATTAAATAATATATGCCAATTCAACAATTGCTTTAATTTTTGCTTTAGTGTCTTCCGAATAATTACAGTGTATGTAACTCACAATACACCTTCCCTATCTACGGGGACCCCTTTTATATGTATCACATAGCGCCCAGGTCCCCGTGACTGCATGGGTTCAACCCCCCTTTTTGTAACGAGATCAGCGATGGCAGCGGAATGTTTCGAGGCCGATCTGCAGTTGAGGAGAGTGCATTTGAGGCGGGGTGTGTTGAGGGTGGTAGAGGGTTCTAGAGATAGAGGAACTTTTCTAAGGTTATTAGGGATGGAGATTCTGCTGTTAAGAGTAGGGGGTCTAAGGGGATTTGAGTGTATGGTGGGTATGGTAAGGTGTGCGGTGGATGTGTGGGGGGCTGTGTCGTAGGATCAGAGGAGAGTGCGTGTGTCGAAGTCTGACAGCGGGTTGCAGGGGCGATGAGGACGGTTGTTGTGATTGCGGACAGGGATTGAAGTCCAGTGTGGGGAGTGTTGGGTGGGAGAGTCCACTGGAAGGGAGGGGGGCCTGTTTGGGGGGGAGGTGGAGGTGGGTGAGGGGTTGCAGGGGCGGCGAGTGCGGCTGTTGTGCTTGCGGACAGTGGTTGAAGTCTGGTGTGGGGGGTGTTGAGTGAGAGAGTCAACCGGAAGGGTGGGGGGCATGTTTGGGGGAGAGGTGGAGGTGGGTGAGAGTTGTATGTGGTGTGTGGAGAGTAGTTCTTTGATGTTGTGCACGTCTTCCTTGACCTGCATGAGTGTGGCCATAATCTTGTCCAACATGGGGTATGCGATGGAGGTGGGAGCGGAGATCAGAGGTGCATGACTGCCCAATGAATCGCCAAGCATGTGGGGGAGTAGGCTGGTATTCGTGCAGGGCTCCGTAGTGTCAGTGTCAGTGTACGGGAAGGAGTTAGGGAGGAGAGAGATTTTGGGCGGGAGGGGTGTGGAAAATGTAGAGAGGGGGTTGGTGGTGTGGGAGAGGGCATTGGTGTAGGGCGGAGAGAGCAGGGTGGAGGATGGGTGTATGTTAGTGGTGGTGGTGGTGCAGCAAGGGTAGTGGGGGCTGAGAATGGGGGGAAATGGGATAGGTAATGCTCCTGTTGTGAGAAGGGGGAGTTAGGTTGAGAGAGGAGGTGTGTTCTGCGTATTTAGTCAGAGGGTAGTGGGGACTGAGAATGGGAGTGGATAAAGGGTAGGAATTGTCGTTGTGATTGTCGTTCCGGCTCTGAACTAGGTTGTGGGTGGGAGTTGTGATGTCAGGGGTGAGCGGAGTGTTAATGGTATGTGTGGAGGTCCGAGTGTTGGAAGGGGGGGTGGTGTTGCGGGTGAGAGCAGTGGAGTCTGGGGTGAGAGAAGTGGGGGTGGAATGAATGGAGGACCGAATGTTGATAGGGGAGGTGGGGGTGAGGCTGAGGCAAGTGGGGGAGAGATCTGTGACTGTAATTGAGGTGTGGAGTAGCTACAGCAGGTGGGTGAATGACTAAAGTGCTGGGGGTAGGGGTGAAGTGCCTGTCGCTCTGGGGTTGGGCTACGTTAGAGGGGTTGAGAGTGGGGGCTGTGGAGTCAAGGGTGTTAGGATTGGGGGTGATATGCCTGGGAATCCTAGGATTGGAGAGGTGCTCTATGAAGGTGGGGAACAGGTTGTCTAATAGCTCCAGATTCCTGTCTGTGGATTGGATTAGGACAATCCCGTTATTGTAGATAGTGATGGTGGATCTGCCTGGGAAGAGTTGGGATGGTGTGATGGAGAGTGTAATACCATGCATGGATTTCCTGGTGGTGGAGACGGAGAGCAGGGTGAGGAACGCTTTTCTCCAGTGAGCTCTGCGTGCGGTGTGGAAGATGATATCAGTGTTCAGGGATCCATTGACCGGTGAGAAGTAGGTGTCTGCAAACGGGGTTTCAGAGTGGGACCGCAGGAAGTTGTGTTTAAAGCGTTTAGCGGCTTTTTTGGTGATTGCGGGTGGGTAGTTGATTTTATATGTGTTCTTACCGATGAGATCCATGATGGAATGGCGGTATAGGTAGGTGCGGTTAGGGGACAGGGTACAGGCGCAGACAATAATTTACAAGGAACTTATGTGGCTCTAGTGAGGAGCCAAGATACATGGGGAAGTCATCGGTGCTTTACAGGAGTAAAGGTTAAGAGTTAAATGGGTGTAGTTTGCCGAAATGTACAGAATACAAGTAGGTAAAAAGCTGACGGTATACTGGAGCAAAATACAGAAGCAACAGTAAGTTACATGAATCAAAAGTGACATTAGTGAGCAACCAGAAAAAATATGAGGTAGCAAACGTTGCAGTACATGAGTTATATGTATCAAGCGACACTAGTGAGCACTCAAAAATATCTGAGGTAGCAGTCAGTGCATTACAGGTTATAGAAACCACTCCATAAAAAACATATCGTTGTAGACTGTGAGCACCCAAAAATATATGAGGTAGCAGTCGGTGCATTACAGGTAAAAACAATTACATAAACAACAGGTTATAAAACCAATATATAAATCAAATATTTGTAAACTGTGAGCACCCAAAAATATATGAGGTAGCAGTCGGTGCATTACAGGTAAAAAAAAAAACACAATTACATAAAAGACGACTAATGTAAAGATACTGCAATAGAAGGCAGACCCTATCACAAGAAAGTGTAAACTGTGAGCACCCAAAAATATATGAGGTAGCAGTCGGTGCATTACAGGTATAAAACACAATTACATGAAAGGACGACTAATGTAAAGATACTGCAATAGAAGGCAGACCCTATCACAAGAAAGTGTCAGTACCGGCTAAGTAAAGTAAAGTGCGCGGTAGTTGAAATTAGTCTATGTGGCCAGTTCTTAGGTCATGATCCAATAGTGAGATTGACTAGTCCATGATGGCAGCCACTGAGAGAGACCAGTCTAAAATGGCTGCCAAGTAGGGGAGTTAGAGCCAGTAGTCCTCTTTTTGTTGTTCTTGCTTTGAGAGCAGGGAAGGGCAGTTTCACATTCTATTTGAGTAAGCCCAGCTCTTAGCCTTCTGGGAGTCTTATCTCTGTTTCGGTGGACCTATGTGGGGGAGTTATGTCGAGGAGCCTCGTGGGCATCTGGAGGTACAGGCGGAGATTTATAGATTCAGTTAGTGACCCCTGCCCTTTTGAGCAAAGGCGGTTTAAAAATGTGAAGCGAGTGAAGTAAATGAAATACCTTTTAGTTATTGTCAGCTCAGTCTGTACCTTATTGATGAGAGTGCAGTTTTGCCGCCATAGCGTTTTGCAATCAACGAGGGTCCAGGCAAAAAGTGAAATATTCAGTATGCGGTGACCTGCTGCAGGCTGCATGTTAGACCCCATGCAGGACCGGGGAGCCTCGATTCCCGCCAGCACCGCAAGAAGGCAGTAGTTCCGCCGGTCTGCTCCGCAGGTCCGCTCCCAGGGCCCCGACAAACAGCATGAGGGGGGGGCCACCGGGAGTCACGTCCGCCGAGGGATCCTCACTGTTGCCCGCAAGTTTGCCAGAACTCCTAGGCTGCAACCTCTCCCGCCTCACTAGGCGGTGTTGTGTGCCTCCCGCTTTCCTCGCCGATAGCCTCATGCACTCATGCAGGTCCCTGTGCAGCGGCGTAACACTCCCGCTCGCGGTCTGTTCCCGCAGCCCGTTGTCGTTGGGGACCAACTCAGTCGACCCCCCAAAGCCCGCTCTCCTATGGGCGCTGCATGAGCCCGGGCAGAATCCGCCATCCACAGCAATGCTCATAGGCGTACCGAGCGTCTCCGTCGTCGAAGCAGCTCCCTCGCAGTCCCTCACGGCGGGCACCCGTCGTCCCAGCGTGCCTCCAGCTCCCCGTGGGCTCCAGGCAGACAGGGGATCCACCACGGGCTCCGCCGATATGCAGGCGTCTGGCCAGTCCGAATAAGGAGGGGAGGGGCGGTGCCTCCAGCTCCCCGTGGGCTCCAGGCAGACAGGGGATCCACCACGGGCTCCACCGATATCCAGGGGCAGCCCAGCGTCTAGCCCGCCCGGAGTCCGGATAAGGAGGGGATGGGGGTGTCTCTGGTGCCAGTCTGCGATCAGGTATCCCCTGTTGGCTCTGGTCAGCGTCCCAGCAGGCTCCAGGCAGTTAGACGTCCGTCCCAGGCTGCGATATCCAGTGGCAACCCGGTGTCAGACAAAGGCGGGGGCGATTCGATCCTCTCCCACGCCGATACGATAATGTTCCAGTTACTTTTGTTATGTGCTGTAGTTGTGTTCCGTTGCGAGGCTGAGGATGCCCGGGATGCTGAGTGCTAACAGGGATTAAATCCAGTATTGGAATCCCAAACACTCGGAGCTCCGACCAAGAGCTCCTATCCGGCATCCCTTGCCTGGATGCAAGGGATGCCGGGTAGGATGCCAAATGCAAAGGTTATCCTGGACTAATGAAATGTGGGTTTTTGCATAATGACATGTTGCCTGATCTTTAAGGAAGTGTTTTCTACTCCTGCCTGATGCCAGGGTCTCTGAAACACCTACATTTATATAATGAAATGTGTCTGTATAGGGAAGGGTTATATGCCAAGTGCAATGTTCCTCAAGTACAACTCCAGGAAATGTTTAATGTTGGGTAATGTAACGTTTTAACCTTTATTGAAATAAGTTATTGTTAATGAGAATATGAATGGCTCTACATGAAATGTTGTTCTCACCTGTGAACAGGATACTTCCTAATGAAAGGTCCCTACTAGATTAAGGGGGTGTTTACCCTGGTATTAGACTGTTTTAGAGGTCCCAAGGCCCACAGTTTATACGCCTCAATTCATAAAAGGTTAACCCCTGATTAGAGGATGTAATAGAATGCCTACAGTACCAGGATGAAGAGTATTAGCGAGGGCTAGGCCCAATCCCAGGGATTATCCCTATTTCGGCTAGTGTCCTGCTCAGCCTAGGCCTTATGCATGGTTTACCTGTTATTAAATGTTTACTTCTGCTCAGAGAAGTGGTTACTTCCTGGATGAAATGATGGTGCATAACTAATGAAAAGTTCTACTTCAACTATGGAACTGGTTAATGCTCATTCCTGCTGGGAGTGATTCTTAAAATGGTTAATCCTGCACAAGGGGATGTTTATCCTTAATGAAATGTTTTCTCCCCTTTAGTGCCGTATTACTGGAAGCCTACAGTTATTTATTTACATGTTTACTGCTGTAAAACACTCACCCTTGCGTGGTGAGAAGTGGGTAAAATGCCTGCAAAACCAATGAGATGCAATGTAATTTGGTTGTCTCCTTAATGTATTTCTTACAGGTGCTGACAAGAAGCAAGGCCAAGGTCAGGCCTGTGGTTATTTATTACTTAATATTTAATATTCAATATTTATCTGATATTTAATATTTATTCCTCTGAGTATTTTTTTACAAAGCGTTGAAACATATCTATTCTGAAGGAAAACTAATAAGTAATTGATACTGTAATTTTTGATTTCCCTGACTCTGCTCTATATAAAAGTTATCTAATTTTTATACAAACTAACTGGAGTGGTGTCACTCATTGCGTGCCCATTTTACTGTCTCAGTGGATGCGTGTGCTGTATGGTCGCTTTACACATAAGCTTTCGGATCCCTGCCCGCTCGTGCCATGCTACCCTCGGGGAGCTGGTGACCCCAGTTCCAACACCATGGAAGTTTGTTCCAGGCCTAATCTCCAAGTGAGGCAAAGTCTGAAGTCAGGAATATGCAGTATATTGGCATTTGTCGATCTAAGGGTCCTTTGGGTTCTGTAGTGTATGGAACAATCTGAAAGATATTTTGGGCCAGTAAAGTGGAAGTCTCTAAAAACGAAACCAGCGATAAAAAAAACCCCGCTTATGAATAGGCAACCAGCTTAATTTTCTAAGCCAGTGAGAGACAGAGATTTTGTGGGGGAACTTAAGAGCTATCCGTGCTGCCGCATTTTGGACCAATTGAAGTCCATGGGGTAATCGTTTAGCAATACCTAAGTAATGGATGTTACAGTAGTCCAATCTTCAGGAAATGAGCGCATAAGCTACAATTTTTCTTGCTGGTAGAGGGTGAAATTCAAAACATTTTTAAAGTGATTTGAGCAAATAGAATCACAAGCCAGCCACTGATAAAACTTGAGGATGAAATAACTGATCATTGTCAAATTTGACTCCATAGTTCTTGGACACTTCAACCGGTGGCAGGATGGGGCAGCAGATTGTCCAGCCACCTGTCTTGCAGGGAGAATGTTATATATTTACAGAACAAAATTAACTTTGTTTTATCAGTATTACATTTGAGTCGATTAATGCCCATCCAATGGATAATGCTGGTGAAGACGTTCTTAAAATTCTGCTCCGAACCATTGGAATTTCTTTCCAGAGACAAAATCAATTGGGTGTCAACAGTATGAGATATAGTAGACATACCTTAGGAGTTCATCAAAGGGGCCATGTAAATGTTAAATAAAAATGGGCTGAGCAACACGCGTTGTGGAAAGACTTCCCTCCTGGTGTGAACTGGCCAATAGACAACATTTGTTTTCTGTTTGCAAGAAAAGACTGAAACCAGGTCAGGGCTTGCAGTTGCTACCAATCTCAGAAAGAGGGTGACGCAGTAAAGAGTGAAAGAGGATATGGAACTCTGCTGATAAATTAAGAAGAATTAGTACTGCATTGTGACTATTACTCAGGGTCACTTTTATTGTTTCCAACACTTCAAAGAGGGCCGATTCTGTGGAGTACCTAGACATTAAGCTGGATTGAGACAGGTGAAAGGAATTGGAATTTTCCCCAAAAGCCAATAGTTTGTTGTTAACAAGCTGCTCAAACATTTTAGTGAGGGCAGGAAAGAAGGTGATGGGCCTGAAATTGGCAAGAATAGAGGGATTGGCTGAGGATTTTTTTCAATCAAGGTTTTACTACCACCAATTTCCAGGAATCTGGCACAACTGCTGTGGAAAGACACATATTTAATAAGTGATTGACCACAGGACTGATAATATCTATAGCCCTTCTAAAAATAATTGGTGGGCAAAAGTCCAAACGAGAGCCAGATTCACAAAGAAGGATTGCACGTTCACATTGTTGCTAAGAAATATGCTGAAAGTCCTCCAACGTGGGACTAGCGAGCTGAGCAGGCTGCGGACGACCTAGAAAACTGCGCATCTCATCGCTGTTATCAAAGCTCTTTGAATCTTTTAAAACATTTTGTTGAAAAAGTTAGACAGTCTATCGCATAGAGATTGAGAAGGAAGAATATCCCTTTGATGGGCTTTAGGTTGTAAAAAGGCCTTTCCAATCTGAAAAAGTTTTCTAGAATCATTATTTGCTACTCTATTTGTGAATTATAAAAGGTCTTTTAAGTTTGATATCTTTTTAGATCCAATATGGTCTTCATGTCTATAAAAGATCTCCTTTTCGTTCAACCTGTTTGCAAGTTAGCTTTTCCTTGGCTAAGGAAACTGTAGACCAAAGTGCCTAAGCGTTTCTGACTAGAGCGGAATAGTGGGCCTAAGTTGTCTAAAGCTTCAGCAATCCAATCATTAAACCACTCGAAATCATTGGGTAAGTCTCCTAAAAAATTTAATGAAATGAAAGTGGAACTTGTAGAGCGTATGGCCACTGAAACAGAGCATCCCGGCGCTGGCTTAAACAACACTCTTCACATCGACTGTTGCAAAATAAATTGGCGGGCAAGTTAGGTCAAGCAAGACACACATCATCCGGTGCTGAGAACAACCACATATTAAGGCCCTTCTTAAAATTTGCTTCATTGTTCATAACGCGAAGAGGACCAGGAAGTTTGTTTTAGGCCTTGTATCCCAAAGAGGAAAGGATTTGCTCATATATATTTTAGCCTAAAAGTGTGAGGTTTTAACAGATTAGAATTAGATGATCTAAGGGTTCTCTACGGCCTGTAGTGACAGAAGCGGTCAGATAAGTATTTAGGACCAGTAGCATGGAAGGACCTAAAAACCAAGACCAGAGATTCAAAGAGAATCCTCTTGTGGTTGTGTAACAAATGCAGTTCTTTAAGCACTTTAGAAGCAGAGTTTTTTCTGGGAAGTCTTAGAACAAACCTAGCTGCATTCAGCCTATGAACCACCTGCGGCCCATGCAGAAGCTGCTTTGAAATGCATAAATAAAAGCTGTTACTGTAGTCCAGCCTTAAGGTTATACGCGTAAAAGCTACAGGTTTCTTGGCAGCCTAAGGGAGGAAATTCCAGCAACTGACAGTACTTGTGGCTGGAAGGACAAACATAGAATTGTGCTCATACATTTCTAGCCACCTCTACAAGCGGGGCAGGGGGAGGGGCTGTTTGGGAGAGGTACAGAGTCAGGCCATCAATCTTTTGACGAGAACAGATTATGTTTCCCAAACAAGAGTATTTTGGTTTTGTCTGTGTTGCATTTCAGATGATTGCTTTCCATCCAGCGAATGATGTCTGTAAAGAAATTCTAAAAATGCAATCCTGGCAAATAATTTTTGTCCAAAGACAGAATCAACTGAGGATCAGCAGCGTAGGTGTTAGTTGAAATACCAAATTAGCTGATCAATTATATAAAGTAAACATTAAATAAAGAGGGGCTGAGAGAGGAGCCCTGCGGGACACCATGTGATATTGATTTGTCTTCAGACGAAAACTGCCTAAAGAAGGGGGCGGTGAGCTAACTGGCTGACCATATTGGAGCATGTCATTTTCCCCCACTTGCAGATAAGAGAATTCTGAGATTTCATTTGTCTGGTAGGGGATATCTGAGAATCCACTGATATATTAAAAGGAACTAACAGGTGGTCTGGCCATGCTTGAACTCCGGGCACTTCCAGAACTAGCGAGAGGCAGTTGGTAAAAATCAAGTCCAAAGTGAGGCCTGCAGTACATGTGGGGCTCACTACGCATTGAGAGAGATCAAGAGCCAATAAATTATCCATCAGATTCTTTGCATCTAATTTCAAAGTGTCATCTATGTAATTAAAGTCTCCTAATAAAGTAAAATTGAAATATTGAAGTAGGGAGAAGGCAAGGCGTCTCCTATTGAGGCATAGCATCTGGAACCTGGGCCCAGTGGCAGTTGACCGATAGTCCAACAAAAGAACAGGACTGGCCTAGTGTAAAACAAAATCAAAGGCTCTCCACTCCCATTAGATTCTCACCTTCAAACGTGGTGTACTGAAAAACATCACGGAAGATAACAGCCTGACCTCCGCCTCTTTCTATCACGACGAAGAATGGAATATCCTGAAGGTAGAACGTCTGCAATATCGGAAATGGACCAGGCCTTGAGCCATGATTTAGTAATGAACTAAAAATCAAGGTGACAGTCGTTAAGAAGATCAAAAAAATCTTGCCCTTGTATGGGGAGAGAGCGCTCATTTATGAGACTGCCCAAGAAAGTCGCTTTCTTCTAAATTAGTATGGCCTCAGAGGGCTGGAAGCACTGGCCAACTCCCAATTGAAAACACAACTGAGGCAAGAAAAAGGACCAGCAATTTTCAAGATATCCAGGACTGTGCCACAGTGTGGCTTCTTACCTAGGTCCTCCCTAGAAGGCCTCGTAGGGGGAGAGATTTCAGATCCCAAACATACAGGAGGGCTGGCGCTGGCCGTGGAACGGACGTGGATGGGGGCAGATGGGCTTGCCTTAGGTGTGCCATCTGCGTGCCAGCTGCATGTGTGTTCACTGCGTGTCTGCGCTGCCAGGCTGCTCATATCCTCAGTATGCCCCAACTGTCCTGCCTCCCACATAACCACGAGACCGCCAGCAGGGTCGGACTGGGAACAGCAACCAGCCCTTGCAGATTGCTGCTCAACTGGCCATGGGAGGAGTGGGTGGTGCGGGGGGGGGGGAGAGGGGAGGGGGGTGAGGGTGTGCTAGCTAGAAGCACTGCTCCAGCTTTTGTTGCAGTACTGCTGCAAAACCGGCCCGAGTGACAAAACAAGCCCCCACCAGCCCAAACCTGGAACCCCAACCCTCTGGCCCACCGGAGAAATGCCTGGTGTCCGCTACAGCCAGTCCAGCTCTGACAGCCAACCAGAAAAAAATGGTGTCTAGATACGAACTCTTCCCAAGAAGCCGAAGAGAGGCGCGAGTTCAAAAGAAGCAGTTAAACTGTTAAAAACACAAAATACAAATTAGCAAGCACAATTCATTTGGATAAAATTCTTAAAGCTATTAAAGTGTGGCGTGCAACTGATGTAGAGAAAAGTTTGTCAGAGTGGGCAGCTCCGCGCCGCAAGGCTGCTCATATCCCCATCTTCTCCAACTGTCCTGCCTCCGACGTAACCACTGGACTGCCAACCAAAACAAAGTGGTGTCTAGAGAATGGCCCAACCAAAATGGCCAAAAATATGAGCTCTTCCCCAACAAATCAAAGAGGCGCGCAAGTTCGAAGGAAACAGTAAAACTGTTAATAACACAGAGTACAAATAAACAGGCACAATTCATTTGGATTACATTCATAAAACAAATAAAGTGTGGCGTGCAACTGATGCAAAAAAGTGTGTCTGAGTGTGCAGCCCATGGTGACCGATCGCCTGCCAAAATGACATACTAATATCTTCCACATTTACTTTCCAGTCGTGCAGGAGCTGAAATGCAAATTAATGCCTTCACTTTTCAAAGAATTTAAATACTGGGCATTCTGGCGAATAAGGTGCCCGCTTTTGGTCCCTGCGACCAGAGAAACCCCCTTCTCATTAAAGGCGGTCTTCTATCTGCCTGCTTTTGGCCGAAAACATCTGGTAAATTTCACAGCTGTTGACAGATTGTGGATTGGGTTCACTGTTTATCTCAGAGACCTGGCTGACGGAAGTCTGTAATGCACTGGCTTCAGTATTGTTCTTAACGACTGGAAGGATACACCAAGACGGGCGTGGGTATTATTTTTCAAACACCTTTTAAACTTCACCCTTGTTTTGGCCTCATGCTCTGTGACTGAAAGTGAAACTCTCTCATGTAACAGTGCCTTCTCACCTTCTTTCTCTTAGATACTTATACTTACATATCGCCCACCACATGAAGGCTGACTAAGGAAACTCAGTGAGCTGGATGGAGAACTAGCTCTTTCTTTCTCACTCATTACTGTACTGGGAGACTTTAACATCCTTTCAGATTTATCTTCCAACACTAGAGTATCTTGCGTCCCTATACATTTCAGAGTTGAGTAGATCGCCTCGGCCCACATCCACCTTGCAGATCACACCCTCGACTGACTTTTACTATTGAATTCATTTTCAGATGTGCCTCTTTTCTTTTAATCTGATTTGACTCTCTCATTAATTTGCATCATTCCAGGGCACTCGACCACTCAAAGATACGTTCAGAAGAAGGACGCTTGACTGGACGGCAGCAGTTGACAGCCTCCTTATTCTCTGTCTTTTTTTAACAACTCGTTTTATTGATTTTGAACAAACACAGACATAAAACTCACATGTGCACACTATAGGTACATCGCTATTGTATGGGAGACCATTGCCCCTCGACGTCCCCGTGTCACTGTGGGTGTTGCCTCTCAGTGGGTCTCTCTCCCGGTTGAATGATCAGCTCTCCCTTCCTGATAGCTTTCTTGCCCCCCTGACCTCTAGACCCGCTCCTTACTTCAGCCTCTGGGAAATAACAGATGGGCCTGATACAGACATTAATTGAGGTACTATAAAGCCTGGCTTCTTGATGCTAAGGTAGCCTTTTGTTCCTCTAAGCTTGCCTTTTCTAGTAACCCTGCTAGAGAACTCTTTAAGAGGCTCTGTGCTTTTTTGTCTCCCATCTTCCTGACTCCTTTGGTTTCACCTTCTCATATGCTTTGTGAAGATCTCGCCTCTTTTCACTACTAAAATTAAACTCGTCCTTGATGAGATTTGTTCCTATTTGACTCACCCCTTCGTGACAGCTGATCCACCAGTTAGCCACTCCCATGCCATCCAACCGCTCCCTCATGTTGCGTCTTCTGAATCTTCAATCGTGCTCTCCAGATAACCCATGCCCGACTACTCAAGAGTCACTTACTCCTACACTTGTGCCTTTTCATTGACTGTCTGGTAATGTCTATTTTGACTATAGGCATGTCTCGACTTCTGTAAAAACGATATCAATACCCTCCTTCTTTGAAAATTGGACTCAATACTGAGGATTTTAATAACATTAGCTTGATCATGCTCTTTGCAGCTTTTTCTAAATCCATTTAGCATTTTCTTCCAAATGGCTTGCACGCAGGCTCGAATATCATGTTCTCCTTCACTGGACTCAAGCGGGTTTCCGGAGAGGACACAGCAACAAAATCACATTGGTCACTGCTGGTGACTTTGTCTCTCAAACTAGGGACCATAGTTCTCCTGCTGGCCTTCTGCTGTGGGACCTGTTGGCTGCTTTTTGATACTGTTCACTTTTCCATCCCAATTACCTTGGTCTTGTTGTATTTGCTTTTAACAGATTCATCTCCTTATGAGGTAGCTCTCAAGCTGTCTGGCTGCTACCTTAACGCTCTATGGAAAGTCATGTGTAGTGTGAAGTCCCACAAGGTACCTCTTTCTCCCTCAGTGCTTAATTTGAGCCAGTGGTTTCAGGTACTTGGCACCAGCACTTAATTTTCAACACAGGCGCCTATGACAGTCTGCCACATGGTCGCACTGTTTTTGCTAATTTTGAAATGAACACAACAACAGTCAATTACTAATTTAGTACTCTCTAAAAATGCCTATTACCTGCCGCCAAAATTATTCTCTTAATGCTGGGGTCCGGAATAGTACGAATTGTCACACTTGTAGGAATGTGATGGTTAGTAGTTGTGTTGTTACTATCATTGGCAGCATACCAGGAGCAATGTGTGTTGCAAGCTGCTGTGGCCTCCTGGCAAGAACCCCGGCACTTATTTTGTTTACAAGTTAAGCACTGCGTCTCTCTGGGACTTTTTAGCTTCCATATTTAACCCAAGAAGAGTTGATCAGAAGTTTTGGGTTCTGCATGTTGTCCTACACTGACGACAATGAAATTCATCTGATGTTCAGGAAACCTACATCACTCAGCCTCCTGCCTCGCAAGGACTGCCTGTCAGCTTAACGGTCATAGACGACTACCAGCATTTTGAAGCTGAATAGTAATAAAACCAAAATGTTAATCTTCGGTAATAGCCATTTAGTCGGACCTTTGGCCTTCATCTTTAGGGACTCTCCCTACCAATTTCTTGGGGTCTCGTTTGAACCAGACCTCTTTATCGGTGCACAGACATAATATCGAGTCCAAAATATCGTTTGGACATAATATCGAGTAAATAATATAGACTGGACAAAATATCGACTGGACAGAATATCGACTACAAAAATATCGTTTTTAAGGTAAGTGAAGTAATATCGACTGTATAAAATATAGATAGCAAAAATATCGAATTTTTAATAATATATAATATTTTATAGTGTATTTTTATGTAATAATATGTGTGAAAAGTGTGTATTAATGTTATAAATAATTTTATTGAATGAATTTTGTTTTTATAATAATTGCGTAATGTAATTCTGTAGCGGGTTGTGGGTTTATAGGGGAATAGGGTGGGAAGTAATTTAATTATAATTAATTAAATATGTAAATTAATTAATTTATATTAATTTAAAATTAATTATTAATTAATTTATATGTGTTAATTAATTTAATAGTAATTGCAAAATAATTAATAATAATTGATTAATTGGTAAATATGTAAATTTTACTAATTTAATGCAGTAGCGGGTTGTGGGATTATAGGGGAATAGGGTGGGAAGTAATTTAATTAATAATAATTAAATATGTTAATATATTTATTGATAGTAATTAGTAAATAATTGATAATTAATTTATATGTGTTAATTAATTTATTAGTAATTGTAAATAATTTTATATTAATTGATTAATTGGTTAATATGTGATTTTTACTAATTTAATTATTACAACTACGCTTTCCAACGCTTTCCTTACTGTTGCATCCAATGGAGTTGGAATAGTAATTTTAACCCCTATGCTATCCAACGCTTTCCCTACTGTTGCACCCACTGGAGTGGGAATAGTAATTTTAACCCCTACGCTATCCAACACTTTCCCTACTGTTGCACCCACTGGAGTGGGAATAGTAATTTTTACCCCTACGCTATCCAACGCTTTCCCTACTGTTGCACCCACTGGAGTGGGAATAGTAATTTTAACCCCTACGCTATCCAACACTTTCCCTACTGTTGCACCCACTGGAGTGGGAATAGTAATTTTAACCCCTACGCTATCCAACGCTTTCCCTACTGTTGCACCCACTGGAGTTGGAATAGTAATTTTAACCCCTACGCTATCCAACGCTTTCCCTACTGTTGCACCCACTGGAGTGGGAATAGTAATTTAAACCCCTACGCTATCCAACACTTTCCCTACTGTTGCACCCACTGGAGTGGGAATAGTAATTTTAACCCCTACGCTATCCAACGCTTTCCCTACTGTTGCACCCACTGGAGTTGGAATAGTAATTTTAACCCCTAGGCTATCCAACGCTTTCCCTACTGTTGCACCCACTGGAGTGGGAATAGTAATTTTAACCCCTACGCTATCCAACTCTTTCCCTACTGTTGCACCCACTGGAGTGGGAATAGTAATTTTAACCCCTACGCTATCCAACGCTTTCCCTACTGTTGCACCCACTGGAGTTGGAATAGTAATTTTAACCCCTACGCTATCCAACGCTTTCCCTACTGTTGCACCCACTGGAGTGGGAATAGTAATTTTTACTCTATTGTTATTGTACATTAATAATAATGGCTATTATTTAATTATATTTTGTTACTATATATATATATGTTTTAAGAAATATGATAACATATTTTGTTTGTACTTTCATTAATTATTTAATTATCATTAGTTAATTTAAGTATTCTTAAGTATATTTTAGTACTTAGTTTTTAATATTAATTTAATTTAATAGTGTTTTTAGTAAAGTCGATATTTTTTACAACTATATTTTTGTAAACGATATTTTAAACTCGATATTTTTGTACTTACCTGTTTGTTGATAGAAACTCGATATTTTGTCAGTCGATATTTTTGACACGATATTCTTGCAGGTCGATATTTTGGAATTCGATATTATTTCAGTGATCCCTCTTTATCAATATCCGATCCCAAAAAATGGGCGATTTGTTATGTGGTGCCTAGGGCTCTCACACAACTCCTGCTCTGGTTAAATGGGCTTCATCATCCTATTTCGGCTGGACAGTGGCAATGTTCTTGACATCAGTCTTTCTGACGTTCATTGCAGAGGATCCAAAACATTATTTTGGAGACAGGATCAGATATTCAAGGCTTACATGTGTTACACTGGCTTCCAATCAAACGGTGTTCCCAGTTCGAGGTCCTCTGCTTAGTGCATCAGGTCTACCACCCTCAGAGTCCCAAGCCCCTATCTCCTTTAATCTCACCTGATCACTAGAGGAGCCTCTTTAGATCATCCCCTCGGTTTCTATAGACACGTTGTGTGAAAGGTCCTTCAGCATCTTGAGGTCTTAACTTTGGAATGGCCTTCTGCTTGACATTCACCAAACCAGCTCTCATCAGATTTTTCACAAAAAGCTAAAAACTTTCCCTTTTTGTTAAGGTTGCCTCTGCATTTCCTTTGCCCTCTGATCTGTGTGTCCCTTTGTTTAAACGTTACCTTCTGCCTGTTGCCTGAGAATTTTTGCTTTCCTTACTTTTCCTGCACTCCTAGCACCAGGTTCCTGCAGGCGACATTTCTTCGTTTACTAATAAATAACTTAAAATATAACTAAATGAAAAAAGGCTTTTGTAAAGCGCATGGCTACCCTAGGGCATCCCAGCGCTATCCGTGGCGCCCTTATGCTATAAACAGATCAAGGAAAAAGAAACGTTTTAAGATATTTTCTAAAAGTCAGGTAATTGGGTTCGAGCCATATGTGGTCAGGCAAGTGATTCCAGAGTTTGGCTGCGTTGTATGAAAATAAACAGCCTCCAGTGCTCTCTTGATCTTTGGTACTGAGATTAGGCCTTTTTTGTCCGCTCTAAATGCTCTGCTTGATCGGTAGGGTTGGATGATGAATGAATCAATAATGAGCCCTTGCCAGTAAGTGCTTTATGTGCAATGCATAATGACTTAAATTGAATTATTTCTTGGATTGGTAGCCAATGCAGAGTGGCAAGGGCTGGTTTCGCTGAAAGGCGTCTTGGGATATATTCAGTAGAAGGCGAGCTGCACAATTCTGCACAATTTGCGATCTTTTTATTGAGACTTGGGGGGCTCCCAGATAGTCAAGCTGCAATAAGATTAAGGCTTGGACTGGTAGCCGTTTGGCCCCAGGAAGGAGCACGGGAAGGATACCTCTAATCATTCTAAGGAGACCATAGCAGGTTGCTGCAACTTTTTTACGCTTGTTGTTTAAAATTGAGGTTACCATCGAGCCAGACACCCAAGTTCTTAATCTATTTTGTCGGAGCAGGCAGTGTACCCAGACAACTGGGCCAAAGGAAGTCTATGTTTGATGGCGCAGAATGACCTAGGAGCATAAGCACGGTCTTCGCTCCATTAAGCTTTAAAAAGGAATTATCTATCCATCTGGATACCTTCTCAAGGTATGAAACCAGACCAGGCCCAGACTTGTCATGCTGATTAAGGGAAACCACTAGCTGGGTGCCGTCCGCATATGTGACCATCTGTATCCCATCTGAACATACGATTCCTGCCAGGGAGCTCATATATATATTGAACATTGTTGAACTAAGAGAGGATCCCTGGGGAACTCCGCATGTCAGGGGTATTTGCTTAGAGGTAAATTCCTCTTTAAAGACTGTGAAGACTCGATTTTCCAAGAAGGACTGTAACCATTTCAATGCTGTTCTGGTTACTCCACCTTCTCCAAGTCTCTGAATCATCAGTCCATGGTTCACAGTGTCGAAGGCTGCGCTGAGATCCAATAAAATTAGAGCGGCGCAGCATCCGTCATCGAGGATTTTCCTCGATCCTTCTACCACGGCTAGGAGAGTGGTCTCCGTTCCCTGTTGGGATCTGAACCCTGTCTGCGAGGGGTGGAAGCAGTTGTTTTCTTCCAAAAATATGGAAAGGGCAGAATCCACATGTTTTTCTGCTAATTTCAGGTAGCAGCGAGATGGGTCGATAATTTGCCCACTCATCGAGGTCCAAGTTAAATTTTTTCAAGAGAGCTTTCACCCTAGCTTGTTTCCATACAGGGGGGTACGGTTCCTGTGCTGAGTGAGATGTTTATCACTTCAAGTATTACTGGTGATACACTCTCCATAATTTGGTTTAAGATGGTCGAGGGAGCGGGATCAGATGGGGAACCTGATTTTTAGCTGGCTCAGATAGCTTTGGAGGTACAATAGGTCCAGGGACGGGAATTCCTCCAGCGATGCTTGTACTTTTGGGATTATGATATCTATCAATGGGATCGTTTGTGGGTCTGTGGCATGCGGAAACAACTTATAAATGTTTCGAATTTTAGCAGCAAAAAATTCTGCTATCTCTGTTGCAAGGATCCTGCTCCTACACAGAACTGTGCACAGAGACCTAGGACATCAGTGAATTGTGGTGTACCAGAAACTCACCTCAATACGTAGAAAACCCCAACCAGCTAGCATTAGTGTCACATTAGCTCTTCGTCCTATAGCAAAGTAACCAATGATTAGACAACCTAGAACATGCGACTTAGGACCAACTCAGGAATGGTGGGAAGGGAGAACACTCTTTCGTTATACTCTCATACCAGTCCACAACAGGAGTAAATAAGAGACACGGGTAAGGTTAAAATATTTATTTTAATGACGCACTCTCAGGTGCAGTATCTTTTCCAACATAAACAGACATATGATTAAAAATAATATGATCAGGATTGTTACAATTCCATAAAATACAAAAGGAGAAATCATATTAAAATGATGGTGAAAACAGGTCTTATAGTGCCTAGTTATAACATCTTCTCCTGTCTCTTAGGCTTGTACGGGGGACCCCATTACCTCTCAGCTCAGCAAGAGTGAATCACATCAAGATCAGCAAAAGCTCTCTGCATCCCTGGAAACTGAAAATCTTCCAAATGTGTGAAATCATGGCAACTGTGCAATAATAAAGGCGCCAGAATCTCAGTTGGCTCACAGCTGCCATTTGTTGTGTCTAAAAAAGTGTTAGCCGATCAGTTCGAACAACAGCTACCATGTTATGATAACCTTGATGGCTTCAGCACTCACTGTGCGGACTAGGATCACAATGCAAGACTAGGGATTTCGAAATCAAGCCTTTCTCATGTGAAGACATTTGCGGAGCCTAATTTACAAAAACAGCGAAATGCAGTGTTGTGTGCAAAAGCAGCAAAAGGTAAAATGGCGTTCAAACTTCTAATAAGCCATGTTAACAGAACATGTGCAAACCAGGCCTAGGCCACACTACACTCTTCCTTGATCGGAGAACGCACAATAAAGGAGGCAATATTTATAGAACGCAGAATTCAAGTTCGAATGAGACAGAACCAAGTTCAGAAATTTTGCCTAACATGATAATTGGGAGTAAAAATCCGAATGAATAATTATCAAATGTATCATAACATTCACGGGTGGCCATTGAGTGAAGAAGACCTCCCCAAAAAATGCAGACAGAATAATGTATCAGTGAAAGAGAAAAAAATCACAAGTCCAGTATGTGTCTATGAAGCAGAAAAAATGTCACTTCAATCCAACAGCATATAGGCACAGTATGTTGCAACCGCCTTCAATAGGAAGTTGTTGTTATCATCCGTAAACATTTCAGCTATCCAGTACAGTAATGGAAAGGAACATACATGTTCTTCAATAGCCGGACCCTCTAGCACCATCAGAGGACAACTCTGGCTTTCTTCGGGATAACTGCGTGCCAGAAAGTCATGGTCTGCAGTCCATATGTTCTAATTGCCCAGGACCCCATGAGCCGCTGCGCAGGCCATAATCCCGATTCCAGAACAATCTAGTTCATGAGCAACTAAGGGACTCATTAGTAGATCATAATCCGGGACAGGAGACACCATGTTGCAGAGACACAAATCCAGAGCCCATTCAAATCCGCAATCCAGGCAGTGGAAAACTGGCAGCACGCATGTAAAGTTAGAGAACCGGAAAGATAAACCATATGCTACACTCAGAGTCGCCAGAGGTAGCGATCCATAGTATTCAAGCATCCAGTTACAAAGTTGGAGTGGCCGGGGCAGACCGTCGTGGGGCACAGAATGTACTACCATTCTTGAGTAAGCAAATCAACAGCAGTACTCCGGCACCCAAAGCGAGAATGAATAGGAAACCGCCAATGACGCTAGAAAAAATAGATAGAAAAAATGCCGGTATCACACCAAATATAGTTTGGAATGAGGTCTCAAGGCCAGAACTTACTACTTTAAAAAAGTGTGCCAGGCCCTTGGTGGAAGAGGCATTGAAAATTGTGTGAATAAAAGCACCAAAATGCAGGGGCAGCTCTGTATTGAATAAGGCATGTACCTCAGTACAAGTGTTAGAAACGTGAAGGACGAATGTTTCACACGCAGATGTAAGGGCGACTTCTTTCTGGAACAAAAGAGCCCTTATTTGACTCATCTTGTTGAACTCTGCTTTCAAGGTTGGAATAGAAGGCCAGATGGAAACATCGAGCCTCCCATGTGGAGAAGGAAACAGAACATTTTTACAGCAAACAACACGTTGTGAAACAGTAACGATGTACGGAATTCCCGCAAGCATACCACAGCAATCTTCATTATTCAATAACAAATAACTACCGTTTGCTAACAACGTGAAAGTAGGTGTAATAGCCGGGGCGCCTTTCAAAACACACGCCACATTCGGAGATGTCATATTACACGAACCGTGCAATTGCAAATTTTGACAGACTAATGAGTGATCGGGGTGGAAGTGCAGTTTTTACCTTTTAAATAAACTTCCTTTCATTCCCTCAAGCATCTATATGTAAATGAGAGATTCCACACTTAATGAAGAAAAGCGCTACCTAAAGGCTCAAATCTGCATATGGCATAGTGTTTCATGCATGCTTCAAATTTCAACAGAGGGAAAGCGAGAGTTATTAACTCATGGATAAGCCAAACAGATGAATTCATCTCGGCCACTGAAAACTGTAATGGCTCTAATTTTTCAATATGGAACAGAGAAAACGAGGCATCTTTCATTGACATAAATTGTTGTTTAACAGTCAAATTAAAAGGCAAAAATAGTGGGAGGAGCCAAGATGGCGACCGGAGCAGACGCTTGAGCGCCCGGCTCCGTCGGCCCTTGGCTCTGCAACAACATCCTGATTCCTATCCTTATCGTTTCTGGAGGCGAAACGTGTGCGACGACGCGCTGATTACGCCGGTGCTTTCCCGAAGTCCCAGCCTGCCCGGATGCCGGAGTTGTGTGTGATTTTGCTCTCCGCCCTGGACCCTCGCTCCATTGTCGCCCTTGCCGGCCCTTGGAGGCTCCGCAGTGACCGGACCCGCTAGCGCCAATCCGAGCCGCGCGGTCCTGACCTCACCCACATCACGGACTGCCGCCAGCTGTGCCTGGGAGGCGATGGCCAAACAACCGCTGCACTCTGCGCCTGAAAGACTGGGGCTGTGAGGTAAGCCCCGGAGGGACGGGTCTCCTGCCCCGATCGGTGGAGTGCGCTGTGGGAGGCTGCTGGCCCCCTTCTCCTATCGTCTAGCCGGCTGCAAGGGGAACCTGAGGGACGGGTGACGACTGTCGGCTTTCTTTGTGGCGGCGCGGACCTGAGGGGAGCTGACTTTCTGCTGCGACCTCCCCCCCGGTCAATATACCGTCCTGCGGTGAACATGACTTTATCTGCCTGCCCGCGGCTGGGGGGTGATAGCCCGGTCCTGCCCGCTGCTTGCATCGCCCTCCCTACATCAGGCACCGGCTCTACAGTGCCGTCCCGGATTGATGCCAAGGCGGGGATACAGCTTCCACTGTCATGCGGCTCCGTTCTTGCCGTCCTACGGGACTTTCATTTCCAAATGCGTGCTGGTTTGCAGGCGCTGAGTGAGCGGTTTGACTCCATGCTATCGGCTGCGGGTCGTGAGCGCCTCGTTTGTCACCAGCAAGGCGTGGGTCTGCCTTTGTCTCTATGCGGGGATACAGTGGCTACATGTGAGCGTGCTACACTGGTGCCTGCAACTGGCTTTCCCGACACCCGTGATCAACTACTCTCCCGCTCAGCTGCTGATACTTTGTTTCCCCGTCCATTGATGCCTGTTTCATTGTTGCCTGCCTCACCGCGTCTGCAGAAGTATCCGGCTGGGCAGCACCTAACACCCTCGAGGACTCATTCACTGTGGCCTTCGTCTTCTTTCCTGTGGAACTCCTGTGCTTTAGATGCCATGTTGGGACTTTGTGTAGTGGACAAAGGGACCTCTACAGATGGTCGGCAGCCATTTTATGCTCCTACTTCACTTTCTTCTTCTAAGCGGCCATATTGTCTTTGTTTGCACGAGATGCGGGGCCTTCATGTAGGAGCTGGCTTAATCACACGCCCGCGATCAGGCCAGGGTTAGGCTGCTTTATAACGCCATGGTTTCACGGATGGGCTGGACTGGGATTGTAACTGCTATGTATATGTTGTGTGCACTCGTCGCGAACTGTCTTCTTCCATCTATAATACTGTGACAATTTATTTTAACACGACTGCTTTTGGTGCAGTGGGTTCACAATGTGTGGAAGCTATAGATGGCCGAGGGTTTCGGACGCTCTGATGTTACGTAGGCTCCTCCCCACCTTCTTCTTTTTGGGAGTTTAGATTAGAATAGTTCTATTCTTTTCTCACCCCCTTTATCATAGGTGTAAACGTTTTTCTATCTTCCTTTTTATTCTACTCTTGCTCTCCTTTCTTGTCTATATTTCGGGTTTTAGAGGGCGACAGGCACTATGCTGGGGGGGGGCAGGCCGTAGCCTCCGCATTGGTGTAGGGTGGGGGGGTAATTTACTATTTCCAATTAGTTCTATGGGCCTTTCTTTCCTTTTATGTTTCTGCGCTTTACTTGTTTCGATTCTGGGTCCGGATGTAGGGTTGACTGAGTGGGGGCGGCACTGAAGGGGTGCGTAATTGCTGCTGTGCCTATCCTGTTGTTGATTTGCACTGCCTCACTGCCTGGGATTTTACTTTCTATTGTTGTTTCCAATAATGTTGCCGCTCTCCCATGTTGTGAAGATACCGTGCGGACTCGAATCTCCTTGGTTCTTATTCTTCACTGACTTTTTCCCTGATAAAATTTATAAAAAAAACTTTAAAATTAACCTTCATTTCTCCTCTCCCCTGGTGTCATGGGTCTCTCCAGTGTAATATTCATAACCTTTTGCTATTTTTGACCGTTGATACTAAGGGGCCGTAATGTTTGTATCAGTGCTTAACCGTATCGTGGCCGGCCTGATGGTTGTAGGCCAGTATTTGTTCTTTTTATATGCACGAATAAAGGTTTTCAAAAATTAAAAAAAAAAAAAAAAGGCAAAAATAGTGAAGACGTGTTCATGTAATCCCAAGGCACTTTCCCAGCCTTTAATGTTTAAAGAGTCCATGCAAACTGCATAATAGAACGCAATTGATTTTGGCCATGGTACAGAACTGCAACGTCTTCTTGCACAATATCAGCGACAGATGAGACAATTTTATTTTTTATGTAAATACTGAAAGAAAGGGTGTTAATGCTATTATCTACAATTGCAAGCACTTTTTCTAAATTGGCTTGATCAATAGCCCTAAGCCTAGAAGCAACTTCAATTTGGGACAGTTTCCACACCTCGTTGTAAACAGCATATATCCATCTTTTCGATCTGCCAGATGCCGGACCTTTGACAAAATCATTCAAATCGACGGTGTCAGTTGGTTTAGATAAATGTAATTTCATTGACGCTAAGGTAGAGTGCTTGAGCCAACTCTGACACAACTTGTCTACAGAATAGGTGGTGACCGAATGTTGTCTCTCAAATCGGGGATCTACTCTAACCATTGTATAGCCAGGGGTCAGACCCAGAAAACGGTGCTGGCAGAAATCTGCGCTTTTTCGCCACAACAGCCAGCCTTCAGGATTCATGCTGGAAACATTAAAAGTTGAGTTTCGCAACAGGATCTGTAAATCACTAAGGGAAGTACTGGTGTAATTATTCCTTGGGGGTACTCACCCTAATCAGGAAATGAATGAGCATTTCATTTTTTAGACATAGCCAATCCAAAGCAGGTTGTATGTGAAATAGTAGCATTCAGAAACAAAATATGGTTCGTGATAAGCAATGCACAATGCAAAGACTCGGTGCCTTGCACTTGCCAACTTTTAGACCACAAACAGATTTATGATCAACTGTAGCTTTTCACAGCTCATAGCCCCCAACAGCCAACTGGTCAATCAAGGACTTAGAATACAGTAATTTTGTGTGGGTAAGTCTAACCTTGGAAGAGGACTTCTCAGTAATTTTTTTTAACAAATTGTATTAGATTTTGTCACAAAACACACATCAATTGGAACAATTCCCATATCCCCCAATCGTACATAAGTGGGTCCGTACAATAGAGTGCAAGATATTGGCCCCCAGAATGAGCATGGTCAACGGAATACAATCCTGTAAAGGGCCATCCTATCTGCTCTGTCCTTAGTGCACAAAAGGAATGCGAAAGTGAAATTTAACCCCCCCCCTCCCAGTTCCCACCATCGGTGCATTGTTAACAGGACAGTCGTTGTGGGTCTGAAACACAGGAGTTGTCAGTTAAGGAATCATGCAGTGTACCTGTCGTAGGACTTCTCAGTCAACCTAAAATAAAATGCCTCGGGGTTGGATTGATTAAAATCAGTAAAGTAAGAAAACTTATTTATTTCTAGAGCTGCCCTCAACAGCTGTGGGACAATGTTCCCATTGAGTGTAATTAACAACATTTCTAAACGTATTTGCTTTGTGCAGAAAGTGATTTCCAAAGTGGTGGTAACAGATTAAATCGGCATAACTAGCAGAATCTAGATACAAATCTTCAGCATCAAAAGCAGCATAATATTTCAAAACAGAAAATAGAGCCTCTACGGCTTGGACATCCCAATCATCAGAGCGAATATTTTGTTTAACCACATCCCCCATAGAAACACGAAGTACATTAGGGACATTCATAAACTCCGTGGGACCATGAATCTGGAACTTTACAGCATCCCATACAATCCCATCTAAGACAGGCCAAGCAGTTATGTTCACAAATGTCTGGTCCCTCTTCATTCTGTGTGATGAGGAGTGGGGTGCCAAAGTTCCATCAATTAGTCTAATCATAGATCTTTCCTTTACATAGTGTCCTTTGGCAAGACGGAGAAAATACACCACAAATCCAATGGACATGAACAAAAATTTTTTAATTAGCACCAGCAAAATGTAAGTCCAAGGGGGAATCAAAAAATGTTTTTTAAACCAAGCAGCAAAAATCGAAACTTTTGAAGGGGACTTTGATGTGGTAGAGCCAGTGTCAAATGAAAAACGTGATTGATTATCCACACAGGTCTCCAACTCAGGCATAGACAAGTCAGTGGGGTAAGTATATTCAGTTTCATTAAGAGGATCACCAGCCGGTGGATTCACTGAAGGATTAGTAACTGTATTCATCTCAATGGCAACATCAGGCCTGATGGTAGGATCTGGGTCCAAAACAGAGTTTTGCAGCATTGCTGGACAAAAGAAGAATCAGCCACTCTGTGTAGTTTGACATTGTCAATGGAGATGTACCTGTTCCCCCTTCGCCCAGGAAGAGGAGGTAAAATTACTGTTCTTGTACCCTGCACACCAAGTACAGGAACCAGAGCTCGATAGGAGGGGCCGAATTCCTTTTTGTTCTCGACCTTCTCTTGGACCAGGTTCTCCAACTCGGGGTAGCCAGCCGACTACCGGAATCTGCAACGCAGCATCAGATGTGGAGGGCAAATGTTCCTTTGCAAGACTGTCTCTAGTCTTTTGTAGGTTCTGTAAAACATTAGAATGTTCCTCTATGTCAAAGGATGCGTTCGACTCAAGGTCCGTAACAAACATTTTGATGCCAAAGAGCATTTCGTATGGGGTCCGCCCACCCAGAGACCTTCTAGGGAGATTATTTAGTGTACACTGAACGCTATTGAGGTGGGTGAGCCAGTTCCGGCCTGTACCTAATACCTTAGATGTCAAGGATTGCTTTAAGTCATGGTTAAATCGTTCCACATCGCTATTGCCCTCAGGCCGATATGGAGACGAAAATGTGACTTGGTCCCCCAATGAACGCATGGCATCCTTGTATGCCTTAGAGGCAAATGCTGGACCCTGGTCCGAATGGAAGGTACCACATGCAAAAATTCCCACAAAGACACGCAAATCCTTTGTGACAGTTCTGGCATCAGCACTGCGTTGTGGCCACAGCCACACAAAGGGTGTGCACGAATCAACTGCAACTAAGATGTACTTATACGCATTATCAGAGGAGAAAGGACCGCAGTGGTCAAAATAAACACATGCAAGTGGTTTATTAGATATGTACAACTGCGTCTGGGGCGGTCGTGCAGCAGTAGAAGGTTTAATCTGCTGGGAATGTCACAATGAAAGACATAATCACGCGTCTATTTGTACAATCCGCGCCACCAGTAACGTTGTTGTAGGAGAGATACAGTAGCTGATACACCGGCATGCACTGAGGTCATACCCTCGTGAGCCGCTGTAATGAAAGTCTGTTTGCGGTCCGCGTTGGGAATCAACCTGTCACCAACGTCGTTAATTCTCACATAAGGAACTTTATCAGGACTTAAATGATAAGAGTATTTAGAAGGGAAACCTCTTGGGTAATTACCTCCCTTCTCTGTTGCGGCAATAGCTGCCAAGATAAGATGTCATCATCAATCTTACTTTTGGAACGTGTAACTGCTGCTACTGAATATGTTGCAACTGCTGTCTTGGCGGCTTCATCGGCAAGACTATTGCCAACAGTGTGAACTCCGACACGCTGGTGACCCAGGGTATGAATTATAAAGACTAGTGGGAGCCTCTCTTTAAGCTCAGCCACTTGAACCCAGATCATTTTATGTTTTATCGAGCGACCTTTGGGAAACAATAGTCATTCTGCGTCCAAAAGGAAAAATTGTCATTGTATGATTGAACACAGTAGTAAGAGTCACTTACGATAAGAGTAGTCACACTAGGATCTGCCTACTCCAATGCAAGCATCAGAGCACGAAGCTCTGCCAACTGTGCGGTACAGTCCCCTAATGTCTGTGTATGCACGACATCGGACTTGAATTCACCATTCACCATAGTACCAACCACTATTGCGCAGGCTGAAACATATGCGTGCTTTGAACCGGTAGCAGCTTGTGCACTACCATCAGTGTAAATGATACAATGAAAATCCTCAAGTGGACGCATGGTCAGAGGAGCAGGATGCACAAATTCATACTGCAAACACTCCTGAGTCTGCAGAGTAGAATCAAAAATGAACGTGCCATCCGGAGATGTCAAAGACGTGGCCCATTGTACCCACCGTGGGTGCAAAACCTTTGAATTTGGTACACTGGCTTTCGTCATTGCCTCTAAGGCAGGAAACGGAGTAACAACCAAAATGCGTTTTCCCTGCGACAGTGCACGTTCCTTAAGAATCGCCATTTGCACTGCTGTCAAAACGTTTTCCACAGTGGAAACCCGCAACTCAGCTGAAGCGTACAAGTGTGACTTGTAAGCGATAGGGACTGTGTCACCCTCATTATAAGTGAGGTACGTGAAACCCACCGCTCCTGGCACGATTCCTATAACCAGGTCGGTGTGGTTATCACGAGTCAACAAGAATTTAGATTCTAGAAGACCAGCCTGCAAAGATTGCAAGATGGCTGAATGTTCAGGCTGCCAGCACGATTTGGAGAAAGTTGGTTGTATCAATGCGTAAAGAGGCTTGATACGCTGGGCATAATCGGGAATATAAGTACGCCAGAAATTCTAAAAGCCCAGCAAAGATTTAGCTTTTTCAGGGTTGTAGTAGAGCACAGCCACAGTGAGTACAGTACAAAGCCGGCACGAGCGTCTTAGCCCAATCTCCTGCAAAATGCAGAGCCTGCTCCTTCTGCACTGTGTGCGCGAAACTAGGGAGGATTACCTCCTCCCCTTGCGGAGCTGCTAAAACAGACGGAGGGGGCCAGTCGACCTCTGCCGAAAAAATGTCATAGGTAGTAGTTAGATTATCTCAAAATACCCCTTTTATGGTACGTTGTATGTCACCTTCAATTAAAAGGACAATGTCGTAAAGTCTTTCAAGGGAGCTACCCTAGCCAGCTGTCTCAACCGCAACAAATGTGTTAGTCGCTGTCACCTTCAGTAGTGGACGTAGGGCCTCTCGCACTATGGTAATTTCTGCCACGCTGTCCAACAGCGTCGGGGCCCTTGTCAGATTCCGAAGATGAGTTTTCACTATCTGTGTCATATCTTGCTGTTACAGCAGCAACTTTATTCTTTTGACACTGAGGCCTTTGATGCGGTGACTCATCCTGCTTGACTTTTCTGTTAGCCTTGCTTGCGAGGCTGCTCACGGCACTGTTGGGCACCTTGTCCACTGCCTCCACCTCCTCCACCAGTGGGTGAGACCGATGTTTCCTGCAAAGATCGAGGAGAACGTTGTTCAGGCACCTGAAATCTATCAGGTGACTTAATCGTCGTGCGGTCTCTCAACTCATATGTACGCTCAGCAGTGGCATATTAGCGAAGCAGGACGGGATCCCTGTTTCTGTTGCTGCTTCCCCTGTTTTTTATTTTAACTCCAATTTTGTTTCGGAACTCTCTGGCGATTATCTTTATCAGAATTCTCCGACTGAGTTTGCTGCTGTGCTTGTTGTAGGAGAGTAGGGTCTGCTATCCTATGGTCACCCCAATTTTTGCTTTTTGCTTCACTGGTTTTCAACTTACTGAGGCTGTGGGCCTGCTAATCAGACCCCCAGCCTGCTGTTCTCTCTCTAAATTTTTAACACATGTGCTATAGGTACATACCACAATTGGAAATGGACTCCTTGTCAGCCCCTGTACCATGCACTATAGGTGCTTAGGGCATAGGTGCCACCAAGGCCTACCAGGGGCTGAAGCATAGCTTTTGCCACCCCTGGCTGGTTCTTAAATTGACACAACTGGCTGATCACTCAGCTGGGGCAAGTGGGTGTAATCACCCCTTGCTTAGATATAGTATACATATATCTAAACCTATATCTGGACACATATAAACCTGTGAGTCACTCCTATGGAAGGCCTTATCAATCCTGGAGGCAGAGTGCGTGGTTTTATGTGAGATGGAGCTCTGGCATGAGCTGAGCCTGTCTGCAGCTGTCGGGAACAACTCCCTAAGCTGATCCAGGATAATGCCATACCATATACTCTTAAGTGCCTTATAATCCTCGCGGTTATATAGCAACTCTGGTTTGGCTTTATCAAAACATGTCGTGTAAGGTGTCATACGAATTGGAATACTACCCCCTCGCCATTTCTGGCGACGGGGGTAGCATTCCACCCTTCTAGAGGGAGAAGACATGTTACTTTACTGAAACGCGGTTGATTTAAAATGAGCCTCAGATCCACAAAATGGATGCCTCTGCCACAGACACGGGTCTGGCCTCCTGCTGCTGACCAAAACTCAGCAAATGGTGGCCTGGACAAAGGGTTTCCTGTCCCAGGGCGGTGTCAAACCACCCCAGACAGGAGATAGTGGATTGTAGCAGGGAGGTTTCAAAGAAACCAGACACTGCCTGGGGAGCACAAGGCTGCCCCTTGCATAATCCGGCCAAACCGGTTCTGGGGCACACCAGCCCCTGTCCCAGTGCGGCCTGGATCAAAGGAAAGGGGTGTAACCACCCCCTTCCTGGGTCCCACCCATAGGAGGGGACCTAGCAGGATGTCCAGCCCACCAGATTCGAATAAGAGTGGGAGCAGTGCCAATGCAACTCAGATCATCCTGAAGAAACATAAGAAACAAATTCTGGACCCTTCGACTTCCTACTCGACGTAGAAGACTGAAGAATCTCCCTTGTGGTCAAGGAGTGACCACCCTGTGCAAACAGGTACCAACCAGCACCTCGACCGTTGCTTTGTTGCAGTTCCCGCCGGAACTCGAGCAACAGAGATCGACGAGATCAAGCTTGCCTGCCTTCTCCCAGCCCGATCCACAGTCCCTGCAGAGCTGAGACCCGTGGAGGCGACCGGAAGCGTGGGGCACGCCATCTTGAAAAGGCCACGAGACGCTGACCGTGCAGCCCACGAGTAAGCATGGGCGAATTTTGCGAATCTCGCGTTCGCGAATTTTGCGGATTTGCGAATTGGCAATCCGCAAAATCCGCGAATTCTCGCGAATTTGCGGATTTTTTTTTTTTTTTTGTTCGCAAGTGTTTCTACCAGTTCGCGAGGATTTGGTACTAGTTTGCAATTGCGAACTTACTTGTCGGCTCGCAACGGTCGCGACTATGTTGTTTCTACGTCTGGTTCATCATCACAGCCTCCCAGCACCCTCAGTTTCACCACTGGCACCCTCTCTTTGACCCATGCCACCCTCTGTTACATCAATGCCACCCTCTGGTTCATCATCACTGTAGAAGATGGGGGAGGGGAAAGCAAGCCCACCTGCCCTGCTTGAACTGACATGAATTAATTTGGGGTTAGTTTATTAACAACACCTGCCCTGCCCCAACTGACAATAATGAATTAGGGGCTAGTTAATGTGTCACTGAAAGAATTTCAAGTTCCAGCCTGGCACCTGCTTGTCTGCTCCTTTAGCTGTAAATCAGGACCTTTGTGGCATACAGTTAAGGTCAGAGCAGGGTCACACAATAGTTGCAAGCAGGCAACCGAATTCTGGAGGGCCCCCTCAGGAAGCACTACAGAGAATCGTTACAAATCATGAGGTTGACCTTTTGCACCTGCTCATTGCTTTTGCTTTTGCTGAAATCGTTTTTCGTTTTTTTCGCGCTATTCGCGGGGCGCGTCGTCGTGCGAAACCGACCGCGGAAGCCGGCAATTCGTGCGAATGAGCATTTTATTTTTTTGCGGCTTGTTGTTTCGCGAGTTTTTTTGCAGTATTCGCGAGCCGCTTGCAGCGCAACACGCAAATTTACCCCAAGGTCGAGTACGGGCGCGGCCATTTTGTTTGCGTGACGTATTTCCGTTTCCGCCCGCTATGTATAATCTCGCGCAGTAAGCGCATTGCGAGTAGAGGTTCGCACGAGATCGCGCGGGAAATCTAGAGGTTCGCACGAGATCGCGAGGAAAATCTCGCGCGAACTTACTTTCGCGCTCGTGAACGGGCGCCGGCCATCTTGTTTTTCATTCATTTCCTGTGTCTGGGCATGGTGTTTAATCCTCTTGGTATCTTTGCCATCCTTTGCTTGTTTTCAGTTTTTTTTTTACGATTTTGCTTCTTATCTATCCCTCTCTTTTCCTAGCTGTATATTTTTGTCTTTTCTGCTATTTTTCTTTACTTTTAAACTACTTTTTTAAACTCTTTTCTTTTCTTCTTCCCTATCCTATTCTTTCTTAATTTTCTACTTCTTCCTACCTTACCTGCCCAGACCATGGTCAAGCCAGGTGCCGTGAAGCTGCCCAGGCACTTGAGGGCCGCAGCGGCGGCGGGGAGTAGTGCTGGACCCAGTGCCAGGACAGCATGCGGGAGATTGAGGGGGGAGCAGGTGACGCGACGGGAGATATTCAGCCCGGAGGAAGTGGGCGCGCTGGTCTACTTCGTCCAGCGCCGCCTGCCCAGGACCATCGCGGGAGGCGGCAGGATCGCGGCCGGCGGCTACAACATGCGGGAGCGCCGGAAGCGGTGGGAGAAGGTGTGCTGGGCCATATCCCACCTCTACGGGGTCCAGCGCACCTACAGCCAGGTCACCCATCGCTGGACGGACCTCCTGGACCGCGAGCGCGACCTGCTGGACCAGCTCGGCTTGGAGATCCCCGGGCTTGGTGAGTAGTAGTAGCCATTTAATCACTCACTACTATGATGTTTTCTCCTGCTCTGTGTTGTTGTATTGCAAATATTTGTTTTTTACATGGAGCAAGCCAATAATGCCGCTGATGACGATTACATTGTAGTTAAATTATATTTCAAAATCTTCTGTGCATTTCAGGTGCACTGCTCTCCTTCTCAGTGGCGTTGCTACTATGCTTATTTGTTTTCTATTTCGTGGTCTCATTGGCCTGAGTAACTATTATGTATGAGTGTACGTTACAGAACTGCGTAATGCTAGACACTAGGGGGCAAATTACATTTACAAGCCCCTTGCGCCACGTTTACGTTGCCTTGCGTGACGCAACAGCGGCGTAAACGTGCCGCATCCCTGCGAGTCATTTACGACTTGACGAATCTTGGGAGATGCGTCACGTTATAAAGCCATGGGCCTGCACCACAATGGGTGCGTTCCTAGTACGCAGGGTGGGCGGTCCGGCGGCTGTGCGCCTCGCAAAATTGCCTGCGTGAAATCTACAAGATTTAACGCAGGCACTTCTGCGACGCTGCTACGTCAATTCAATTCCTTATGTCTGCTCGAAGCAGGCGAAAGGACTGACACAGCATGTTAAGTATTGGGTGGCCCTGAGCATTACTGGAGTTGCATTGCGTTGGCGACGTGACTCCAGCGATGCGCCGCTCTTACGTGACGAGATGCGTCACGCAAGTGCCTACCCTTGCGCCAGGGTGCGCCGCATTGTAAATGAGGCGCATCTGCCGTGTCGCAAGGGTAGTTTTGCGTGACGCATTTGAGCTGCGCATCTCTGGAGATGCGCCAGAACGCGTAAGTAAGTATGCCCCTAAGGGGCAGAATTGCAATTACCGTCGCATCCCTGCAAAGTAGCAGGGATGCGCCATTAATTGTGCGGCCCGCTACCACCACCAAACATGGTGCGCCGTATTTGCAATGCGGCGCACCATGGGCCCAAAACGTCACCGAAGCTTTACTGCTGGAGTTGCGTCGCAACGATGGCGCAGCTCCAGCAATGCTCTGGGGTACCCTATCTCCCCAATGCTGGGTCAAGCCGTACGTCTGCTTCAAGCAGGTGCAGGGTTTGTGTGACGCATCATTGTCCTAAAGGTGACTGATTGAAATTTTGTAGATTTCCCTCAGCCACTATTAGGATGTGTTCCAGCGCAGGAATGCCCTCCCTTGCGCCGGAACGCCCCCTGATGGCGCAGGGCTTTATAACGGGATGCATCTCCCAAATGCGTCAGGTTGTTATAATATTATACGCCGCACCATGGCGCCCTTTTTTGTTTAGCTGCTGCGTCACAAAAGTCACGCAAGAACGGCGCAAAAGAGCCGCAAGGGGCTTAAATCTGCCCCTTCCTTTGTACCCCTGACAATAAGAAAAATAGTGGCGGTGGATTGATAGTTTGACTATTTAAATGACTGGTAATGTAGCAGGCAACTGTTAGTGTTGTCACTGATCTGACTGAAATCACAATGGAGTTTGTCTGTCACTTTGCGTCTTGCCTGCGGACTGCTGCCTGCCAGTCCTAGGTGAACGTTTCAGTACTTTGTTTAGTGAGTTACGTGACTTTCGAAGTCACAGGTCCGCAAATAAATGAAAACTAACCCTAATCAATATAATTTCGCGGAAATATTTTGTTATTGTTCTTTTGAAATGTTTGATTTGGTTGACATTGACAAGCAACAATCATCCATGTTTTCTGTTCTTTCTTTCATGTTGTACGTCAGCTCCCCCCAGGGGCGAGAGGAGGACACAGGAGCAGCAGGCGGCGGATGCTGTTCAACAGGGCCAGGATCGGGCAGGCGAGGGCTCCTCTGCTGGCCCCAGTAAGTTTTCATTTTAGACTAGTACCTATTTTTCCTAGCGTTCCTCATTTGACTTTTTTCAAAATTGTCTTTGCTCTTCTTGTAGACTGTATCTAAATTCTTATCCTGCCTCTACTATGACTCCCTGTGGTATTACTAGATTATTCTTATTAGTCTGTCTGTGTAGCTAACTAAGATTGCACGGTTGGCGAAACTCCCATGATTCTAGTCAGCAATAGCTCTATCAACTTAGTGCAGTCCTCTGGGATTGTCCATAATGTCTTTTGAAGTGTTCTATCTGGACTCATGCTTGCAAAAATTGCAAAACCTTTCGCTCAGTCACTCTAGTCTGGACCAAAATACACAGATTGTATTTAAGTTTAAAAGCTTTATTAAAAGTAAACACATTTATTAAAATGAAGTCATAATAAAACTAAACGTTTAACTGATAATGGAAAAGTGGTTAGTGCTGACGATTAATTGAAGACATTTCTTGTGGTCGAGCCGAGCTCTCACCTGGTTTCAACTTGATCTTGTTGTTAGAAGTCCATCTTCTGTCTGTGTGGAGAAAAATGGTGCGTGTTAAAAAAACAGCCTTCATCAGTTGTGCCAAAAAGTGCAGCAAGACAACCTTCCCTGGAAAAAGGGACATTTTTTTTAACTTTAACGTAGACAGTCACAAATTACATTGTTTTCACATGTCTTCATTCCTAGACCAAAGACTAGTGAGTGCTTTATTCTAACATTCTTAAATGTACTTTGTAGGTGGAACATCTGGTGGCGGGGCCAGTGTGGAGGTGGTGGTGCTCGACACGGAGGCGGAGGGCGATTCTTCAGGGGAGGAGGCGGCGGCTGTGAGAGTTGAGACGGTGGTGGTGGCGGCCAGAGGTAAGCTCTTATATATTCCTTACTTATTGAGATTGAAGACTAGCTGGGAAGGCAAGAACATGAGATGCATGGCTGGGTGAATGATGAAGCAATGATGGGTGGAAGGACAACAGCCTGGGTGGGTGACACAGAAACTGTATGTGTCCATATACCTGGATCATGCTACTATCTGACTCTTAGATAGCATATGTGTATCTAGAGCAGGGGTACTCATAGTACGGCCCGCGGGCCGGTGGTGGCCCGGCAAGCCTTCCTTGGCGGTGCGCAGACCTTGCAGACAATCACTGCTCCCCCGGCCCCCACAGAGCAGAGGCTTTTTTGCATTTCACCTGTTAGCGCCCCTGCATCTCCACTCTGACAATCACTGCTCCCCCGGCCCCCACAGAGCAGAGTGGAGATGCAAGGCCACAAAGAGGTGAAATAGAACAAAGCCTCTGTGGGGCCGGGCAAGCAGTGATTGTCAGGGTGGAGAAGCAGGGGCGCTACAACAAACAAAGCCTCAATAATATGTTAATGGTCTTTTAAAGACCTGTTAAGTACTTTGGTGTTGTTGTCTGTGTGTGCGCGTTGAGGAAGCGGTCTCAACCCGGGCTGAAGGCTGACACAGATAGACACACACACAGTGAGATGACAGAGGGGGAGGTAGAGGGAGGGCAGGAGGGAGAGAGAGATGGAGAGGGAGGGCAGGAGGGAGAGCAGGAGGGAGAGAGATGTATGTAAATGCTGGGTCTGGTGGCTCAGTGGGTGAGGGCATCTGCTGCAGGGACCTGTGTGCAACCTCATGGTCACAAGTTATCGTTTTGCTTTAGCCCCGCCCCCTCTGACTCCGCCCCCACCAGTGCGGCCCTCGGCCCCAAACTACACTGTAAATGTAGCCCCTGAGAGAAAGTTTGTGAGTACCCATGATCTAGAGAGAGTAGACGGTCAGTGGATGAACTAAGTGTAACTTTGAAGAGCATGTAACACTGCACCCGCACGTCCGTTCCAGTGTAGGAAAGGCAAGGAAAAGAAGTTTTAATTTTGTCCAAATACTACCATCAATAGTAGCAGTAGTTTGTATTGCAAGCACAGCATAGATCCGGTTATTAGGGTGGCCACTCCCTACCTCTCTTAATAAGTTTAGTAGTACTCAGTCATTCATGTGTGGATGTATCACTGGTCACTCAATAAAAAGCAAAGCACCTAAAGTCATCCCATATATAAGCAAAAACATCCCATGTGAAGTGATAGATAATCCGATTATTTATCTTCTTCAATTTTCCATTTCTAGTACTCATTTCCACTGTAGGGTGAAAGTTAAATTAATTAAGCAGTAGCCCTTGAGTTGTAACAGAGTATTCTCAGTGCCACCCGTAATAGAAAAGTAAGAGCTTCACCACCTGCATGTACTGGACGGGTACAGTAACGCAACGCAAGTCTAGGTCACTCCTCATGGCGTGCGTCTCTTTTTCTCGGGTGCAAGTTTACTGCGCTGGCATTATGCCGGCTTGCAGAAGATAACGTACCAATTTTCCTAAACAAGAGACAAGAAGAAGAATAAGACTGGTGTACTTTCATAGTCGACTCCAATGGAAGTCCATAGTGCTCGTAGAATTTGTTCCTTAAACTCCCACTAATGTTAGAGCAAGGATGAAGAAGTGTGAGGTTAGATAGATACTGGCCTCAATAGTTATGTAATGCGTTTGCAAGTTGCTAGTTGTAGTGCAACACAAATTTCTGCTGAATGATTGAGTTAATCTTAAGGAGCATTGGTTACAGACTATGTCTTTCTTTCTTCATATAGGTTCTCCTTCCAAACGAACAAGGAGGAAGGAGCTGGCTAGAGCGGCCCGGCAACGGAGGATCCATGCCACTGTGGCCGAATATCGGCGGCTGGTGGCCCTGGAGGACGAAGAAAGTGTGCAGTCGACCACAACAACTACGTCGTCTGCATCGGCCTCCGTTCCCCCACGGGCTGCCAGTGCCACCCAGCACAGTGGTCCACCCAGACTGAGCCGGGCTGCCAAAGCCAAACGCCACCGCCGAGTTGCAAGGACAACAGCTACAGCTTCCTCTCACAGCCGTTGCACCTACAAGGCATTGAAGGCACGCCTGCGCCGCAGTACCCTGATGGTGTCCCGCCTCCAGCAGGAGCTCCACCACTTTTCCAACCAGTTGGAGGGGCTCCGCGTAGAGCACGCCTTGCTCCGCCAGGAGCATGATGCCCTGGCCCAAAAAGTTGACAGCATCCGCCCATAGTGTCCCTTGCCCCTTTTTTAGAGACTTTTGGGGGGTGGGAATTGGGAGTTGGGTTTTTGGGGACTTTTGAAGGACAATCGTTGGGGTTAGGGAGGGTCTTGCGGGAGATTATTTTGTTAGGGATATAAATATACTTTTTCAAACTTTATCTGAGCATACCCGTTTCTTACTGCTTGCCTGGTGGGTGGGGGTTTAACGTTGACTTTGTTTTCCTGAAAGTTTAGTTCCATTTTCTTCCTTTAAGTGTAAATGCCCAAATGTTTTCAACACTAAGTGCCTCTCACAGACGAAGTGAATCCAAGAGTCCTAGGACTTTAGTAGTACTACCTTCAGTCTCTCGTCTCTCGTACTAATACTCCATTATACCCCCAAACCACCAAACGCTTATCTTACCTGTAATTTGTGTTTGAAAGTAGGGCTAGACCCAGGGCTGGCTCCACGGGAAACAGCGAATATGGTTGGCAATCTTGGTCGGATAAAATTTCCTCATAGCGGTGGTACTAGTGGTGTGACACAGTGGCAGTTGCATGCCTATGAAAAAAAAGAAAATGAAATCTGGTTTGTCCTCCTGAGCAATTCAACGGTACAACTGAGAATATAGCAGGTGACAGAAGTACAGTAGAACAGTGCCACATTGTAGCCTAACAAATGGTAAAGTATAACTACTAATTCGGTTGAAGTTCTTTCACATTAGCAATGGTTCTTTGTCAAGCAGAGTAAGAATATATCCTCGGATTTCTTCACCAGCCTGTTGCTATCACCTTATCCTCCCCAGCAAGTGTGTGGATTTATTGCTGTCATTTAGTCACACATCAATCAAAACCACACAGCCCGGGGGAAGAGGGTTAGGGTTTGAAAAATGGATGGGTACGGGGGGTTTTGGGAAAGGTTTTGGGAGACAAGAAAAAATAGCACAGCATAGACAAACAATTGTGAACATAAACAAATCTTTGGGTACAAACCTATCCATCAATCTTTGAAAGTGCATGCACTACTGCATACATGTCAGTGAAAAGTAAGTAGTACATTCGACAACTGTGGAAGAAAGAATGCGACAGTACAGGGCCTGTGTGGAATTATTGATAACGATATTCAACATAAGGTCTCTGTACTTAGCCAGATACCCGAGAGCCTTGCTGGTCACTATAAATCCATTCACAACAACACTCAATGGGGTTGGTCTGGAAGGTATAGTAGATAGAAAAGGAGAAATTGCTTTTTTTCTAGGTGTCCCCTCACTCACCAGGGTTGCCCCTTGGTGACATGCTTCATCATTGGGGCCATCCCAGTCCTCTACGGCCTGGGGCGTGCTGCGACTTGCGAATTACGTAGGAGCACTTACAAATGACTATGTGTGGTGCAGATGTGATAGTGGAGTGGACTAAGTGATGTGTTAAGGGATCAATTTAGAAGCAGAGAGAGATCCAAGAAATGCAGTCACAGTCAGAGAAAAAGGCAAGGGATACTGTATCTATGTGGTTGTAGTGGTCCTGTTGGAAGTGGTAAGTAAGTTGCCTGCAGAAAAAAAATCCTCCTTTTAGCGGCACTCCTCCATTGCAGCCGACGCTTCGTCCATCGATGTTGGTCACCAGAAGACACCCTGTAAAAAAAAGCACAGCATAGACAAACAATGGAACATAAACAATTCTTTGGGTACAAACCTATCCATCAATCTTTGAAAGTGCATGCACTACTGCATGCATGTCAGTGAAAAGTAAGTAGTACATTCGACAACTGTGGAAGAAAGAATGCGACAGTACAGGGCCTGTGTGGAATTATTGATAATGATATTCAACATAAGGTCTCTGTACTTAGCCAGATACCCGAGAGCCTTGCTGGTCACTATAAATCCATTCACAACAACACTCAGTGGGGTTGGTCTGGAAGGTATAGTAGATAGAAAAGGAGAAATTGCTTGTTTTCTAGGTGTCCCCTCACTCACCAGGGTTGCCCCTTGGTGACATGCTTCATCATTGGGGCCATCCCAGTCCTCTACGGCCTGGGGCGTGCTGCGACTTGCGAATTACGTAGGAGCACTTACAAATGACTATGTGTGGTGCAGATGTGATAGTGGAGTGGACTAAGTGATGTGTTAAGGGATCAATTTAGAAGCAGAGAGAGATCCAAGAAATGCAGTCACAGTCAGAGAAAAAGGCAAGGGATACTGTATCTATGTGGTTGTAGTGGTCCTGTTGGAAGTGGTAAGTAAGTTGCCTGCAGAAAAAAAATCCTCCTTTTAGCGGCACTCCTCCATTGCAGCCGACGCTTCGTCCATCGATGTTGGTCACCAGAAGACACCCTGTAAAAAAAAGCACAGCATAGACAAACAATGGAACATAAACAATTCTTTGGGTACAAACCTATCCATCAATCTTTGAAAGTGCATGCACTACTGCATGCATGTCAGTGAAAAGTAAGTAGTACATTCGACAACTGTGGAAGAAAGAATGCGACAGTACAGGGCCTGTGTGGAATTATTGATAACGATATTCAACATAAGGTCTCTGTACTTAGCCAGATACCCGAGAGCCTTGCTGGTCACTATAAATCCATTCACAACAACACTCAGTGGGGTTGGTCTGGAAGGTATAGTAGATAGAAAAGGAGAAATTGCTTGTTTTCTAGGTGTCCCCTCACTCACCAGGGTTGCCCCTTGGTGACATGCTTCATCATTGGGGCCATCCCAGTCCTCTACGGCCTGGGGCGTGCTGCGACTTGCGAATTACGTAGGAGCACTTACAAATGACTATGTGTGGTGCAGATGTGATAGTGGAGTGGACTAAGTGATGTGTTAAGGGATCAATTTAGAAGCAGAGAGAGATCCAAGAAATGCAGTCACAGTCAGAGAAAAAGGCAAGGGATACTGTATCTATGTGGTTGTAGTTGTCCTGTTGGAAGTGGTAAGTAAGTTGCCTGCAGAAAACAAATCCTCCTATTAGCGGCACTCCTCCATTGCAGCCGACGCTTCGTCCATCGATGTTGGTCACCAGAAGACACCCTGTCCACTGCCTGCCTGATGCTGAATTGTGGCTCGCTACTGTGAAGCCTGACTCCATCCTTTTTTCCCCATTGCAGAGACTGAAACCCAGCCTGTAATTATTCAACGAAAAACAGGAAGTGATATAATATTACAACACCACTGATAAATAAATATAAGGTATGTAGGCTGTGGAGTGCAAAAAGTCACAATTTGATTTTCCTAGTAGACAGTACAATATTTTTGAAAGTGCGTACTCTGAGTCACCTTTTGAAGGATAAATAAGTATGGGCAAATTAATGTAGCGGATCTTGCCCCTCAAGCTAGGTGTACTGTAAACTGTGTTTTAGAACAAAATTAGATCTTCCTAGCAGTGCTCCCACCCAGACCCGTACTAAAGCCAGTCGCAAAAATGTAGAAGACCCCCAATCAAATCTCAAAAAACGAGGCCTAGCAGAAAACTGGTGACAAAACTTACTTTGAAAGTAAAAGTAGGCCGAAGTACCCCCTTCCTAATTACCCCTTACCCACCGTGGATTGCATTCAAACCACTTGCAAGCAACCAAGCAAAAGTAGCCATAGCCAGCATCGCTCCAAGACTCGAAATCCCCCCCACTCAAACACATGCAATAGAAATACTGCTAACCCTAACGAACACTAAGTTAAGAATAGTGGCAAAGGCTTTCTTTAACTATGCCAAATCCCCCCTTTCCCACCATGGATTTTCTTCAAATGACTTGCAACCAAAATTACACATTCTCACGAGTGCTCTAAGACCCCAGAACTCAGTTGCAAAAATCTAGAACACCCCGAAACACATGCAATCCTGCTGCTAGGGCTAACCCTAACGAACCCTAAGTTACAAAAAGTGCCAAAAGGCTTTTCCGCGAGGATTTTGTCCCAACCACTTCTACCCGGTATTAGACCTTCCCAGGAATGCCCCAAGACACGCCAACCCACCCGCCAAGAAGCATAACACCCCCAAACAGGCCAAAAGCATAATCTCATACTTGCAATATTTCTCGGCCTTCGGTCCAAACGCGCTGCGTAGCTAGGCCATAAGTCGGGGTTGCCACGACGGATTTCCTGAAAAGCAAATGCAATCAAGATTAGAGTGTCCCAGCAGTGCTCCCAGACCACGAAACTCACCCACAAACACCAGGAAGCCCCCCAAACAGGCCCCCGAAAACGCTACATTGAGCAAAATGTCAGAAATAGCCAAAAAAAAAATCGGCCTGGATTTTGTCCCAACCACTTCTACCCGGTATTAGACCTTCCCAGGAATGCCCCAAGACACGCCAACCCACCCACGAAGAAGCATAACACCGCCAAACAGGCCAAAAGCAAAATCTCATACTTGCAATATTTCTCAGCCTTCGGTCCAAACGCACTGCGTAGCTAGGCCATAAGTCGGGGTTGCCACGACGGATTTCCTGAAAAGCAAATGCAATCAAGATTAGAGTGTCCCAGCAGTGCTCCCAGACCACGAAAGTCACCCACAAACACCAGGAAGCCCCCCAAACAGGCCCCCGAAAACGCTACATTGAGCAAAATGTCAGAAATAGCCAAAACAAAATCGGCCTGGATTTTGTCCCAACCACTTCTACCCGGTATTAGACCTTCCCAGGAATGCCCCAAGACACGCCAACCCACCCGCCAAGAAGCATAACACCCCCAAACAGGCCAAAAGCAAAATCTCATACTTGCAATATTTCTCGGCCTTCGGTCCAAACGCACTGCGTAGCTAGGCCATAAGTCGGGGTTGCCACGACGGATTTCCTGAAAAGCAAATGCAATCAAGATTAGAGTGTCCCAGCAGTGCTCCCAGACCACGAAAGTCACCCACAAACACCAGGAAGCCCCCCAAACAGGCCCCCGAAAACGCTACATTGAGCAAAATGTCAGAAATAGCCAAAAAAAAATCGGCCTGGATTTTGTCCCAACCACTTCTACCCGGTATTAGACCTTCCCAGGAATGCCCCAAGACACGCCAACCCACCCGCCAAGAAGCATAACACCCCCAAACAGGCCAAAAGCAAAATCTCATACTTGCAATATTTCTCGGCCTTCGGTCCAAACGCGCTGCGTAGCTAGGCCATAAGTCGGGGTTGCCACGACGGATTTCCTGAAAAGCAAATGCAATCAAGATTAGAGTGTCCCAGCAGTGCTTCCAGAGCACGAAACTCACCCACAAACAGACGGAACCCCCCCTAAGAGCACCTCAAAGGCAAGCAAGTCATCAAAAACACTAAAGATTTTCCGCCTGGGATTTGGTCCAAAACACTTTTATCCGGTATTAGAGCTTCCCAGCAATGGCCCCAGAGCCGTCAACCCAGGCGAAAACTAGTAGAAGACCCCCAAACAGCCAAAGAGCAAAAGTACAAAAATGGGGACTTAGTCAATTTTTCACAAATTTCCCAAATCACTCCGCGCGCGCTCTGCAGCTAGGCCCTAACTCCCCTCTGCCACCATGGATTTGCTTCAAACCTCTTGCAAAGTAAAGTATATATAGCCAGCAGTGAGCCCAGACCCCGAAACACACCCACAAACACCAGGAAGCCCCCCAAACAGGCCCACGAAAACGCTACATTGAGCAAAATGTCAGAAATAGCCAAAAAAAAATTCGGCCTGGATTTTGTCCCAACCACTTCTACCCGGTATTAGACCATCCCAGGAATGCCCCAAGACCCGCCAACCCACCCGCCAAGAAGCATAACACCCCCAAACAGGCCAAAAGCAAAATCTCATACTTGCAATATTTCTTGGCCTTCGGTCCAAACGCGCTGCGTAGCTAGGCCATAAGTCGGGGTTGCCACGACGGATTTCCTGAAAAGCAAATGCAATCAAGATTAGAGTGTCCAAGCAGTGCTTCCAGAGCACGAAACTCACCCACAAACAGACGGAACCCCCCCTAAGAGCACCTCAAAGGCAAGCAAGTCATCAAAAACACTAAAAAATTTCCGCCTGGGATTTGGTCCAAAACACTTTTATCCGGTATTAGAGCTTCCCAGCAATGGCCCCAGAGCCGTCAACACAGGCGAAAACTAGTAGAAGACCCCCAAACAGCCAAAGAGCAAAAGTACAAAAGTGGGGACTTAGTCAATTTTTCACAAATTTCCCAAATCACTCCGCGCGCGCTCTGCAGCTAGGCCCTAACTCCCCTCTGCCACCATGGATTTGCTTCAAACCTCTTGCAAAGTAAAGTATATATAGCCAGCAGTGAGCCCAGACCCCGAAACACACCCACAAACACCAGGAAGCCCCCCAAACAGGCCCCCGAAAACGCTACATTGAGCAAAATGTCAGAAATAGCCAAAAAAAAATTCGGCCTGGATTTTGTCCCAACCACTTCTACCCGGTATTAGACCATCCCAGGAATGCCCCAAGACCCGCCAACCCACCCGCCAAGAAGCATAACACCCCCAAACAGGCCAAAAGCAAAATCTCATACTTGCAATATTTCTCGGCCTTCGGTCCAAACGCGCTGCGTAGCTAGGCCATAAGTCGGGGTTGCCACGACGGATTTCCTGAAAAGCAAATGCAATCAAGATTAGAGTGTCCCAGCAGTGCTTCCAGAGCATGAAACTCACCCACAAACAGACGGAACCCCCCCTAAGAGCACCTCAAAGGCAAGCAAGTCATCAAAAACACTAAACATTTTCCGCCTGGGATTTGGTCCAAAACACTTTTATCCGGTATTAGAGCTTCCCAGCAATGGCCCCAGAGCCGTCAACCCAGGCGAAAACTAGTAGAAGACCCCCAAACAGCCAAAGAGCAAAAGTACAAAAATGGGGACTTAGTCAATTTTTCACAAATTTCCCAAATCACTCCGCGCGCGCTCTGCAGCTAGGCCCTAACTCCCCTCTGCCACCATGGATTTGCTTCAAACCTCTTGCAAAGTAAAGTATATATAGCCAGCAGTGAGCCCAGACCCCGAAACACACCCACAAACACCCGGAAGCCCCCCAAACAGGCCCCCGAAAACGCTACATTGAGCAAAATGTCAGAAATAGCCAAAAAAAAATTCGGCCTGGATTTTGTCCCAACCACTTCTACCCGGTATTAGACCATCCCAGGAATGCCCCAAGACCCGCCAACCCACCCGCCAAGAAGCATAACACCCCCAAACAGGCCAAAAGCAAAATCTCATACTTGCAATATTTCTCGGCCTTCGGTCCAAACGCGCTGCGTAGCTAGGCCATAAGTCGGGGTTGCCACGACGGATTTCCTGAAAAGCAAATGCAATCAAGATTAGAGTGTCCCAGCAGTGCTCCCAGACCACGAATCTCACCCGCAAACACCAGGAAGCCCCCCTAAGAGCACCTCAAAGGCAAGCAAGTCATCAAAAACACAAATAATTTTCCGCCTGGGATTTGGTCCAAAACACTTTTATCCAGTATTAGAGCTTCCCAGCAATGGCCCCAGAGCCGTCAACTCACCTGCAAAGAGGTACAACAACACCCCCACAAGTGCTGAGTCTTTCTTCATTGGGCGTAAACCAGCCCTCTGGTTTGATGGAAATAGGAGTCTGGAGGAGGAGGATAGAGGAGCATGTTCTTCTGAAATTGTGAACCTGAGGAATGCAGACTGCGGCAACTTCAAATCAATTAGCAAACCAGTGAAGACAGTTCTGCTGATGGGCTTGATTTTGTGATTATCTGATTAAAGTTTGTAATATATTAACTGTGCACAACAAAGAAAGACAGACAGACAGGAATAAAAGTGAATAGGGACGAAAAAGAAAGTTATTGATTCGTTGTCTCATTTTCAGGGCTCGGTATCACGGTCCAGGAATAAGAATAAGGCTTCGTCATCATACTCTGCGAATTCAGGCAGGGTGAGCTCAGTGTCACCTGACAGAGTAGAAATTCCCTCATCTATGTTGCTGGCCACCTCCTCTTCATCCGGCACGCTTTCTCGTACTCTGAAATCTGGTGGTATGAGGTGCTGATTCATCTTGATCATTGTTAACCTCTCCACATTTTTGGGCGAGAGGCGGCTCCGTTTGGGAGATACAATGCCACCAGCAGCACTGAAAACCCGTTCAGAAGACACGCTTGCGAGTGGGCAAGACAAGTAGTTTAAAGCCAGGTTGGTGAGCTGTGGCCACAATTCTTTTTTCCCATGCCAATACGCCAATGGGTCAGAATTAACATAGACCTCTGTTGAGTCATTCAGATAGTCCTTCACCATCGACTCAAGGTCCTCTTCCAAGGTTCCTCCACTTTGCTTAGCTCTTGCTGTGCCTCTGACCTTTTGAGAACCAAACCCACGCAGAGCTAGCCAATCCTCTTCAGCCTCCAATGTTTCTGTTGTGTCTCGTGCAGATGATCCGGTTGCCGGTGTCTTTAACGGCTGAGAGGTCACTTGTGCCACAGCCACAGGTGCAGAAGTGGATTGTTTTGACTGGGGATGGCCTGCTGATGTACTGCCATTTCCTTCAATTTTCAGCCGTTCTGTTTCAAACTTCTTGGCTGACAAGGCTAGCCAACGTTTGTACTTTGGAACATGTTCATCATCAAAAGGAAAGAATGCTTGGCCTGCCAGCGCCTTTTTGTAGCGTGGATCCAGAATAGTAGCACAAATGTAATGCTGTTCTGAGTGGATCTTTTTAAGTCGTTCATCACCTTGTAGGAGCTCTAATAATTGCTCAGCCAGAAGCAAAGAGTCTTGGTTTTTGTCATCTTTTTCAAACACAGAACACACCTCCTTCAGTTGGTCCTCCAGCATGTACAACAATGGGATAGCTTTTCCCAAATTAGAGTCCTCCTTGCTGACTGCACGCGTGAAGAACTCAAAAGGACGAAGCATGCGTGTCAGGCCTTGAACTATGTTCCATTGCGGCCCACCCATCCTCAGCTCCTCTGTACCCTCTGTAAGGAAATATTGATCGAGTTCCATATACTGCTCATACAGACGCTCAAGCATGTAGAAGGTTGAGTTCCAACGTGTTACCACCTCCTGGATGAGTGCTTTCACTGGCATTTTACGTTGATATAGCAGGCTCCTCAGCTGCTTCCGGGCCTTAAAAGAATGGCTGAAATGCTTGCACATTTTTCGGCAGGTGTCCAATACACTGTACGCTGCACTGGCTTTATTAGCCAAGAATTTTTGGACAACCAGGTTTATACAGTGCGCCAAACACGGCACTCTGAAATAGTAACTGTCCCTCATGGCCTTAACTATATTGGCGCCATTGTCCGTGGAAACATAACCAACCTGGCGTTTTAGTGGGGACAGCCAGTTAAGGACCTTTGTGTTAAAGACATCCAAAATGTTTTCTGCTGTGTGACGTTTCTCCAAACCAAACATGGCTAGTGTTGCATGTTTCCGAGCAGCTTTAAAAACAATGTCCGTGTCAACACCTGCGTTTAGCTTTGCTTTAGCCCCTGAAAAAGAGACCCAGTGTGCAGTGATGCACATGTAATCAGCGCCTGCGCCACTGGTCCACATGTCTGTTGTCAGATGTATAGTGTGAACAGCACTCTTCTGCAAAGCTGCCCCAATCACCTTCAGAACATCTTCATGTAGTGCTGGAACCGCAACTCGGGCAAAATAGAACCGGCTAGGAACCTTCCATTTAGGGCAGAGCGCTGCCACTAATTCTAGAAAACCAACCCCTTCTACAAAAGAAAAAGGGAGAAGGTCCAGAGCTAGCATTTTAGCCAGCTTAGTGTTATACAGACGCGTCATTGGGTGGTTGCGTTCATATTGCGCTTCTGTAAACAACATCTTTTTAATGTTGCCCTGGACCAAGGATTTACGGGATGATGATGATATCTTCGACCCACTTACGCTCGCTGATGAACTTTTCCGCATTGATGTCTCACTCTCTCCCACACTCTTAGTGTGGCTCACATGGGGTGTGCTGCTGACAGGGGTACTGGGTGTAAGTGAAGTGTTTGAATCGTCTTCTTCCTCCTCGTCATTATCAGATGAAACAGCATTACGTGCAATTCCGGCTTCCTCGATCGCCTGTAGGTGCGCAAACCATTTGACAGTGTGCTTTCTTTCAAGATGACCTCTCTGGCCTCCGGTACCATAGTTGGAACCCAACTTACCACGACTAACTCGAAGCTTACACATGCTACAAATGGCTATGGTTTCATTTTTTGGGCAAACACTAAAGAAGTCCCAAACTGCAGACTTGAAATGTCTTTGGGGGCCGGAGGAGGCGGCGATACTGGTGGTGGTGGTCCTGCTGCTAATGCCAGATGAAGTGGAGGATGTGGATTGCCGAACTTCAGTACGTTTTGCACTTTCACCACCACGAATTGAGGTCGAGGACGAGGTGGGTACCTTCTTGCGAGGAAGAAATATGGAAGCGGTAGGTTTTGGTGTACTACTTAACTCCAAATCTAATGATTCCATTTCCATTGCCTCCTCGCCGACATCATCATCACGCTCAGCAGCTTCTCGGGATAGGGTCAAAATGTCTCTTTGCTGCATGCCCGGTGGGGCTGCAGTGACCTTTGTGATGACTGGCTCGTCGTCATCGTGAGAGGCTTCATCACCAGCAGTATCTGTCACTTCTTGTTGAGCCTCATCACACTCCATAGGTATGAGTTTTTGGACGACCTTCCTTTTACGCTTAGGTACCTGTGTCAGATCATGGTGTGCCTCACTGTCAGACCGCAGTTGTGGTTCCCAAGACAGATCACTTGCATCAGAACGAGGTGGGCTTGAAGAAGATGTAGACACCCCCCTTGATCTTTTCCTTGCTAGGGATGTGGAAGACAATGAATGATCATCAGGAGGAGTGGCTTCCAATGATACCTCGGCTTCATTGTCGATTTCCTGATGTGCCCCTACTTCGGGAGGAACAACTATTGTGGGCACTTGTGAACCTCCATGCACCTTTGCTTGCGCATCTCCTTTTGCTGCCTCTCCTTCCACATGTACTTGGGCGTGTACTTGCACATGGTGTTGTTGTTGCGGCTGTGGTTGTTCAACACTTGTCAGATGAGTTACAACAACCTGTGTTGATTCAGGGACATTGCTGCTACTTTCTTGCGATGAGCCAACATCACTGGTCGATGGTGATTGGAGAAGTACACTGACTGCCTCTGAAGCACTCAAGGGCTTTGACTTAAGTTGGCGTGGTGGTGGAGGCACTGAACCCAATGGAGCAGGGGTGCTGCTCCCAGCTTGTTCCCCAGCAGATCCTGCTGCTGCAGGCGTACTTTTTTTTTTCTCCCAAAAAACGTGGCGGGTGGCACACCAGCCTCCTTGGTAACTTGCTTCTTCTGCTCCTTACTAGCAACTTTCTTGCTAGAGGAGCTACGGAGACCTTTCTTTGGGGCCATCTTCTTCAGAGCAGGTCAGACAGCAGGCCGCAGTTGCACGAATTGTAGAGTTGTCTGAGGACAGACGTGACGTCGCGTGACGTTATGCTGCACACACACACCGCTGCAGGACTTCTTCCTGGCACTGGTGGTTCTCTTGAGTCTTGTGCACCTAAAAAAAATGGAAGACAGAGGAACATCAGTTCAGTTATACAGCACAAAAAAATCGAAAAACACTGCAAAATCAGCACAATCCCAATCCATCCATGCCCTCCATAATGTTTAAATTCAAGACAACCCACAGAAAGACTAGGCCCATGCAAGACTCACTACCCCTGGGCATAAATAAAGGTTGAAAAGTAGGCAAAATGGTTGCAGGCCTAACAACAAAGCCTGCATTCAAAATGGCTACTTGCCTGCCAGCACATGGCCAGTGCCTGTAGCTGCACTCAAAATGGCCACCAGCCACATGGCCTGTCCCTCCCCATGAACACCCCCAAAAATCGAAAAACACTGCAAAATCAGCACAATCCCATTCCATCCATGCCCTCCATGATGTTTAAGTTCAAGACAACCCACAGAAAGACTAGGCCCATGCAAGACTCACTACCCCTGGGCATATATAAAGGTTGAAAAGTAGGCAAAATGGTTGGAGGCCTAACAACAAAGCCTGCATTCAAAATGGCCACTTGCCTGCCAGCACATGGCCAGTGCCTGTAGCTGCACTCAAAATGGCCACCAGCCACATGGCCTGTCCCTCCCCATGAACACCCCCAAAAATCGAAAAACACTGCAAAATCAGCACAATCCCATTCCATCCATGCCCTCCATGATGTTTAAGTTCAAGACAGCCCACAGAAAGACTAGGCCCATGCTAGACTCAAATACCCCTGGTGAAAAGGCCACAAGTACAGGCCCAAAAAACGAAAATCACTGAAAAATCAGCACAATCCCATTCCATCCATGGCCTCCATGATGTTTAAATTCAAGACAACCCACAGAAAGACTAGGCCCATGCAAGACTCACTACCCCTGGGCATAAATAAAGGTTGAAAAGTAGGCAAAATGGTTGCAGGCCTAACAACAAAGCCTGCATTCAAAATGGCCATTTGCCTGCCAGCACATGGCCAGTGCCTGTAGCTGCACTCAAAATGGCCACCAGCCACATGGCCTGTCCCTCCCCATGAACACCCCCAAAAATCGAAAAACACTGCAAAATCAGCACAATCCCATTCCATCCATGCCCTCCATGATGTTTAAGTTCAAGACAGCCCACAGAAAGACTAGGCCCATGCTAGACTCAAATACCCCTGGTGAAAAGGCCACAAGTACAGGCCCAAAAAACGAAAATCACTGAAAAATCAGCACAATCCCATTCCATCCATGGCCTCCATGATGTTTAAATTCAAGACAACCCACAGAAAGACTAGGCCCATGCAAGACTCACTACCCCTGGGCATAAATAAAGGTTGAAAAGTAGGCAAAATGGTTGCAGGCCTAACAACAAAGCCTGCATTCAAAATGGCCACTTGCCTGCCAGCACATGGCCAGTGCCTGTAGCTGCACTCAAAATGGCCACCAGCCACATGGCCTGTCCCTCCCCATGAACACCCCCAAAAATCGAAAAACACTGCAAAATCAGCACAATTCCATTCCATCCATGCCCTCCATGATGTTTAAGTTCAAGACAGCCCACAGAAAGACTAGGCCCATGCTAGACTCAAATACCCCTGGTGAAAAGGCCACAAGTACAGGCCCAAAAAACGAAAATCACTGAAAAATCAGTACACTCCCATTCCATCCATGGCATCCATGATGTTTAAATTCAAGACAACCCACAGAAAGACTAGGCCCATGAAAGACTCACTACCCCTGGGCATAAATAAAGGTTGAAAAGTAGGCAAAATGGTTGCAGGCCTAACAACAAAGCCTGCATTCAAAATGGCCACTTGCCTGCCAGCACATGGCCAGTGCCTGTAGCTGCACTCAAAATGGCCACCAGCCACATGGCCTGTCCCTCCCCATGAACACCCCCAAACATCGAAAAACACTGCAAAATCAGCACAATCCCATTCCATCCATGCCCTCCATGATGTTTAAGTTCAAGACAGCCCACAGAAAGACTAGGCCAATGCTAGACTCAAATACCCCTGGTGAAAAGGCCACAAGTACAGCCCCAAAAAACGAAAATCACTAAAAAATCACCACAATCCAATGCCATCCATGCCCTCCATGATGTTTACATTAAAGAGACCCCACAGAAAGACTCAGTCCATACACCACTCACTACCCCTGGGCAAAAGGCCCCAACAGCAGCCAAAAAAATCGAAAAACACACTAAAATCAGCACAATCCCATGCCATCCATGCCCTCCATGATGTTCACATTAAAGAGACCCCTCAGAAAGACTCAGTCCACCCACCACAGAGTACCCCTGGGCAAAAGGCCCCAAAACAGCCCAAAAATCGAAAATTCCAAAATTTTTGTTGCAGCAACTGTAATGCCCCAAACAAACTTACTTGTAAAATTTCTAATCCAACAATGATCCAAAGAAAGTCAAAAAGGCCTCAAATCCAAATATCCAGCAGCATCCACAAAAAGTATTCCTTCCAGCTCCAGACCCAAATGAAAAGTGACCAGGAGATGGACAAAGCACTGGGAGGAGCCTGCTGGACAGGAACAGAAAGTTGAAGACTGTGGGGCACTTCCTTCCTCCCACCCCCCTCCCCCCTCCCCAAAATGGACTCCTCGCTAAAAAAGTGCAGGCAAATGTCAACCTAAGGAGTTATTCAGATAAAAATCATCATTTAAAGAAGGTTTATGCTGCTTGCTGGTGGATTTCTTGTGCAGAATTGCAAATTTTATATTTTCGTTTGTGCGAGATTCTTGCTGCTCGCCGCATCTCAAATCTCGCAATTGCGAAGTACCGCGAGACGTGATCTCGCTGTACTCGCGTTGACAAACTCTCGCTCGCAAGCCGCGATGACGTAATCGCGCTCGCCAAATCCCGCGGGATCACACAGCAAGATCCAAAATGGCGCAGCACTCGCAAACTATCGAGAAAAACAACCCGGCAAACGATGATAAACGCCGCGCGCCGCAAAAATTGTATCACCAACGCCGCGCGCCGCAAAAAAAATCCGCTGCGTGCGAATTTGCGGATTTTGCGAGAAATTCGCAAATCTCGCGGATTGCGAATTTCCCGAAAATCCGCAAAATCCGCGAGCGTAACGGATTTTCCGCCCATGCTTACCCACGAGTGACCCTCGAAGCTGTACACCGGGGTTTGAGAAGCCCCCACCCTGAGCTACACTTGCACCAAAGCTACCCCCTCCACACTCGACGAGTGCTGCGTGGGGCCCTTCTGCTTGTGTTGGCTTGACGCGTTGGCCCGGTCACTTGCCAGCTGGCTTGTGGCCCCTGTGCCGACGAAAACTTGAAAACGACTTGCTTTTCTGGTTGCTCCAGATCTGCACCAGCTCCTGTGAAAAGGAGCCCCCACTCTGACCCTCCTGGTTCGAGTGAGAAGCAATCTCCCGGTTCCGCGTGGATTGCTTTTGGCAAGTGCTGTTTGCTGCAATCTTGAAGCCGACGGTGCTGACGGCGAGAGCCTGCGTGGGACAGATCGTGACCTGCTCCTGAACGTCGCAGATGCCCCAGAGCCCACGTGACAGCGGAGAGAAGCCTCTCGACAACCATCTGATTGCGCCCGACATTGCCTGGTTCCGTCCTGGTTCCACCCTGGTCACTGCTGAGTGACCCAGACTCTGTCCCCTCTGCTTTCAGATTCATCTCGACTTCGATCCACCCTTGGATCGCACCGGACACTTCTGCTTCCCATCGCCTGCAGCTTCTCCAGCTCCAAGCACCAAGAATCTGCGTGTCAAAACCCGACGCCACTTCGACCCTGTGCACCCACTTCCTGTGGGTGAGGTAACATTGCAACGCCGGTGTCCCTACACTGGTACACACCTCTAGGGTCTGTGTCTTAAGTTTTGTTCCTCTAGGTTCAGCGGAAGTATCTTTAAACTAACTTTGTGTAACTTTTACGCACCATTGACTTTGCATTGGTGCAAGCCGCACTTTACGTGCTGCACCCGAATCCCGCGGGCTTCTCCCGACTTCAGCATTGCTAGTCCTGACTGCTCCCAGCGATTCTCTAGGCCCTAGGCCTAACCACTGTTCGATTGGTATCTCTTATACCATTTTTTTAGTATATGGTTTGAGTGGCCACCCGCCCTCATCCATAATTGTGCAACTTTGTATGTTATACTGTGCTTTTGATTTAACGCTTGTGCCCCTTTACTCATAAAGAGTACTGGGGATTAATTTAGAAATAAACACATATATTTTTATAATATATACTTGTGTGGTGTCCTTTCATTTGGTATTACAGGATTGTATGTGGTAAAACAGATCGCTTAACACGACCTCTTAAGTTAAGCCTTTAAGGCTGCTTAGTCCATGCTACCCCTAGGATAGCTTGTCTACAAGGTTGACTTACAACCAGACACCATAAGGGATTGTTTGGACTGATACAAGGTGGTTCCAGAATTGGAAACACCACATATCAGGCCAACTTCTCACATTGGTGCGCAGCGGTGCGGATTTGAGCTTGCTGTTTGTTTTACCATTGCAATCTTTATATCAAATTGAAAGATCACATTAAGTACCTTAGGTACATATAAAATCAAAAGCTTAGCATATTAAGTTCTACTGAACTTAGTAGTTGTAGATTAAAGGGATTAGCACACCCTGACTACAACTCACTAGCAAGGTACAGTAGGAAAACACTTAGTGTAGGTAAGTGCACCACTTACACCTCACTAGCAGTCATGTCTGATGCAGGTGGAGCCTCAGGCTCTGCTACTGTAGCAGTTGACCCTACCAAGGCAACTTCCAGATATGACAACCTTAGCCACAAAGACTTGGGTGCCTTGTGCACAGCAAGGGGGCTAAAAAAGGGCAGAGGCCCTACCATTCCTTCCCTGATAGCTATCCTGGAAAAGGATGACTTAGATAAGGTGAGTCAGGCTCCCTTAGATTCAGGTGAGGGGGTGAACTCCCCTGAGAATGAGGATCTTCCAGAAGAAGAAGAGGAGGAGGAAGAGGAAGAGGAAGGCTCAGAGATAGAGGAGCCTGAAGATCAGGATCAGAGGGTGACCCAGGTACAGATTGGCAGGCTTAACCAGACCAATCTAGACCTACATGGGGGTGGAGAGGGCCAGCACCTCCCCAGATCCCATAACTTAATTCTCACAGGCAACAGGAGGGTGAGAACTCCATCAGGGGACTCTCATGTTTCTAGTGTCTCAAGAGAATCTCAAAGGGGAATGACTTCCCCCCAGAGGAAAGAGCATAGGGCCAGGATGAGGGCTGTCCAACTCCAGATAGAGAGGGAAGAGATAGCCTTGGCTCAAGCTAAACTTGCTTTAGCAAGAGAAAGAAAATTGTGTGGCTTAGATGCCACTGGTGGCAGCAAAGTTCCTAAAGAGAAAGACAGGGCCTATGATAATAGAAACCTGACAAAAATTGTGCCCCCCTACAAGGAAGGGGATGACATCCACAAATGGATGACTGCTCTTGAGAGGGCCTGCATGGTACAGCAGGTCCCTGAGGATCAGTGGGCAGCAATTGTATGGTACTCCTTTTCTGAGAAAGGGAGGGATATGCTCCTCACTGTTAGACCTGAGGATGCCAAAAACGACTCTGTCCTGAAGAGTGCTCTTATTGAAGGGTTTGGCCTAACCACTGAGCAATACAGGTTGTTGTTCAGAGACACCCAAAAAGCACAGACTCAGGACTGGACTGAATTTGTAGATTGTGCTACTAAGGCTCTGGAGGGTTGGCTGCAGGGACGTAAAGTCTCAGACTATACAGGATTGTACAATCTTATAATGAGAGAGCAGATCCTTAATAACTGTCAGAACCAGCTGTTGCATCAATACCTTATTGACTCTGATTTGACCTCTCCCCAAGAATTGAGAAAGAAGGCAGACAAATGGGTCAGAACAAGGATTAAGCATAAACCCCAGAACCATGGTGACCAGAAGAAAACAGACCAGAAGGGTGGGAATCAGAAAGATAAAGATAAAGAAAAGGACCAGACGTCTTCAGGCCCCCAAACTAGTAATAAGGAGGGTGGTTCCCAAAATGACAAAAAGAAAAAGAAGAATGATGGCCCAAGGAAATCTTGGTGTAATACCTGCAAATCAGTTTCACACTGGGGCAGTGAATGCACTAAGAAAAATCCAGTTCCTGCCACGGCAGCTCCTAAAGCAACTGCACCCCCCTAGTACAGTCAGCAGTGGTAGTGCACAACCTAAGGGGATAGTAGGGTTAACCCTGGGTACTGAGGTGGAATCTGGCCTAGTCAGAATCCCCACACAGGCAGTTCTCCTATATGATGTGGACTGATCTTTGACCACTGCAGTAAGCCCCAGTAACCTGGGCAAATATAGGCAGACTCCCTTAATCAATGAGAAACTGGCTCAGGCCTACAGGGACACTTGTGCCAGTGTCACTATGGTGACACCAGACTTTGTGGACCCTGGTCAGATTGTACTAGGTGAAAGTTACCTAGTGACCAATGCAAGCAACTCCACTACTTCACATAGTGTGGCTGTTGTGAACTTCTCCTGGGGAGGGGTAAATGGCCTAAAGAAAGTTGTTGTGAGTGCAGACCTCCCAGTAGACTGTCTGTTAGGCAATGATCTTGAAAGCTCAGTTTGGTCAGAAGTGGAGTACAGGACTCATGCAGAAATGCTAGGGATTTCAGCTCATGTCCTTGCAGTGACAAGGTCTCAGGCTAAGAAGTGCCTTCCTGAACCAGTGGTGGATCTTGAAACATTAGACCAACCACAACCCAAGAGAAGGAGCAAGAGGGTTAAGGCTGTGCCTTCCCACTTGCCCCGGGTTGAGGATCAGGTTTCACAGGAAACTGATTCTGCAGTCCAAGAGGAGACTGTCTCTGAGGAGCTTGAACCTGACCAGGTTGAGTTTCTGGGGACAGGGGGACCCTCAAGGGCAGACCTGGGACAGGCCCAATTAGATTGCCCTTCACTTGAACCCCTCAGACAGCAAGCTGCTGCTGAGGCTGCAGGGAATGCTCAGGGTGCCCATAAAGTTTATTGGGATGAATGACTCCTTTATTCAGAGGCTAGAGACCCCAAGCCTGGTGCCACCAGGAGGTTGGTTATACCTTTGAAGTTTAGGGGTTTCCTTCTCACCTTGGCCCATGATATTCCCCTTGCAGGACACTTAGGCCAGAATAAGACTTGGGACAGGCTTGTTCCACACTTTCACTGGCCTCACATGTCAGAAAATGTCAAGGAGTTTTGTCGCTCCTGTGTCACTTGCCAAGCCAGTGGTAAGTCAGGTGGCACAACAAAGGCCCCCCTGATACCACTACCTGTGGTGGGGGTACCCTTTGAAAGAGTTGGAATAGATATTGTGGGTCCCATGGATCCTCAAACAGCATCTGGGCACAGATTTATACTGGTGGTAGTGGATCATGCCACCAGGTACCCAGAGGCAATTCCCCTGAGGACCACCACAGCTCCTGTGGTAGCAAAAGCCCTCATTGCAGTTTTCTCAAGAGTGGGCTTTCCAAAGGAGGTTCTTTCAGACAGAGGTACCAACTTTATGTCTGGATACTTAAAAGCCATGTGGAAAGAGTGTGGAGTAAGCTATAAGTTTACCACACCCTACCATCCACAGTTCAATGGGCTTGTTGAAAGGTTCAACAAGACCCTAAAGGGAATGATAAAAGGTTTACCAGAGAAGCTTAGGCGGAAATGGGACATCCTTTTACCCTGCTTGCTCTTTGCTTAAAGAGAGGTCCCACAGAAGGGGGTTGGCTACAGCCCTTTTGAACTTTTGTTTAGCCACCCTGTGAGGGTTCCATTGTGTTTGGTGAAGGAAGGATGGGAGTTACCTCTCAAAAAGCCTAAGCTAGATATTGTGGACTATGTACTTGGTCTCCGCTCCAGGATGGCTGAGTATATGGAGAGAGCATCCAAAAACCTTGAGGCCAGTCAAGAATTACAGAAAGCTTGGCATGACCAAAAGGCTGTTCTGGTTGAGTTCCAGCCAGGGCAGAAGGTGGGTGTTGGACCCAGTGGGGCCAGCAGCTCTCCAGGACAAATGGACTGGACCCTACCCTATCATTATGAAAAAGGGAGAAGTCACCTTTGTGGTTGACTTTGGCACCCCTAGGAGCCCCCACAGGGTGCTCCATGTAAACCGTTTGAAAGCATTTGTTGACAGGGAGGACATGAGTCTCCTCATGGCCACAGATGGGGATCAGGAGGAAGAGAGTGACCCTCTCCCAGACCTGCTTTCCCAGAACCCTGATGATGGTTCAGTTGATGGAGTAGCCTTGGCAGGCAGCCTCACTGAGCAGCAACAGGTGGACTGCAGACAGGTGTTGCAGGCCCACAGGCATATGTTTTCACTCACACCCAGCCAGACTAATTGGTGCACCCATGAGGTGGACACTGGTGACAGTCTGCCTGTGAAGAATAAGATCTACAGGCAACCTGACCATGTCAGGGACTGTATAAAGGCTGAGGTGCAAAAGATGTTGGAGCTTGGAGTGATTGAGCCATCAGAGAGCCCATGGGCTAGCCCAGTGGTCCTTGTGCCAAAACCTCATACCAAAGATGGAAAGAGAGAAATGAGGATTTGTGTGGACTACAGAGGTCTCAATGCTGTCACTAGGACAGATGCACATCCCATTCCAAGAGCAGATGAGCTCATTGATAAATTGGCTTCTGCCAAGTTTCTGAGCACATTTGATTTGACAGCTGGCTACTGGCAAATCAGACTAGCTGAAGAGTCAAAAGCTAAAACAGCATTCTCTACCCCTAGTGGTCATTATCAGTTTGTGGTAATGCCCTTTGGTTTGAAGAATGCACCTGCCACCTTCCAAAGGTTGGTGAATCAAGTCCTTGCTGGGTTGGATGACTTTTGCGCAGCATATCTAGATGATATTGCTGTCTTTAGCTCCACCTGGGAGGATCACCTGATCCACCTGAAGAAGGTTCTGGAGGCCCTGCAAAAGGCAGGCCTGACTATCAAGGCTACCAAGTGGCAGATAGGGCAGAGCAAGGTTGTGTACCCTGGCCACCTAGTAGGTGGGGGTCAGGTTCAACCATTGGAGAGCAAGATCCAGACCATACAGGACTGGGCTCCTCCAACTACCCAGACACAAGTCAGAGCCTTCTTGGGCCTGACTGGGTATTACAGAAAATTTGTAAAGAACTATGGGTCCATTGTGACACCATTGAATGACTTGACATCCAAGAAGATGCCCAAAAAGGTTCAGTGGACAGTTAGCTGTCAAAAGGCATTTGATGACCTGAAGAAGGCCATGTGCTCTGCACCTATCCTGAAGAGTCCTGACTACTCCAAACAGTTCATTGTACAGACAGATGCTTCTGAGTTGGGGGTGGGAGCTGTGCTTTCACAACTTAATCAAGATGGTCAAGACCAGCCCATTGCTTTTATTAGCAGAAGGCTGACCCCCAGGGAGAAACGTTGGTCAGCTATTGAGAGGGAGGCCTTTGCTGTGGTTTGGGCCCTGAAGAAGTTGAGGCCATACTTGTTTGGTACTCACTTCCTAATTCGGACAGACCATAAGCCCCTCTTGTGGCTAAATCAGATGAAGGGTGAAAATCCCAAACTGCTCAGGTGGTCCATTTCCCTACAGGGGATGGACTTTACAGTGGAGCACCGCCCAGGGACTGACCATGGTAATGCAGATGGTCTCTCCAGGTACTTCCACTTAGAACATGAAGACTTATCTGGTCAAGGTTAAGTTTAATGTCCCTGCGTTTGGGGGGGGGGGGGGGGGGGTTGTGTAGGAGAGTAGGGTCTGCTATCCTAGGGTCACCCCAATTTTTGCTTTTTGCTTCACTGGTTTTCGACTTACTGAGGCTGTGGGCCTGCTAATCAGACCCCCAGCCTGCTGTTTTCTCTCTAAATTTGTAACACATGTGCTATAGGTACATACCACAATTGGAAATGGACTCCTTGTCAGCCCCCGTACCATGCACTATAGGTGCTCAGGGCATAGGTGCCACCAAGGCCTACCAGGGGCTGAAGCATAGCTTTTGCCACCCCTGGCTGGTTCTTAAATTGACAAAACTGGCTGATCACTCAGCTGGGGCAAGTGGGTGTAATCACCCCTTGCTTAGATATAGTATACCTATATCTAAACCTATATCTGGACACATATAAACCTGTGAGTCACTCCTATGGAAGGCCTTATCAATCCTGGAGGCAGAGTGTGTGGTTTTATGTGAGATGGAGCTCTGGCATGAGCGTAGCCTGTCTGCAGCTGTCGGGAACAACTCCCTAAGCTGATCCGGGATAATGCCATACCATATATTCTTAAGTGCCTTATAATCCTCGCGGTTATATAGCAACTCTGGTTTGGCTTTATCAAAACATGTCGTGTAAGGTGTCATACGAATTGGAATACTACCCCCTCGCCAGTTCTGGCAACGGGGGTAGCATTCCATCCTAGAGGGAGAAGACATGTTACTTTACTGAAACGCGGTTGATTTAAAATGAGCCTCAGATCCACAAAATGGATGCCTCTGCCACAGACACGGGTCTGGCCTCCTGCTGCTGACAGAAACTCAGCAAATGGTGGCCTGGACAAAGGGTTTCCTGTCGCAGGGCGGTGTCAAACAACCCCAGACAGGAGATAGTGGATTGTAGCAGGGAGGTTTCAAAGAAACCAGACACTGCCTGGGGAGAACAAGGCTGCCCCTTGCATAATCCGGCCAAACCGGTTCTGGGGCACACCAGCCCCAGTCCCAGCGTGGCCTGGATCAAAGGAAAGGGGTGTAACCACCCCCTTCCTGGGTCCCACCCATAGGAGGGGACCTAGCAGGATGTCTAGCCCACCAGATTCGAATAAGAGTGGGAGCAGTGCCAATGCGACTCAGATCATCCTGAAGAAACATAAGAAACGAATTCTGGACCCTTCGACTTCCTACTCGACGTAGAAGACTGAAGAATCTCCCTTGTGGTCAAGAGTGACCACCCTGTGCAAACAGGTACCAACCAGCACCTCGACCCTTGCTTTGTTTCAGTTCCCGCTGGAACTCGAGCGACAGAGATCAACGAGATCAAGCTTGCCTGCCTTCTCCCAGCCCGATCCACAGTCCCTGCAGAGCTGAGACCCGTGGAGGCGACCGGAAGCGTGGGGCACGCCATCTTGAAAAGGCCACGAGACGCTGACCGTGCAGCCCACGAGTGACCCTCGAAGCTGTACACCAGGGTTTAAGAAGCCCCCACCCTGAGCTACACTTGCACCAAAGCTACCCCCTCCACACTCGACGAGTGCTGCGGGGGGCCCTTCTGCTTGTGTTGTCTTGACGCGTTGGCCCGGTCACTTGCCAGCTGGCTTGTGGCCCCTGTGCCAATGAAAACTTGAAAACGACTTGCTTTTCTGGTTGCTCCAGATCTGCACCAGCTCCTGTGAAAAGGAGCCCCCACTCTGACCCTCCTGGTCCGAGTGAGAAGCAATCTCCCGGTTCCGCGTGGATTGCTTTTGCCAAGTGCTGTTTGCTGCAATCTTGAAGCCGACGGTGCTGACGGCGAGAACCTGCGTGGGACAGATCGTGACCTGCTCCTGGACGTCGCAGATGCCCCAGAGCCCACGTGACAGCGGAGAGAAGCCTCTCGACAACCATCTGATTGCGCCCGACATTGCCTGGTTCCGTCCTGGTTCCACCATGGTCACTGCTGAGTGACCCAGGCTCTGTCCCCTCTGCTTTCAGATTCATCTCGACTTCGATCCACCCTTGGATCGCACCGGACACTTCTGCTTCCCATCGCCTGCAGCTTCTCCTGTTCCAAGCACCAAGAATCTGCGTGTCAAAACCCGACGCCACTTCGACCCTGTGCACCCACTTCCTGTGGGTGAGGTAACATTGCAACGCCGGTGTCCCTACACTGGTACACACCTCTAGGGTCTGTGTCTTAAGTTTTGTTCCTCTAGGTTCAGCGGAAGTACCTTTAAACTAACTTTGTGTAACTTTTACGCACCATTGACTTTGCATTGGTGCAAGCCGCACTTTACGTGCTGCACCCGAATCCCGCGGGCTTCTCCCGACTTCAGCATTGCTAGTCCTGACTGCTCCCAGCGATTCTCTAGGCCCTAGGCCTAACCACTGTTCAATTGGTATCTCTTATACCATTTTTTTAGTATATGGTTTGAGTGGCCACCCGCCCTCATCCATAATTGTGCAACTTTGTATGTTATACTGTGCTTTTGATTTAACGCTCGTGCCCCTTTACTCATAAAGAGTACTGGGGATTAATTTAGAAATAAACACATATATTTTTATAATATCTACTTGTGTGGTGTCCTTTCATTTGGTATTACAGGATTGTATGTGGTAAAACAGCTCGCTTAACACGACCTCTTAAGTTAAGCCTTTAAGGCTGCTTAGTCCATGCTACCCCTAGGATAGCTTGTCTACAAGGATGACTTACAACCAGACACCATAAGGGATTGTTTGGACTGATACAAGGTGGTTCCAGAATTGGAAACACCACATATCAGGCCAACTTCTCACACTTGTTTTTTAGCAGAAGGCTTAACATCCAAACTATTACGGTCAATGGTCTTATAAGCCTCCGTAATAATTGACGGGGTTTCTCTGCTTCGGGAACATCGCGCAAAGCATTAGACACCTGGAAACTTACCGCATCTCCCTTAACATTAACAAGGACGAGATTGCGAACAATGTCAAACGCTCCAATGAGGCGCATTCTCAACTCAACAGCCACCTCCGGCCCGTGTTCATCTTGAAAGCGTTTAATGACGGAGGGTAGGACTGCCATTGACGGGGTGCCAAAGCACCTAGTATAGACTGCCGCAAAAATCACACCCCATATGGTACAGTCATTTACGTCAGGCACCAAGTCTTTCTGCAAACTTATAGTAAGGATCCTGTGTTTTTCCACAGGAGTGGTATTAGGAAAAACTGCCACTAGTTGGTCAAATTTCTCGGCAAGCCAGAAAGGCATCTCATCCTTATCCTGGGAACGCTTGCCCATAACCGCATTAACCATAACAGAACTAAGCTTCAGCCCATTCGGTCCAACTGGATGTGGCGCACCTCCAGGGGCTCCACCCGGGACGTTGCGGGAAACATAATGAACCAGACCCCTTATTACTGCTGCTGCAGAGGCATAAAAGGGCCTTAATTCAAGAGCTGTACAGCGCACTGCAGCAGGGTGAAGGGTAAAACCAGCTAAAACAGGCCAAGAAGCGCCTGGAATTAACAACGGTCCCATTCTAACCGATGTTAAAGTGTGTGGGAGGTCGCCATTAAACATAACGCTGTGCTGCCAAGCAGAAATCAGAACTTCCTGTGTTCTATACTAAGCATACTCCGCAGGCACGACAGTCGGAGTGTAAGAATGAAGCACATTAGTACTAGCATCAACCGCAGGAAACGTAACCCATGAGTAGAATAGCTCAAATGGGTAAGCTGAGTCAGCAGATACACAAAAATCACCACCATGCCTTCCAAAGAGACGTTGAAATCCTGCAGATGATTGCGCACAGCCAAACGACTGTGTACTGGGATATCAACGGCAGCCATAACGACACAGAAAAAGCTAAGTACAATGCAATTATAATGAAGCATAACTGGGTAGTAATTCAATAGAAACCGTTTTAAAATATCAAGCTTGAAAAGATCTATAGAACTATAGGTAGTTTATCCGTCACTACTGTCAACTAGAAACAACAGTGAGGGGGTCGTGGACTGATATAAGCACTACTCGAGAGTCTCACAATAAGACCACTACGTTGGGCACAATGTTGCAAGGATCCTGCTTCTACACAGAACTGTGCACAGAGATTCAGGACATCAGTGAATTTTGGTGTACTAGAAACTCACCTCAGTACCTAGAAAACCCACATTAGCTCTTCTTCCTATAGCAAAGTAAACAATGATTAGACAACCTAGAACATGCGACTTAGAACCAACTCTGGAATGGTGGGAAGGGAGAACACTCTTTCGTTATACTCTCATACCAGTCCACAACAGGAGAAAATATGAGACACGGGTAAGGTTAACATATTTATTTTAACAACGCGCTCTCAGGTGCAGTATCTTTGCCAACATAAGCAGACATATGATTAGAAATAATATGATCAGCATTGTTACAATTCCATAAAATACAAAAGGAGAAATCATATTAAAATGATGGTGAAAACAGGTCTTTTAGTGCCTAGTTATAACATCCTCTCCTATCTAGGAACTATGTATTATAAACTATTAAGGTCTCTTAGGCTTGTACGGGGGACCCCATTACCTTTCAGCTCAGCAAGAGTGAATCACATCAGGATCAGCAAATGCTCTCTGCATCTCTGGAAACGGAAAATCTGCCAAGTGTGTGAAATCATGGCAACTGTGCAATAATAAAGGCGCCAGAATCTCAGTTGGCTCACAGCTGCCATTTGTTGTGTCTAGAAAAGTGTTAACCGATCAGTTTCAACAACAGCTATCATGTTATGATAACCTTGACGGCTTCAGCACTCACTGTGCAGACTAGGTCACGATGTAAGTCTAGGAATGTCGAAAACAAGCCTTTCTCATGTGAAGACATTTGCCCAGCCTAACTTAGAAAAACAGCTATATGCACTGTTGTGTGCAAGAGCAGCAAAAGATAAAATTTAAACTTCTAATAAGCCATGCTTGGATAACATGTGTGCAACCAGGCCTAGGCCACACTACATCTCATTGCATCAGTGTTGAGGATTATCAGAAATAATGGGAGGACTTGGGGGTGTGAAAAGAGATTTAGCAATTTTAAAAATTGCACGTGGGAATTTGCAGCCAACGTAATTTTTTTGGTAGTAGATGGCACCTTTAATTTCAGCTTTGTACAGTTTTAACGCCACTTTATAATTAGTTTTACTGTTGGAAGAGAAATCCTTCCTCCGCTTTCTTTCCTGTCTTTTGCATGTTTATTTTAATGCTCGGAGTATAGAGGTGTACCAGGCGTTTCTTTTTACTCCAACTTTTTTTTGGGTCACTCTCCTTGGGAGAACCATGTTAAGTGAGGATTCGAGCCAGTTGTTGTAGTTGTCATTTGCAACAATGGGGCTTGAGTGGGGATTGGAATGGTGTTCTTTAGAAGAGTTCCCCAAGACTCCAATGGGAGTTTGGACCAGATGCGAGCCAGTTGCTTGGTCCTTGCAGCTGGTAAAATGGGTTCCTGCAGGGTCCAGGTAAATTAAATTAAGTGATGGTCTGTCCAGGGCAGTGGGATGAGTTCATCAACCAAAAGATTATGTATGGTTGAAAAGATGGGGTCCAACAGATGACCTTCACATTGGTGGAGCCACCCACTTTTTGATTGAGTTGAAGCGCTGCCAGGTCATCAATCCGTTCAGACACGGAGGCGGATTGGGTATCATCAAAATGCTTATTGAAGTCTCCCAAAATTGTAAAATTGCCAGAGGTACTTGCAAAATTGGCTCTGATGTCAGGAAGGCTGTTATAAAATTGGCCAAATGGGCCTGGGGGGCGGTAGAGTAAGACCCCTGAAAAAATATAAGTGGGTGACAGACTGATTGCTTAGGCAAGATTTTCGCAGTCCGGGATAGGATTTGAGTTTACACGGCATCTGAAATCATTTTTATAAATGGTAGCGATGCCCCCTCCTCGGCCTGTATTGCGATTGAGTCTTTGGATCCCAAAATTAAGGGGTAAGGGATGAACAATGGAAGCATCTGTATCCGTGTTCAACCATGTTTCAGTTAAAAACAAATACATCAGGGTTTTTATCCTCTAAAAGAAGGTGGATTTCGGGGAGTGCTTAGGGTGAGAGCAGCAGTTCAATAAAAGCATTGTAACAGTTTTTTTACCAGGAGTGTTTGTGGGCGAAAGGAGGGTAGGAAGAAATGTAAAAACACAGTGGGAGCAGTGAATGGAACTACTGTCTGGCCGCATTGCATGTATACACTTGCTTTCCACCTCACCTCTGAGCCCATAGAGCGACTCAATGTCATAGTGAAGACTGTCACTGGAAAAACCGGCAAGGGTTCTGGGCCCTGGGCTCGGTCGGGCGCAGACAGACTTGCCTTAGGCGCGCCAGCGACGCACCTGCTGCAGGGATGCGTTATCGGCTGTTTATAGAGCCGATGTCAGCGTCAGGCGTCAAAGAACTAGAACGCTGACCGACAAGGAAGTGTAGCCCTCCCACTGAGCTTTAGCACAGCTCGTGTGTGTACAAAACAAATCAAATGTAAAACATGACAAAAGGTTGACTTTTAACACAAATATGCAATTTTAAAATTCCTCAACAAGTTCAAATAGGTTCCCTCTAAGGCAGTGGTCGAAGTGGGGAAAAAAAAGTAGGGGAACTTTGGGTGGAGAATCAGGGGGCGGGAACAACCGAAGATTGAATCAGTGGGCGGAGTCAGGGGTGTGGCTAGAAATAGCAAAACATACCAATTTTTAGTACGTTTAGCATTTCACTGACCAGTTACAGCTTATAACGTTATTTAGTTAAAAGAATGGATATGTTTATTTGAGGTTTAATTCAGGAAAAAGCAAACACTCATAGGGAATACAGGTTTATGTAAAGCATGTGAAATATAAGCAGGAACAACATGTTACCTTAATGCTTTTACTCTCATTGTTCAGAAATCCATGATTATTTTTTGTCTCAAACATTGAGGTCATGAATGCAGGGCTCCTCCTATACACATGTGTTAAGCAGGGCTCAGAAGAGAAAGGGACTCTTCAGGAGAATCTAGACTCACGGAAACCCACAAAGGCTCCTTCATATTCATGTCAGCCAGCTAGCTGCTCAATCATAATATAGTAAAAAGAACAACTGGTGGACAGAATGCAGAGCAATATCATACATTCACCCCAGTGCAGAGAGATGGGCCTAAATCCATTGTTTATTTGCTCACATGCGATTCCAGTTTGGACCCAGCCATATGCAAATCAGTCTTGATCCTGTGCCCAATGAGAACAGTGTAGCCCGAACTGCCAGGCCAGGTCCTCCCTGGACTGGAAACAAGCATCCTAGGACCGGTTTCGGGATTTCAGCCCTCATCAGCCAGGATAGCTTGATTCCATTGGCATGGAGAGCACAGGACTCATGTCTGAGCATACCTGTCCCACTCGGGGTGACAAATGCAAAAAGAACAATTGATGGACAGAATGCAGAACAAGGTCATACATTCACCCCAGTTCAGAGATCGGGGCTTAAATCCATCCTTTTTTGCTCACCATGCCATTCCAGTTTGGACCCAGCCATATGCAAATCAGTCTTGATCCTGCGCCCAATGTGAACAGTCCAGCCCGAACTGCCAGGCCATAGGTATTCAAGTGCCCTTTCATTGGGGAAGTGAACACAAAGCAGTACCCACTGAACTATACACATAACATATTGCTCTTTGATATGCATGGTACATGTTCTTTGCAGCAGGCATATTACCCCTCTGCACTACCTTAGATGAGTAAAATAGCCACTAGACAAAACATGCTCCCATCTCCCTCCAGCAGGTACATTGATCACCAAAGTTATCTTGGCACTTGTATTGTTGACCGAAACCTGCTGAATATACAAATAACTTTGCAGTGTTTTTAAAACTCCTGCACTTGTACAAAACCGGTCCCCCCAAACTAAACTGGCCCCCTACCCTTCCAGTCGCCCTGGGAAACGCCTACTCCTGCCCTTTCACTGCTCCTGTCCAGTCAGTACTCCTGCTCATGCTCGATCAACACTCCTGCTTTGTCAATTCCCCCAACCCCTCCCTTCTCCTGGCCCGTCACTTCTCCTGCCCTGTTCACCGCTCCTGCCCTGTTCACCGCTCCTGCCCTGTTCACCGCTCCTGCCCTGTTCACCGCTCCTGCCCTGTTCACCGCTCCTGCCCCGCTCACCACTCCTGCCCCGCTCACCGCTCCTGCCCCGCTCACCGCTCCTGTCCCGTTCACTGCTCCTGTCCTGTTCACTGCTCCTGTCCTGTTCACTGCTCCTGTCCTGTTCACTGCTCTTGCCCTGTTCACTGCTCCTGCCCCGTCACCTCTCCTGCCCCGTCACCTCTCCTGCCCCGTCACCTCTCCTGCCCCGTCACCTCTCCTGCCCCGTCACCTCTCCTGCCCCGTCACGTCACCTGCCTGTCACTTCTTGTGCCCGGTCACCTCTCCTTCCACGTCTCCTCTCCTGCCCTGTCGCCTCTCCTGCCCCATCACTGCTCCTGCCCCGTTCACTGCTCCTGCCCCGTTCACTGCTCCTGCCCCGTTCACTGCTCCTGCCCCGTTCACTGCTCCTGCCCCGTTCACTGCTCCTGCCCCGTTCACTGCTCCTGCCCCGTTCACTTCTCCTGTCCTTTCACCGCTGCTGTCCTTTCACCGCTCACACCCGGTTACTGCTCTAGCTCATGCCCAGTCACCTCTCCTGCCCTGTTCACCGCTCCTGCCCCGCTCATCGCTCCTGCCCCGCTCACCGCTCCTGCCCCGCTCACCGCTCCTGCCCCGCTCACCGCTCCTGCCCCGCTCACCGCTCCTGCCCCGCTCACCGCTCCTGCCCCGTTCACTGCTCCTGCCCCGTTCACTGCTCCTGCCCCGTTCACTGCTCCTGCCCCATTCACTGCTCCTGTCCTGTTCACTGCTCCTGTCCTGTTCACTGCTCCTGCCCCGTCACCTCTCCTGCCCCGTCACCTCTCCTGCCCAGTCACCTCTCCTGTCCCGTCACCTCTCCTGCCCAGTCACCTCTCCTGCCCTGTTCACCGCTCCTGCCCCGCTCATCGCTCCTGCCCCGCTCACCGCTCCTGCCCCGCTCACCGCTCCTGCCCCGCTCACCGCTCCTGCCCCGTTCACTGCTCCTGCCCCTTTCACCCTCTCCTGCCCCGTTCACTGCTCCTGCCCCGTTCACTGCTCCTGCCCCGTTCACTGCTCCTGTCCTGTTCACTGCTCCTGTCCTGTTCACTGCTCCTGCCCCGTCACCTCTCCTGCCCCGTCACCTCTCCTGCCCGGTCACCTCTCCTGCCCCGTCACCTCTCCTGCCCCGTCACCTCTCCTGCCCCGTCACCTCTCCTGCCCCGTCCCCTCTCCTGCCCCGTCCCCTCTCCTGCCCCGTCACCTCTCCTGCCCCGTCACCTCTCCTGCCCCGTCACCTCTCCTGCCCCGTCACCTCTCCTGCCCCGTCATCTCTCCTGCCCCGTCACCTCTCCTGCCCAGTCACCTCTCCTGCCCATCACCTCACCTGCCCATTCCATCACCTGCCTGTCATGTCACCTGCCCGTCACTTCTTGTGCCCGGTCACCTCTCCTGCCCTGTTGCCTCTCCTTCCACGTCTCCTCTCCTGCCCTGTCACTTCTCCTGCCCTGTCACTTCTCCTGCCCTGTCACTTCTCCTGCCCGTTCACTGCTCCTGCCCCGTTCACTGCTCCTGCCCCGTTCACTGCTCCTGCCCCGTTCACTACTCCTGCCCCGTTCACTGCTCCTGCCCCGTTCACTGCTCCTGCCCCGTTCACTGCTCCTGCCCCGTTCACTGCTCCTGCCCCGTTTACTGCTCCTGCCCCGTTCACTGCTCCTGCCCCGTTCATTTCTGCTGCCCCGTTCATTGCTCCTGCCCCGTTCACTGCTCCTGCCCCGTTCACTGCTCCTGCCCCGTTCACCGCTCCTGTCCCGTTCACTGCTCCTGCCCCGTTCACTGCTCCTGCCCCGTTCACTGCTCCTGCCCCGTTCACTGCTCCTGCCCCGTTCACTTCTCCTGTCCTTTCACCGCTGCTGTCCTTTCACCGCTCACACCCGGTTACTGCTCTAGCTCATGCCCAGTCACCTCTCCTGCCCTGTTCACTGCTCCTGCCCCGCTCACCGCTTCTGCCCCGCTCACCGCTCCTGCCCCGCTCACCGCTCCTGCCCCGCTCACCGCTCCTGCCCCGTTCACCGCTCCTGCCCCGTTCACCGCTCCTGCGCCGTTCACCGCTCCTGCGCCGTTCACTGCTCCTGTCCTGTTCACTGCTCCTGCCCCGTCACCTCTCCTGCCCAGTCACCTCTCCTGCCCCGTCACCTCTCCTGCCCCGTCACCTCTCCTGCCCCGTCACCTCTCCTGCCCCGTCACCTCACCTGCCCCGTCACCTCACCTGCCCCGTCACCTCACCTGCCCGTCATGTCACATGCCCATCACTTCTTGTGCACGGTCACCTCTCCTGCCCTGATGCCTCTCCTTCCACGTCTCCTCTCCTGCCCTGTCGCTTCTCCTGCCCTGTCGCTTCTCCTGCCCTGTCGCTGCTCCTGCCCTATCACTGCTCCTGCCCTATCACTGCTCCTGCCCTATCACTGCTCCTGCCCAGTTTACTGCTCCTGCCCCGTTTACTGCTCCTGCCCCGTTTACTGCTCTTGCCCCGTTTACTGCTCTTGCCCCGTTTACTGCTCTTGCCCCGTTCACTGCTCCTGCCCCGTTCATTTCTGCTGCCCCGTTCACTGCTCCATCCCCGTTCACTGCTCCTGTCCTTTCACTGCTCCTGTCCTTTCACCGCTGCTGTCCTTTCACCGCTCACACCCGGTTACTGCTCTAGCTCAAGCCCCGTCACCTCTCCTGCCCCGTCACCTCTCCTGCCCCGTCACCTCACCTGCCCATCACCTCACCTGCCCATCACATCACCTGCCTGTCATGTCACCTTCCCGTCACTTCTTGTGCCTGGTCACCTCTCCTGCCCTATTGCCTCTCCTTTCACGTCTCCTCTCCTGCCCTGTCGCCTCTCCTGCCCCATCACTGCTCCTGCCCCATCACTGCTCCTGCCCTTAATCATCCCCATAAGGTCACCAATCAGACTTCAGAACATTGGAATATTTTCTTAAATCACTAACAGACTCCTAATACTGGGGTCAAACGCCGGGGCTGTCATTGCTTGAGTTGGAAAAGATTTGTCTGCACAGATGGCGTCATTATCAATGGGGCTTTGCAGGGGGGCGAATCTGTTAGTACATGCAATTATTAAATCTGCCAAATCATGTGCACGTGGGTCAGGAGGTGGTGTAAATACTGCTTCCAAATATGAGCTTACTCGTTTGGTTATGGGTGCAAAACCACTCTTGCCCTTGGGTTTCTCAAACATCTTTGGAATGGTGTGTGTTACACCGGGGCCTGTATGTCAACAGAACTAGAAGTGGCGTGAGAACGGCCCCGGTGCACCTCCGGGCCGAGATTGCCGGGAAACAGTCTGGTAGGCATTGATGAACGTTGCTTCCGCAGGTAAACACTGTGAATATTACTGCCACAAAACCCAACTAATAGCAGCTTTAAATTGGCATGTAAATTTGGTGGCAGCGTCCTCACAAATGAGGTGTGATCACGGGCTCACAGCAGCCGCAGGGCCATCAGAGTAGCCGTTTTCGCACTATGCTACACTGATGGCCCTTTCAGTCTCACTTTGCAGGCCCATTAGACCCAGCGGGGAAGGGGAGGAGGTCGGGCGCAGTGCAGAGGCCTTCCTCTATATTCACGTTTCACCACTCATGCGTGAAAAAAAGGTGTACTTTTAAAGTATGGCAATTTTACAGTTCCCGGTACGCTCTTTCAAAACTAAGAAGTAGGGGAACGGACTAACATAATTTTAAGAAGTAGGGGCACGCCGTGCCCTTCCGTCCCCGCCCACTTCTAACGCTGCTCTAAGGCAGCAACTACTTGCGAGGCTGCTATTCCCATTATAGCAAAAGCGTTTTGTATGTGGCTGAAGGGGGACTAGGTGTGCTGATATATTTTGTAATATTAAATAAATACCAAATACAAGCAGATAAGTACAAATACATACACCGACACAGAGGGACCACAATCACAGGGCTCCAAGAGAATCCGTTTTCTATCAATGATGGAAGACACAGAGGGATGGTTCTTGGTTCCCGTAAAACGAATGGTCTACAAACATGGTAATGCAGCAAACCCCATGAAAAATAAAACCCATCCAGCCACCAGAATGACAAAACATATTTTCCCACAATTATTCTAAACAATTGACATCTCTGAAGATATATAACAATTTGTATTCATCATCATCAATCATTTATTTCTCATACATATTTAAATAGTATAACACAATACATAGGGCACAAGTAAAACATATACATAAACATCCACGTTAATAATATGCAATTGAATATAATTGTTGTTCCCTGTGCACTTCACGAAAGTCCTTGTTGCTTCCTCCAAATCCAATCCGAATATAACAAGCATTTGTGGGACACCCCCGCGCCGCACGGCCACCAGCTGCTGCGTGTGCCCCTTGCCCTGCTGCCTCGCTGCCACTGACCACGCCCCCCCGGCGTGCTCCGTGAGCGCCTGCCGGCTCTGCTGTTTCTGCTGCTAGGTGTTGTCTTTTGCTCTGTTTTTGCCCCCATTTGTGCCTGTTTTGATTAATTTTGTTGTGCCTGTGTTTTCGTTTTCCTTCCTGGTTGTCCGCCTACCTCGCCGCCCTCCGCTCTCCCTTCCCGCCACCGCCGCTTTTCCCCTCCCCTTTTTCTATTCTGTACCCTCCCCGCTCCCGCCTCCCAGCTGCTCCGCCCACCCGCGCACTTGGCCTTAAATGGCGACCGTGCGACGCAGGTGAGTGTGACCCACTTGTGGGACACCCCCGCGCCGCACGGCCACCAGCTGCTGCGTGTGCCCCTTGCCCTGCTGCCTCGCTGCCACTGACCACGCCCCCCCGGCGTGCTCCGTGAGCGCCTGCCGGCTCTGCTGTTTCTGCTGCTAGGTGTTGTCTTTTGCTCTGTTTTTGCCCCCATTTGTGCCTGTTTTTATTAATTTTGTTGTGCCTGTGTTTTCGTTTTCCTTCCTGGTTGTCCGCCTACCTCGCTGCCCTCCGCTCTCCCTTCCCGCCACCGCCGCTTTTCCCCGCCCCTTTCTCTATTCTGTACCCTCCCCGCTCCCGCCTCCCAGCTGCTCCGCCCACCCGCGCACTTCGCCTTAAATGGCGACCGTGCGAACGCGCAGCGGGTGCGCCGTTTGTGCGCCGAAGGCGCGCCAAAGGTAAGCCCGTCTGCGCCCGTCCGCGACCGGATCGCGACCAGCGCCAGGACCCCTGGCCCCCGAAGACCCCGACCGACCCGCCTGACGTACTCCGCCGCCACCCTCATCGCACTCAACACCGGCCGACTCCCAGAATGCCATCAAGCCACTCCACGACGTACCCACGGACCTTTCAGCTGCCACGCCTGCAAGTTCACCTGCATCCGGACCTGCCTCGCACCAGCACCCGCCAAGTCGAACACCAGCAGCACCCACCTCAAGTGCATCCTGCTCAACACCCGCTCCGTCCACAGACACGCCATCGAACTCTGGAACCTTCTAGACGCCACAGCCCCTGACGTTGCCTTCCTCACGGAGACCTGGATGAACGCCTCTTCAGCTCCCGACATCGCCATCGCTATCCCAGAGGGCTACAAGATCGTCCGGAGGGACCGCAACGCCAAGCAGATGGGAGGAGGCATCGCCATCATCCACAGGAACACCATCCGTCTCACGACCAGCACCGACAACACCCTGACCAGCGCCGAACACCTGCATTTCCACATCCACACCAACCCGAACACCACCCTCAGAGGCACCCTGATCTACCGACCCCCTGGACCACGCACACAATTCAGCGAGGACATCGCCGACTTCGTCAGCCCGCATGCCCTCCCCTCCGCTGACTACATCCTCCTGGGAGACCTCAACTTCCATCTGGAGAACAACAACGACCGCAACACCAGCACCCTGCTCGACAACCTCGCCAATCTTGGACTCAAGCAACTGGTGTCCACCCCCACCCACCTCGCCGGACACACACTCGACGCAGTCTTCTCTTCCAGCACAGACATCGACTTCAGCCACGCCACAGAGCTTCAATGGACGGACCACAGCTGCGTCCACTTCACCTTCAAGAGAACGACGACCCACCACCACCAGCAACAGGCCGCCCGCAGAAGCTGGAACAAGATCACAGCAGACCAGCTCGCCACCTCCCTGAGCCAGCACCCTCCTGCCAGCTCAGCGAACCCCAGCCAGGCCGCCGACAACCTCACAAAGTGGATCAGCATCTGCGCGGACGAGCTCGCCCCGCTGAGGACCCCGCCCAGCAGACCCGGCAGCAAGAAAGCCCCGTGGTTCACCGACGAACTCAAGAGCTCCAAGAAGAACTGCCGAGCCCTCGAGAAAGTCTGGAGAAGGGAACCTACACCGGACAGCAGGACCTCCTTCAAGCTTGCCACCCGGAAGCACCACCAGCTGATCCGCGCCGCCAAGAAAACAGCATTCAAGGACCGGTTGGACAACAACGCACACAACTGCAAGGAACTCTTCAACATCGTGAAAGAGCTTTCCAACCCCAGCGCAGGAAACAACGACATCACCCCATCGCAAGACCTCTGCAACTCCCTCGCTTCATACTTCCACAACAAGATCGCGGACATACACAACAGCTTCAACAACCAACCAACGCACACCATGACCGAACAACCACCCCCCACCACCACCCTCCACGCCTGGACCCCGATCAGCACCGAAGACACCATCCGCACGATGAACTCCATCCACTCCGGATCACCGACCGACCCCTGCCCTCACCACGTCTTCAACAAGGCCGACGCTGTCATCGCACCCCACCTGCGAGACATCATCAACACATCCTTCGACACCGCCATCTTCCCTGAGAGCTGGAAACACGCCGAACTCAGCGCTCTACTCAAGAAACCAACAGCGGACCCCACCGAACTCAAGAACTACCGCCCCATCTCGCTCCTCCCGTTTCCAGCCAAAGTCATCGAGAAGACCGTCAACAAGCAGATGGCCGCCTTCCTCGAGACGAACGGATCCCTCGACCCCTCACAGTCCGGCTTCCGAGCCAATCACAGCACCGAGACCGCCCTCATCGCCGCCACCGATGACATCCGAGCCCTGGTGGACAATGGAGAAACAGCAGCCCTCATCCTCCTAGACCTCTCCGCGGCATTCGACACGGTCTGCCACCGCACCCTAGTACAGCGCCTCAGCAACATCGGAATCCAGGACAAGGCGCTGGAATGGATCATCTCCTTCCTCGACGGAAGAACACAGAGAGTCCGCCTACCACCGTACAAGTCAGAGGCCTCCGAAGTCATCTGCGGCGTCCCTCAAGGATCATCTCTGAGCCCCACCCTCTTCAACGTCTACATGAGCCCCCTCGCGGCCATCGTACGCAAACACAACCTCAGCATAATCTCCTACGCCGACGACACCCAGCTGATCCTCTCCCTGACCAACGACCCCGCCTCCGCCAGAGCCAACCTGCACGAAGGGATGAAAGAGGTAGCCGAGTGGATGACGACCAGCCGCCTGAAACTGAACTCTGACAAGACGGAGGTCCTCATCCTGGGCTCTTCACCCTCCGCCTGGGACGACTCCTGGTGGCCTCCCGCCCTGGGCACCGCACCCAAACCGACAGACCATGCACGCAACCTGGGCTTCATCCTGGACTCCTCCCTCTCCATGACCAGGCAAGTCAACAACGTCTCCTCGGCATGCTTCAACATCCTACGCATGCTACGGAAGATCTTCTGGTGGATCCCCACCGAGACCAGGAAGACCGTCACCCAGGCCCTCGTCACCAGCCGACTGGACTACGGCAACGCCCTCTACGCCGGTACCACCGCCAAGATCCAGAAGAGACTCCAGCGGATCCAGAACGCCTCAGCCAGACTCATCCTCGACATCCCACGAACCAGCCACATCACCGGACATCTGAGAGACCTTCACTGGCTCCCCGTCAACAAAAGAATCACCTTCCGCCTCCTCACCCACGCACACAAAGCCCTACACGACCAAGGCCCGAGCTACCTCAACAGCCGGATCAACTTCTACGCTCCCAAACGCCACCTCCGATCAGCCAACCACGCCCTCGCCGCCGTCCCCCGCATCCGAAGAGCGACTACAGGAGGAAGGTCCTTCTCCTACCTGGCCGCCAAGACCTGGAACTCCCTCCCGACCGACCTGCGCCTGACCCAAGACCACCTCTCCTTCAGGAAGAAGCTGAAGACCTGGCTGTTCGAGCAGTAGCGGCACCCCCCCCCCTCCCAGCGCCTTGAGACCCTACGGGTATGTAGCGCGCTCCATAAGTGTCACTGATTGATTGATTGATTTGCAATGCAATAGGTTTCGCATTAGGAAAGTTTGAGTTTTTTGTCCTGTACATGACAAATTTGTTATTTATATGTTTTTTTTTTAATTGTGAAATTAATAGCTTTGTCATTTACAATGCTAATACTTTTATTTTTTGACAATGTGACACCTATAGCATTTTTAATGCAACGTGTTTTGTATTTACGTGACTTAGAAGTATTGATTTTACAAACGTTTCTTTTTTAAAAATAATTAATACTTAAATAAAAGTTATTGTAATTCATAATGGCAACAGCTTAAACTTTTGTAAATAACTTTTGTGAAGATTATGTTCAGTGTATTTTATCGTGACTAAAATATAAGAACAGAAGTGAACTATCAACATTTTTTGTGACATTTGTAATAAATGAGAGAACATATTGAACCAGTTGTTGTTGAATGTTTGCACAGATTGATACTGTGGTGGCGACAAGTGATGCTATGGCGTTCAGTGATGCAGTGGTAGCGCATAGTGATGTTGTGGTGCCCCTGAGTGATGCTGTGGTGCCCCTGAGTGATGCTGTTGTTGTGCGATAGATAGATAGAGTGAGGGCAATAGATAGATAGAGTGAGGGCGATAGATAGATAGAGTGAGGGCGATAGAGTGAGGGCGATAGATAGATGGAGTGAGGGCTTTAGATAGTTGGAATGAAGCGATAGATAGATGGAGTGAGGGCGATAGATAGATGGAATGAGGGCGATAGATAGGTGGAGTGAGGGCGATAGATAGAGTGAGGGCATAGATAGAGTGAGGGCGATAGATAGATGTGTGTGGTTGTGCGTGTGTGGTTGTATGTGTGTTGTTGTATGTGTGTGAGTGCATGGTTGTATGTATGTGAGTGTGCGGTTACAGAAGGATATATGTGTAAGAGAGCAGCAGATCAGCATATTGTAAGAGAACAGGGAGTTAAAGAAGGATGCGTGTTGAAGAGATCAGCAGATCAGCACAGCAAAAGAGAACAGGGAGTTAGAGAAGTAGGTGAGGTGGAAGAGAGCAGCAGATTAGCACAGCAGAAGAGAACAATGAGTTAAAGAAGGAGGCGGGTGGAATTGAGCAGCAGATTAGCACAGGAGAAGAGAACAGAGAGTTAGAGAAGGAGGTGGGGTGAAAGAGAACAGCAGATCAGTACCGGAGAAGAGAAAAGGGAGTTAGACAAGGAGTTATTTGGAAGAGAGGAACAGATCAGCACAGCAGAAGAGAATAGGGAGTAAAAGAAGGAGGTGGGGTTGAAGAGAGCAGCAGATCAGAACAGGAGAAGAGAATAGAATAGGGAGTTAGAGAAGGAGGTGTGGTGAAAGAGAGCATCAGATCAGCAGAAGTTAACAGGGTGTTAAAATGCAATGCAATATGTTTCTCATTTGCAAAGTTTGAGCGATTGCTATTGTAAAAGACCCATTTTTTACAATGTTTTGTTGTGGAAAATAGTGAAAATAATTGCTTTGTCATTTAAAACGCTAATAGTTATAACTTTTGCAATATGTGTTGTATTTATGTGACTTACATGTATTGATATTACAAACAACACGGGTTGGATTTGGAGGGTGGACTTGGATTTGGAGGGTGGAGATGGAGTTGGAGGGTGGAGTTGGAGGTTGGAGTTGGCTTTTGATTTGGAGGGTGGAGTTGCAGAGTGGAGTTGGAGGGTGGAGGTGGCTTTTGATTTGGAGGGTGGAGTTGGATGGTGGATTTGGATTTGTATGTAGGATTTTGATTTGGATGGTGTAGTTGGATGGTGGAGTTGGAGGGTGGAGTTGGAGGGTGGAGTTGGCTTTTGATTTGGAGGGTGGAGTTGGAGGGTGGAGTTGGCTTTTGATTTGGAGGGTGGAGTTGGAGGGTGGAGTTGGCTTTTGATTTGGAGGGTGGAGGTGGCTTTTGATTTGGAGGGTGGGGTTGGAGTTGGAGGGTGGAGTTGGAGGGTGGAGTTGGGGGTGGAGTTGGATTTGGAGGGTGGATTTGGAGGGTCAACTTGGATTTGGATGTAGGATTTGGCTGTAGGATGGTGGAGTTGGATGGTGGAGTTGGATGGTGGAGTTGGAGGGTGGAGTTGGGGGGTGGAGTTGGAGGGTGGAGTTGGGGGTGGAGTTGTGGGTGGATTTGGAGGGTAGAGTTGGATGGTGGATTTGGATTTGGATGTAGGATTTTGATTTGGATGGTGGAGTTGGATGGTGGAGTTGGCTTTTGTTTTGGAGGGTGGAGTTGGCTTTTGATTTGGAGGGTGGAGTTGGAGGGTGGAGGTGGCTTTTGATTTGGAGGGTGGAGTTGGAGTTGGAGGGTGGAGTTGGAGGGTGGAGTTAGGGGTGGAGTTGGATTTGGAGGGTGGATTTGGAGGGTAGAGTTGGATGGTGGATTTGGATTTGGATGTAGGATTTGGATGTAGGATGGTGGAGTTGGATGGTGTAGTTGGATGGTGGGGTTGGAGGGTGGAGTTGGCTTTTGATTTGGAGGGTGGAGTTGGAGGGTAGAGTTGGAGGGTGGAGTTGGAGGGTGGAGTTGGAGGGTGGATTTGGAGGGTGGAGTTGGAGGGATGATTTGGAGGGTGGAGTTGGAGGGATGATTTGGAGGGTGGAGTTTGGGGGTAGAGTTGGACTTGGAGGGTGGATTTGGATGTAGGATTTGGAGTTGGAGGGTGGAGTTGGAGGGTGAAGTTGGATTTGGAGGGTGGATTTGGAGAGTAGAGTTGGATGGTGGATTTGGATTTGTATGTAGGATTTTGATTTGGATGGAGTAGTTGGATGGTGTAATTGGATGGTGGAGTTGGAGAGTGGAGTTGGAGGGTGGAGTTGGAGGGTGGAGGATGGAGTTGGATGGTGGAGTTGGATTTGGAGGTTGGAGTTGGAGGGTTGAGTTGGAGTTGGAGGGTGGAGGGTGGAGTTGGAGGGTTGAGTTGGAGGGTGGAGTTGGACGGTGGAGTTGGAGGGTAGAGTTGGATGGTGGATTTGTATTTGGATGTAGGATTTGGAGTTGGATGGTGTTTTTGGATGGTGGAGTTTGATGGTGGAGTTGGAGTTGGATGGTGAATTTGAAGGGTGGAGTTGTATGGTGGAGTTTGAGGGTGGATTTAGATTTTGAGGGTGGAGTTGGATTTTGAGGGTGTATTTGGATTTGGTTTTTGAGGGTGGAGTTGGAGGGTGGAGTTGAAGGCTGGAGTTGGAGGCTGGAGTTGGAGGCTAGAGTTTGATTTGGAGGCTGGAGTTGGATTTGGAGGGTGGAGTTGGATTTGGAGGGTGGAGTTGGATTTGGAGTGTGGAGTTGGATTTGGAGGGTGGAGTTGGATTTGGAGGGTGGAGTTGGATTTGGAGGGTGGAGTTGGGAATGGATTTGTAGAGAGGATTTGGAGAGTGGATTTGGAGGGCGGATTTGCATGGTGGAGTTAGAGTGTGGATGAATTTAGAGGGTGGAGTTGGAGGGTGGAGTTGGAGGTTGGAGTTGGAGGGTGGATTTGAATTTGGATTTGGAGGTTGGAGTTAGATTTGGAGGGTTGAGTTGGATTTGGAGGGTGGAGTTGGAGTTGGAGTGTGGAGTTGGAGGGTGGAGTTGCAGTTGGACGGTGGATGTTGAGTTTGAGGGTGGAGTTGGAGTTTGAGGGTGGAGTTTGAGGTTGGAGTTGGAGTTGGAGGGTGGAGTTAGAGGGTGGAGTGGGAGGGTGGAGTGGGAGTCTGTAGTTGGAGTTTGCAGATGGATTTGTAGGGTGGATTTGTAGGGTGGATTTGAAGGCTGGAGTTGTAGTTGGAGGGTGGATTTGCAGGGTGTATTTGGATGTTGGAGTTGGAGGGTGGAGTTGGACGGTGGAGTTGGAGGGTAGAGTTGGATGGTGTTTTTGGAGGGTGGTGTTGGAGGGTGGATTTGTAGTTGAAGGGTGGAGTTGGAGGGTGGATTTGGAGTGTTGAGTTGGAGGGTGTAGTTGGATGGTGGCGTTAGAGGGTGTAGTTGGAGGGTGGATTTGGAGGGTGTAGTAGTACTTGGATTGTGGATTCTGAGGGTGGATTTTGAGGTTTGAGTTGGAGTGTGGAGTTAGAGGGTCGTTTTGGAGGGTGGAGTTGGAGGGTGGAATTGGAGGGTGGATTAGGAGGGAGGGTTTGGAGGGTGGAGTTGTAGGGTGGTGTTGGAGGGTTGTTTTGGATTTGGAGGGTGAAGTTTGATCGAGTGGTGGTGGATCAAGTGGTGGCTGATCTAGTGGAGACTGATCAAGTAGTGGCTGATCAAGTGGTGGCGATCGCTTGGTGGCAGATCGATTGGTGGCGGATCGAGTGGTGGGCGGGTAGAGTGGTGGCGCTAGAGTGGTGGCGCTAGAGTGGTGGTGCTAGAGTGTGGGAGCTAGAATGTGGGCGCTAGAGTGGTGGTGCATAGAGTGGTGGTGCATAGGGTGGTGGCGGATAGAGTGGTGGCGGATAGAGTGGTGGAGGACAGAGTGGTAGAGTGTTGGTGGAGAGAGTGGTAGAGTGGTGGCGGTAGAAGGCTGTACTGTGTGTGAGAGAGAGAGTGTGTGTGTGAGAGACAGTGTGTGTGTGAGAGAGAGTGTGAGAGAGAGTGAGAGTGTGAGAGAGTGTGAGAGAGAGTGAGAGAGAGTGAGAGAAAGAGTGTGAGAGAGAGTGTGTGAGAGAGAGTGTGAGGTAGTGAGGTAGTGAGGGAGAGTGAGGTTGTGAGGTAGTGAGAGTGAGAGAGTGAGTTAGGGAGGTAGATAGAGAGAGTGAGGTAGTGAGAGTGAGGTAGTGATAGAGAGAGTGAGGTAGTGAGAGAGAGAGAGTGAGTTAGTGAGGTAGATAGAGAGAGTGAGGTAGTGAGGGAGAGTGAGGTTGTGAGGTAGTGAGATAGAGCGAGAGAGTGAGGTAGTGAGAGAGAGAGTGAGGTAGATGGCAGGCATGTTTAAATAAAGTTACTGGGGTCTGACCTTAACGAAGGAGGCAAATGTATTCTCTTGGAACACGGAAAATGTTAAATATATAATTTTATAAACGTTTTAAATTGTGATTTTAAGTGAGAAAATAGATTGAGCTGAGAGAGTACCGTCTGTTACTCAGGATGACTCGTCGTTCTTTTGAAAGTTGAATAAGCTGCTTTTGAAGGACAGGCAGCGCTGGGAGGAGGGCTGATTCTGGAAGTGGCATTGCGCAGAGGATGGCGGGGGAGAGCATTCCTTTGAAGTGTGAAGCTCTCGACATCTGATGCGATGATGTGAGGCAGCTCGGGGAGCAAATGGCAAGCGCGTGCACGGGCACATGCACTCTGTGTAATCCGCCTGCCACACCCTCTTGGTCAGCTTCCCTGTTCTACCTCTATATGTCTCGACATCTGCAATGCGCAAGCGCATTGGCAGAGGTCAAGACCGAAAAATGTACTCAGACCAAATACGAGGGATTTACTTGTATCTGTTCTAAAACTTCTCAAAGCAATGTAATGTTGTTTCACTCTCAAATTACACCTAGCTGTATTACAAACTAGGCAACAGAATAAAACATGTTCTATATTCGCCACAACATGTTTACATATATTACTATTATGGGAATCCTCTGATGGAGGGTCAGCACCTGCCAGCTTAGCGTTAGATACCAAGTCAAACATTGCTGTTACATAAAGTTATACCTTTTAAAAATGCAGTCAAACACATAATTGCTTACATGTCATTGACAGCCAGGTCTACCTAAGGGTAAATGTTGCCTCTGTGGTCCTTTATCAGAAATTTGGGGAGGGACTTTGAGAGTTATGTGGAGCCGCCCATGCCCACACTTTGATACCTAGTCTCAGCCAGGACACGAAAGACAAAAGGAGTTACTGATTGCCCATTACAGATTGCCTCACGGTCACTCTAGTTTCTTCCACTAAAACACAGCCCTGTTTTCAATATGGTGCTGGTCTCTTTATCACATGGGGAGCAAAAAAAAGATGGATTTAGGCCCAGATATCTGTACTGGGGTGAAAGTTTTTACACTGTTCAACATTCTGTCCATCAATTATTCTTTTTGCATTTCTCTTTATTTCAGGGGCATTATAAATACTAGTTTCGGCCCGAGCCTGCCCTCCACCCAACATCAATTGTGGTCTTCACCAGGAAGGTCCTCCGCACAGTTTGAAGACCTCTGCCGTAAACTATAGGGATTCGTTACCATATACCATGATCTTCAGCTTTGTGTCAGACTAAATTTGTGGTATCCTGGGGTATGTATTTCTCTGCTCCAGTGTTGGTGAACCACTTTCATCATGTGGACTTGCTTTCCAATCATTGATGTATTCTCGGTCTAGTGTCAATGTACCCTCTGTCCTACTCGATTTTTGTTTGTATGAATATGTTTATTTGTATTTCAGTTTAACATCATAATACAATGCAAGACATTTGAGGATGGCCGGAAGTTATCATCCCAATTCCCATTAGTAAACATACGTATCCATAGCATTATATAGTACCTGCATCTGCTATCATAACCAGCAATGCAGGAGTATATATATCTGGGTCGAATAACATCGCCTCTCTCCACATGTAACAAAAAAAGTGTTTCCCAACTCCACAGAGAAATAGGTCATCGGCTAATTTTACGACAGTGTTTGGGAAGTTAATAAGCAGTGTCTTTCACGAAGCCACGGTCTGCCTCGTGATGCTGTTGTATGTCCATAACTGCTACAAAGAGGGTGTGTTGTCCCCTGGATCAGTCACAATCGTGGCTCTGACTCCACAAGTGCACCAGGTAAAGCTCATTCTCACATGTATGCAGTAGTGTCTTTTATCACGAATCGTGTCTAAAAGACCCGATATGTGGGGTGGTCCCTCAATTGTGGGCATGAGTACTGCAGATCAATAAGTACTATTGTGTCCCCGTAGATATTTTGGTCAGGAGTGAAATAATAGTAAAATAAAAGGGGGAGGGATCTGCAACAATGGAGAAGAGGAAGGGGGTGCAAGAAACAAAGGAGATAAGAGCTTTAGTCTGGGGGTTTTCTAGTAGGTGTATAGGTGGTCAAAGTGTTCTCACTTGTCAGCAGGTGTGTTGTGTTGTTGCTTCTGGGTGTGTGGGGCTCGCTGGGTGGGGTGAGTGCACACAGCCTGGGCGTGCGTTTCGTGGGATCTCGGCATCTGGTTACATGTGTTGGAGATAGCCCATATCTTGTGCAATTGTGTCGTGTGGTCGGTACCCCGTACCCTTGCTATATTTTGTTATTGGCCTCTGGGATCCGAGCATACCCCGCAGGTGTGTCTTTGTTATCATTCATAATTCCTTTCATTGTTTTACCCTGTGTCTGCATTCCAGTGGCGCCCGGTCTTAGGGTGTTTATGTGATCCCTGTTCAAGGCACGCCTGGTGGAAGGCCTATCGGAATGGCCCTGAGTCTTGCCGTCTCCTCCCTGTGTAAGGTGGTGCCTTCCGCTACCGCCCAATTGTTAAAGGAGGTGCGTCAATGTTGAACATGTGGTGGGTTTGCGTCTTTCCAGTGTTTGGTGATGAGCCTCTTGGCAGTGACCAAACCCAGATCCCAGAACCTGGCCTGTACTTTGTTATGCTTCGTTCTTTTAAAAAGGCCCAACAAGCATATCTCCCATGTATGCGGTAGGTCTGTGTCCGTCCCCGTCGCCAACAGTGATGTGACGGCATGCCAGTACGCCGACAGCCTGGGACAATTCCAAAGCATATGTAGGAGGTTTGCATGCGTTAGGGAGCATCTTGGGCACATTGACGTGTCAGTCGCGAAATATTGATTTATTTTATCCGGCGACAGGTACGCCCTATGTATTATATAAAATTGAATGATTTTAAAGCGTGAGTTGCGTGGAATATTGGTGGGTCCTTCCAATATCCTTTCCCATTCTTTGTCTGTCCAATCCTTACCTCTGTCTGTTGCCCATTTGTCTCTCAGTGGCTGAAGGGTGCAGGTCGTGTGGGACAACAGCGCCTACGCTAACCAGTGGATCACGTGCGAGCCGTTTCCCATGACATGTAGATACTGTATTAACAGGTGTATTTGCGGTTCCTTAGTCATATCTCCCCAAGCCTTGGCATACATGCGCATCAATGTGGTGTGCAATAGAAATTGCCCCGTTGGTAGCCCGGTGGTTACGGCTAATCCGTCAAACGGGAGCAGAGTACCTTCTGCATATAGCTCACCCATTGTTTCAATCCCGGCCTGTACCCACCTTTCCAGCATGGGTATTGTCAGTATTCCTCCGTCTCTGGGAGTGCCCAGTAGTGGGAGTGCGGGGGCATAAGGAATTACCATTCGTGTGAGCCGCAGGCTACGCGTATAGCACTTGTGGGCCACTGCTAAATGCAATTGCGTTGGTCGAGGGAGCTTGGCAAGGGGGTGAAATAATGTAAGTACCTGTGTGTGGGTTACCCTCTGTCCTTCTCGATTTCTCTCACTGTACCCGATGTTTCACCCCATCATAGTGTAAGTGTTTAACTGCCCCATTATGAATGTATTCCTGCATGCCACAGAGAACATGTCCCAGTATCTATTTCACTCTATCTCATCTCTTTTTGAGTGTGTCCTTTCCTAGTGTCCTATCGCAGTGTCATTGTCTCCTCATCACAATGTTAGTACATCCCACGAGGTTATTGGAAGTTGCTCTCATGCCAAGCATTGATTCTCTCCATAGGCGGGCATTCATATCTACGGCTACTGGAATTATGCTGCTATGGAGGACCAAATTATGCCTCATCATTGTTTGTCAATTATGTGACATGAAGTGTCAAATTATGCAGCATAATGTGGTATAATCTTTGGCAGTATTATACTGTTATTTTGTCATTTTAGGTTGCAACTCAGTAGTTTCAGTTTAATAACTGAATACAATAATCTGCAGCTAAAAGGTGACCAGTTAAGATTGGTAAAGTGACTGTCATTACATGGAACCAATTATGGCACTATCATAACAAATGTTATTTACAGCCCTTATACTGGAGACAGCAAAACACTATATTGGATACCACTACCATCTTGGAATGTATGTGATAAAGAATCCGCTGTCGTACATTACACAGATTTTGTAAGTCACTGAGGAATTCCGTGACCGTATAGAGCAACTAGGCTGGTGGCTGAGTTCATTCAATAGGTCCTGGAGCTCCAAGATAACTTGCAATTTCCTTTTAACGTACAGAGAGTGTATTTATTCCTTATAAGTTAGGTCACACAATTACCTTACCCATAAACATCTTAAATGGTTGGGATCTTGACCCTTCCTGTGAAGAGATACTAGGCTTACAGACAAGTGGAATAAAAGTAGAATCTGTAGCATGAAACTAACATAATATAAAGCAGTTAACAAATTCGTTGCAAAAATGTTCAAGAATCACTTTAATGTAAATCATATAAAAAAGGGCTGCAGCTCAGAGTGTGTATTATGTAGAGATTCCTTTTTGAGAAATTACCTATGTGCAAAAAAGTGAACACTTTGGGCTCGATCACGATGTCGTTGTAGTTGCCTCCGACCGACACTGTCGCAGTCCGACAGCGCAATTACAATCCCAACACCACAATTACAGTTGGACCGCACATGGTACAGTCGCATTTTCCCATTTCTTAATGGGAGCTTGTGCTGTGGCCGTAAACCAGCCATAGCTCAAGCTCCCATTGAGAAATGGGATAGTCTGTTAATCCCTGCACCGCGTGGCAGGCACCCAAAGGTGCCTGCCACGCGGTGCAGCGATTAACAGGGGGGCACCATAGGTGTCCCTTCGGCCCCCAATTGGAGGCCACAGAGAGAAGGGGGGCCTGCTAGGGGACCCCAAACTCGCTTTCCGACAGGCTTTCCATGTAGGAATGCTCGGCATGGAAAGCCTGTCGGAAACCGAGCATCGTAATCCCTACTGCGGAAACACCGTCCATTGGGATTACGTGCTGGTCGCCGACTTGCCGGCGGACTCCTTGAGCCCGTCGGAAGCCAGCCGTAATGACCAGCCGGTTTCAGTTTTGACCGCCTGCATTGTAGTGGGGTGGTCAGAACTGAAACTGCGATGAGGCTCAGAAAGATCTCCTGTCTCTTGTTCACTATTCATTTTAGAATACCAGATAATAAGAACAAAAAGCCAGTTCTCCTTTTCCTCTTTCAAACTGCATCTGAATGATGCTCTGTGACCTTGGCTGATAAATCTTGCAGCAGACCTTATGACCTCACTCAACTCTAATATGTTATTACTTGTATTTAGTAATTAATAATGAAAATGTAAATAACTATGTCATTTTCTTTATCAAGTGACTAGACACACCACAACTCTTGACTCTAATTTGGAGATTAGAGACATGGTTTTATATTGGGTTTCCAGGCTGCATGTGTTATATATAGTCTATCTAATACCCAATGAAATTATAATCGGCTATTTGCTGAAACCTACTTTCCTGGCGTCGTTTAAGCAGGAAGACCAGCAACAACTGGGACGTTAACGTGAGCAGATGAGCAGAATGAACAGGATTTCCTTAATGTTGATTTAATCTCCATCTTGGTGTTGAAATCTCACATTATGCACATAACGGTCTGTAGGCAACTGAGCCTCTCACGGGTCTTTTTGTAACATTGACAAAGTTTTCAGAAGAATTCAATACATTCTGCTGTTTAAAAAATCTGCAAGTGTGCTTCGCTTTTTTTGTTTCGGCAGTTATAAAACACAAGAAAAAAATCAACAAGTTCACACACACATTTATATATTTTGATTTTTATTGCACCAAGCAAAGCACTTTAAACCACCGTTAAGTGCTTTCTAACAATGAAACTTAAGTGCAAAGTACATTGGTTAAACTGTGCGGATGCAGGGAGTTCTCACAGAATCAAGTTAGGATAACAGGAATGTATGAGGTGACATCACTGCATTTTCTAGTTCTCCTCTCTGGAGTAAGTGTTTTTGGACCACAACCTGTGCTCCAGGGCACCCTCAACAAGCTCCTCAAGTTAAGCGCTCATCAAGTGCTTAGTCTAGCACCCCTCACTAACCAACCCCAAAATTGCACTCATATGAAGACACCACAAACATACTGCAGTCTAATAACATAAACTCCATAGAGCTCTTGAACTACCACTTCCCACACGCCAGCACTCTGTCTGTCAGCCTCTACCTCATCTACCGGCTTCTGGACGGATCAAGATCTTTATCAAAAAAATCTTAAACTTCTTCATCACTTGAGCCATCTGCCATGCCCACACCACATTCTTCGGTGACCACAACATCTCAAATATCTCAAGCATGAAAAAAGACACCCTATTCAGCCACTCAACATACTTAACGTAGTACAGCATGTCATCCAACTAACACACTCCATCACCCTCCACCTGATGTAAACAGACCTCGCCTTAATCCTCAACTCCCTCCTAAAATGATGATGCATTTGCCTCCTCTTTCATGGACCCCGTTTCTAGAGCATCTCTCACCCCTACTCATCATATCTAATGTCTCTACCACACAAGACATCTTTCCAGAAGCTCCCAAGACAAGGCAGATCCACCCACTCCTGCAGAAATACACACAAGAACCTCTTGACATTTCTCGCCATTCTACTGCCATTAAAAAAAAATCTAATTTTCATTTCCTTTAATTCAGCAAAAAATATGTATTTATATACTTAAGTAAAATATCTATATTCGTTTATTTGGGCCTGCTTTGCGACGACCTCATGGGAGACCTGCGAAGTTGCATTGCTCCACCTGTAAAGCAAACAAAAAAAAAGAATGTGACCAAAGGACGTCGCAAAAAGTTTCTCAACTTAGTTCATTTTCTCCACTGATAGTTATCTAGTAGGTGCATCTTTGCTGTTTCACAAACTTCACAGCCTCAAAAAGTTGCAAACCTGCAAAATTCATGCATCCCTGCTTGAGGAAACATCTGCACAACCCTGCCAGATATATGTCAATCCACTTACTCCTCGATCATTCTCTGGATGTGTCAGACTGTCGCTTCACAATCTGTTATTTTATCTGTTTTTTTTATAGTGCACAAATCACCTGTGAGGGTATCCAGGTGCTTGTGGTGGTGCGAGGCCTGCCCTGGAGAGCTTGCTCAAAGAGTGAGGTCTTCAGCTTTTGTGCAATTTAAGATGGCAGGAGGAGGCTCGGATGTCTTGAGGGCGGTCATTCCAGACGTTAGGAGCTAGGTACGAGAAGGCATGACCACCCCCGATCTGCTTTTGTATATGCTTGGGGTGTGTGCTTGTGCATGTACGGTAGATCGAAGGTGTCTGCTAGGTTGGTAGAAATGACTGTGGTTGGTCAGGTAGGCAGGGCCTGTGTTGTAGGTATGGTTGAGGAGTTAATAGTGTGTATGCTTGTCTATAAGGAATTAGTGGAGTTCCTTAAGGCGAGGTGTGATGTGGAATTGACGAGCTAGGTCGAGGATAAGTATGGCTGCTGTTTTCTGGACCGTCTAAAGTCTTCTTGTGAGCTGGTTAGTTATACTTGCGAATAGGAAGTTTCCATAATCCAATCTGCAGGTGCTGAGGGCTTAGGTGACCCTTTTGCTGGTGCTGTCTGGTAGCCACTTAAAAATCTTCTTCAGGGTGTTGAAGCCGGATGAGGCAATTGTGTTTACTTGGGCGCCCTGCCAAATTTTTTGTCTATAATGATTCTGATATTTTTTGCCTATAAGCTGGGCATTGGGGTATGCGATCCGTAGTCCACCGAGGTAGTCCCACAATGAAACGTCTTTCCTGAATACAGCCACTATGCTCTTGTCTGTGTTCAGTTTGAGGCAGTTGGACTTCATCCAGATGGCCTCTTTGGTCATGCATGTGGTGAACCTGTTCCTGGCACTGACTGCTTTGTGTGAGAGGGACAATATTTGTTACATGCTGTCATCGCTTTTGATGTTGTTTCTGTTGTGAGTCCAGATGACATCTACCAGTGAAGTTATGTATATTTTGAAGAGCGTCGGGTTGAGCGAGGAACCATGTAAGAGTCAACAAATAAGTTCCTGTGCTTCGGAGGAGTAGAGTGGGTTGTTGAAAGTGTGGGTTCTTTTGATGAGGAAGTTGCAGAACCACTTGATGGCATATCCCTGAATGCTAAATGCCTGCCTTGAGGAATCATCAGATCAGAATGGGGTGGGAGACCATGTTGAAGGCTGGTGATAGGATGAGGAGGGTGAGGGCTGCGGTTACCCCCCTGTTGAGGATCATTCAGATATCCATTGCTGCTATGGGGGTGGTTTCCATTCTATGGTTGGGTCTAAAACCTCATTGTGCGGCAATAAGAAGTTGATGATTGATGATGTGGTTGGAGAACATTTGTTGATGGCTTTTCAGAGGACTTTGGCTGGCTAAAGCAGGAGGTATGTCAGTCTATAGTTAGCGGGTTTGGTCAGGATGGCTGAGGGCCTCTTTAGGAGGGCATTGTCGTTGCATGTTTGCATGGTTCCAGAAAGGTGGCAGTGCTGATGGATATGCTGAGGATGAGGGCCTCACTGATGGTGGTCATTCCTTTGATGAAGGTGTGATGGGGGCAAGGGTCCAGCGGGCCAAAAGTGTATGGTCTTCATGATTGCTGTCCTTTGTGCTGATGGTGTCTCATTTGGTTATTGTGTTTTCTTCGTTTGTCACTGGGAGACTTCTGGTAAGATTCAAGTGGTCAGGTGGGGCTGTATATTGTTGTTATCTTGCTGCATTAGAAATTTGAGAGGTTATTACACAGGTATTGTTGGGTGGCTGCTGTGAGGGGCCAGGGTGATGGAGCAGTCGGTGATCCATTTGTTGGAACTATCAATGTCTCATGCTAGGTGGACTGTGGGTTCTGATTTGTTTTTGTGGAGGGCGGAAAACCTCTAATTGTGTTAGTTTGTTCACAAGTCAATATGCTCTGCCTGCTTTGGGGGTTCTTCTGTGATGCTGATTGTTGATTGTGAAACTGACTATGACGTAGTCGGTCCAGGTGATGAATTGAATTTGAATTTAAAAACATTTGTACAGCGCTCGCATACCCAGCGGTTTCATGGCGCTAGTGGTGATCAGTGGATGGCAGCAACAGAGAGATTAAGGGTAGGCTTGTGTAAACAGAAAAGTTTTGAGATTTTTCCGGAACAAGAGGTAGGAAGGTGAGGTGCGTAAAGTAACCGGGAGGGAGTTCCAGAAGGTTGGAGCCAGGACAGCGAATCTCGCTCCGATCGCCCTCTGCTTTTTAAAGCGGGGGATGGTAAGGAGGGCCAAATGGGCCGAGCGAAGTTCTCTGCCTGGACAGTATGGCTTAATGAGAGAGCAGATGAACTCGGGAGCAGTGCCCGATCTGGCCTGATACGTGAGGCACCAGAGTTTAAACAGGGCACGCTCTCTCACAGGGAGCCAGTGCAGTGTTTTGAGTAATGGGGTGACCCAATGATATCTGGGTAGGCCATGGATCAGGCGGGCCGCCTGGTTCTGCACCAGTTGTAGACGATGGATCATGTATGCAGGGGCTCCATTATAGACTATGTTTCCGTAGTCTATACGGGACAGTACCATGGCCAAAATAATGATTTTTAAAGCTGAGGGGGAAAAGAAACGAGAGACTTTCCTAATTACTCTGAGGGAGAAGAAACATGAAGAAACCACGGAGCTGACTTGCGGGTGAACAGTGAGCTGGGGATTAAGAAAGATTCCCAAAGTTTTCACTTTGGACACCGGGAGTGGAGGGGCACCAAGGGAGGGGGGCCAGAAGGAAGGGGACCAAGGGCTGCAGCCACCTCCGGTCAGGACCAGCTCGGTCTTGTCCGGATTAAGTTTGAGGTGGCTGCAGTTCATCCAATCTTGAAAGAGAGTCATGGTAGTTTGGACGTTCAGGGCAGATGAAGGTGAATGGGACAGATTGAAGATTAACTGGAGGTCATCCGCGTAATTGAACACGGTGACCTCCAGTTGCTGTAACATAAAAATGAGGGGAAAAATATAAAGGTTGAACAAAAGAGGGGAAAGTGATGAACCCTGGGGGACCCCGCATTCTACCTTGCGAGAGGCCGCCGCAAAGCCAGCCAAATGGACTCCTAGTGTTCTCCCAGCAAGAAAGGACTCCAGCCAAGAAAAGGCTAAGCCCTCTATGCCCGCCGCCTTGACACGGTTAAGGAGGATGGTATGGTCCACCGTGTCAAAAGCGGCGGATAGGTCTAGGAGAATCAAGGCTTGCGGAAGGTTGATGTCGATGCCTTCACGCAGCTTGTCCATGACTGAGATGACCACTTTTTTTGTAGAATGCAGGGGACGGAAGCCAGCTTGGCAAGGGGAGAGGAAATGGTTTGCCTCAATGTGAGTGCTCAGAGTAGAAGTGATGTGAGTTTCAAGAACCTTTGCAAGGTAAGGGAGGAGTGAAATGGGGCAGTAATTGGAGGGGGAGGAAGGATCGGCGTTCAATTTTTTTAAGATTGGGATGACAGCCGCCGATTTGTGTGAACTGGGAACATGACCATGAATAAGTGAGTCGTTGAGGAGGGTCAAAGGGGGGGTGGGGCAGGCTGAGTAAGCTTCCCTGAGTGTGCAGGCAGGAGCAAAATCCAGGGGAGAGCCTGATTTGACCCGTTGGAGCAGAGGGAGGAGGGTGTCAATGGTTAGAAGTGGAAAGTTAGTCAGTTTAACGGTAGTGGGGGGAGGGGAAGGGTCAACAAAGGTGGAGGAGGGCGGAGGGATGTTGTGTTTAATTTTAACGACTTTGTCTATGAAAAACTCATTGAGCGAGTCACAGAGGGATTGGAACGGGGGGATGGTTGCCGTGGCTCTGGTGGATGAGGCAAGTTCATGGACAGTGGAGAAGATTTCTTTCGATTGTGACTCAGCGACCATTATCCTGTTGGTGTAGTATTCAGCTTTTGCTTCCAGGATGCTCTTTTTGTAGGTTTGCAGAACGGCCAAGTAGATTGTTTTTTGGGCAGGGTCGTAAGTTCTTCTCCAGACTCGTTCGGCCCTTCTTGCAGCAAGTTTTTTCTCTTTAAGGTCGGAAGTAAACCAACGATTGGCTGCGTGGGCCCGTTTAACTGAGAGCCGCTTGAGGGGGGCGAATTCGTCGCCTGCCACCGTGTCAATTGCGGCCAGCTGTGGGGCGGCTGTCAGACCGGTAAGATCAGGACAGGTCTTGGCCAGGGCTGAACAGAAGGAGGGCATGTCTACCTTACCCCATTTCCGAACCCAGGCGTTTTTGGGAAGGGGGGGTTTGACCGGGGGTGCTAGGGCAAGGGAGAGCGTGATGGTGGAGTGATCTGACCATGGGCAAGGGGATATAATAGGGGGAGTGGATGGAACGTTCAGTGTCCAAATTCGATCTAGCATGTGGCCATGTAGGTGGGTTGGACTGTGGATGAGCGGTACAAAATTCAAACTTTTCATGAGGCTGGTGAATTCCTTAGATTGGGGGCTTTCGGCAGGGTCATTGGGCCAGAAATTGAGATCCCCTAAAACCAATACAGAAGAATTGTTAACTACCAAAGTGGCCAGAAGGGTCTGGATATCGGGGAGAAACGAAGGGGTGGACTGGGGAGGACGGTAAATAAGAACAAAAGTGAGGGGGGCTTGGTGGGAAGTAGAACGAGCTACAAGGAGATCAACATCGGTGATAAGTGGGGAGGGAAGGATTTGAAAGTTGAAATCAGTACGAGCAATTAAAGCCACTCCACCACCCCGCTTGCCTTCTGGACGATCCGCACGAATGACGGAATATGTCGATGGTAAGGCGGCAAGCACATTGGGCAGGGAGTCGGTCTTGAACCAGGTCTCGGTTAAGAAAAGGAGATCTGGTTCATTGGAGTCGAGATAGTCAAATAGCTCGTATTGATGGTTTACAGCGGACCTGGTGTTTAGGAGGGTAGCCGAGGTAGAAAACAACTGGGCAGAGGGGGCTGGGAGTGAGGGGGGAACAGGGGAGAGTGTGGGGGCAGGTGAGGCAAGATGTGATACTAACCCAGGGGGGAAGATGGAGGGGGGCTGTATAGGCCAAGGTGTTGTAGATAGGTAGTGGTAGAGGGGTTAATACTGCCGGGGGCCCAATAGAGGCATAACTGAGACGGAGAATAGGAGATAAAACCAGCAGCGTCTCGTGCCCCTAGCCCCGGCCGGCCGCGGACGGGCGCAGACGGGCTTAACTCAGGCGCAACTCCGGCGCGCCTCCGTCGCGCCCGCTGCGCTCGTCCGCTGCGCTGCCTCATGTTGCCTGTTTAAATAGGGGCGAAGCGGCGGGGGAGTGGCAGGGCTGTGGTGGAAAGCTAAGCCCAAGCCAAGATGGCGCCTGCTGCCGCTGGGAGCCCGCGAAAGACACGATCAGCCCCAGCCGGCAGCTCACCCCTGAGAGCCCAAAGATGTCGGTACCTGCATAAGTTTAAAGGTGAGTTAATAACAGTTTAAAAAACAATCTCAGCCAGAGTATCGCCACCGCTCGCAATCAGCGGGGCGGAAGATGAGGGAAGCAGCAACTCGCCAAGTAACCGACCAATCAACCCACTGCCACCGGGCCACTGGTCAGACACGAGGGGAGAAAGGAAACGCGCTACTAAATAGGGGCGGAGCGGCGGGGGAGTGGCAGGGCTGTGGTGGAAAGCTAAGCCCAAGCCAAGATGGAGCCCGCTGCCGCTGGGAGCCCGCGAAAGACACGATCAGCCCCAGCCGGCAGCTCACCCCTGAGAGCCCAAAGATGTCGGTACCTGCATAAGTTTAAAGGTGAGTTAATAACAGTTTAAAAAACAATCTCAGCCAGAGTATCGCCACCGCTCGCAATCAGCGGGGCGGAGGATGAGGGAAGCAGCAACTCGCCAAGTAACCGACCAATCAACCCACTGCCACCGGGCCACTGGTCAGACACGAGGGGAGAAAGGAAACGCGCTACTAAATAGGGGCGGAGCGGCGGGGGAGTGGCAGGGCTGTGGTGGAAAGCTAAGCCCAAGCCAAGATGGCGCCTGCTGCCGCTGGGAGCCCGCGAAAGACACGATCAGCCCCAGCCGGCAGCTCACCCCTGAGAGCCCAAAGACGTCGGTACCTGCATAAGTTTAAAGGTGAGTTAATAACAGTTTAAAAAACAATCTCAGCCAGAGTATCGCCACCGCTCACAATCAGCGGGGCGGAAGATGAGGGAAGCAGCAACTCGCCAAGTAACCGACCAATCAACCCACTGCCACCGGGCCACTGGTCAGACACGAGGGGAGAAAGGAAACGCGCTACTAATTAGGGGCGGAGCGGCGGGGGAGTGGCAGGGCTGTGGTGGAAAGCTAAGCCCAAGCCAAGATGGCGCCCGCTGCCGCTGGGAGCCCGCGAAAGACACGATCAGCCCCAGCCGGCAGCTCACCCCTGAGAGCCCAAAGATGTCGGTACCTGCATAAGTTTAAAGGTGAGTTAATAACAGTTTAAAAAACAATCTCAGCCAGAGTATCGCCACCGCTCCCAATCAGCGGGGCAGAGGATGAGGGAAGCAGCAACTCGCCAAGTAACCGACCAATCAACCCACTGCCACCGGGCCACTGGTCAGACACGAGGGGAGAAAGGAAACGCGCTACTAAATAGGGGCGGAGCGGCGGGGGAGTGGCAGGGCTGTGGTGGAAAGCTAAGCCCAAGCCAAGATGGCGCCCGCTGCCGCTGGGAGCCCGCGAAAGACACGATCAGCCCCAGCCGGCAGCTCACCCCTGAGAGTTCAAAGATGTCGGTACCTGCATAAGTTTAAAGGTGAGTTAATAACAGTTTAAAAAACAATCTCGGCCAGAGTATCGCCACCGCTCGCAATCAGCGGGGCGGAAGATGAGGGAAGCAGCAACTCGCCAAGTAACCGACCAATCAACCCACTGCCACCGGGCCACTGGTCAGACACGAGGGGAGAAAGGAAACGCGCTACTAAATAGGGGCGGAGCGGCGGGGGAGTGGCAGGGCTGTGGTGGAAAGCTAAGCCCAAGCCAAGATGGCGCCTGCTGCCGCTGGGAGCCCGCGAAAGACACGATCAGCCCCAGCCGGCAGCTCACCCCTGAGAGCCCAAAGATGTTGGTACCTGCATAAGTTTAAAGGTGAGTTAATAACAGTTTAAAAACAATCTCAGCCAGAGTATCGCCACCGCTCGCAATCAGCGGGGCGGAAGATGAGGGAAGCAGCAACTCGCCAAGTAACCGACCAATCAACCCACTGCCACCGGGCCACTGGTCAGACACCTGGATGTGTTGGTGAAGGCTGTGGCAATGGGATCTAGGATGTGTCTGGCAGTGTGGTTGGGGTCCGTGACACACTGGGTTAGTCCCAGATTGCAGAGGATGTCGATGAGTATGCTGAATTGGTGTCAGTCTGGTCTTCTAGATGAAAATTAAGGCCTCCTAAGAGGACGAATGTGCTGGAGTTGAGGACTAGTGGGTTAATGAAGTCCATAATGTTGTTTGTGAAATTACTTGAGGGTCTTTGGAGATGGTAGACTATTGTTCTAACCAGGGTTAAATTTGCTGTGATTTTTTTTATTTTAAAGTTCAGATGCTCCATATAGTTTATTTCGGCTTCTTGAAGGTGCTGCAACTGAATGTGTGCGGGCTTTTGTTGGCGGTCTTGTCTTGATTTCTACTATCCGGCGGGAATGGCTGCAGTGATGTGTGGTGTCAATGATGTGGTCTGTCATGTTTCCGTGAGGAAAAGGAGGTCCGTGGTGGCGTTGTCCAGCAGGTCCCAGATTGCCATGATATACTTGCTGAGTGAGTGGATGGCAAGGAGCATGACTAATATTGGTGTGTGTTTGTTGGTGGGTGTTCGTATGGATGTGGTGTTGGGTGTGGTGGGTGTTTTCTCTCTCCGTGTTATGTGGTGTGTTGTGCCAGCAGAGAGTACACCAGCATCCAGGGTTAAGCACATGAAGGATAGCAGTGGGTTAGCTATGGGTCAGTGAAGGACCATGGTTTCTGGCACAAAGCAAGAGAGAGAGAGAGGGGAAGGAAAAGCACACAAAGATGCCACGAGATTGAGAGGAAACGTGGCACAAAGAGAGAGAAAGTAAAAGGGGTACAAAAAGGGTCGAACGGGAAGAGTGAAAGACAGCACAAAAACTCACAAAAGAGTGAGAGGAAAAGCACAAAAAGCTCACAGAGTATGAGAGAGCGGAGTGAGGTTGGGAGAGGGAGAGTGGGACAGAAATGAGGCAGGTGCCTTGATGGCTGGAGCCAGGTGCACAAGGGCCTTAATCGGTCGGAGGACGGGTCGTAGGCAAGTCCAACAGGGTTCTGCAGCCACCATTAAGTTGGTCCTGGGATGGGGGATGTGTATGGGGTTGTGGGTGGAGCTGAGGAGGAGTGCGGTTGGCAGGGGAACGGTTTAGGAGTGAGAGACAAGAGGAGCAGGTAAAGAGCGGGCAGGAGCAAGGGGGCACGGACAGGGCAAGAAAGGGGCAAGGGAAAGGGCACACAAAAGCAGAGAGAGCATGCACAAACATCAAAAGCACATGTAGAGAGCGCTCACAGGATAATAAAGAATGAGGAAAAAAACGTACAAAAGGTCCCAAAAGAATGAGAGGAATATTACAAAAAGGTTACAAAGAGAGACAGAGTGAGAGGAAAAGAGGTACAAAAATGTCACAACGAGAGAGAGTTAGAGGAAAAGAGGTACACAAATGTCACAAACAGAGAGAACGAAAGGGAAAGAGGTACAAAAATGTCACGAACAGAGAGAGTGAAAGGAAAAGAGGTACACAAATGTCACAAAGAGAGAGAGCGAGAGGAACAGAGGTACACAAATGTCACAAAGAGAGAGAGAAAGAGGAAAAGAGGTACAAAAATGTCACAAATAGAGACAGCGAGAGGAAAAGAGGTCTAAAACTGTCACAAAGAGAGAGACCGAGAGGAAAAGAGGTACACAAATGTCACAAAGAGAGAGAGAGTGAGAGGAAAAGAGGTACAAAAATGTCACAAAGTGAGAGAGAGCGAGAGGAAAAGAGGTACACAAATGTCACAAAGAGAGACAGGGAGAGGAAAAGAGGTACAAAAAGTGCACTTATACACCCACTCATTCCTCAATACACCTTGGCATATATATATATATATATTCACTGAAAAAACCATAGGTTATAGACCATATATAGTTAGGAATTCGCATTTACAAAACCTTATTTTACTCACACAAAACCATTGAAATTCCATATATAGTTAGTTGCACTAACTATATATCGCGCACCCGCAATCCACTGCTGATGATGTCACATATTACATCATTCATGACATGGTCAGTGACATCACTGATGACATCTCAAATGACATCACTGATGACATCTCAAATGACATCACTGATGACATCACTGATGACATCTCATTTGACATTACTGATCACATCACTGATGATATCATTCATGTGATAATACGATGAACCTCTTCAGACTCTAATATAACCTTAGATACAATCAGTGTAAACAGACACTCACAGACTGTCACTCATCCATGGAGTTACTCACACACCTAGTCAGTCATGCAAAGAATCAATCACACCTCCATTTCCTCAACTATACAGTTATACAAACTTTACTTATTCAAACATATACTAACACATATTTACTCTCTTATACAATCCCTGATACAAGTTCACAACGATCCATACAGCCACTCACACATTCACTGGCTCTTATGCACAGTTATTTATATATGTCAACTCTCACATGTACTGTGTTTTACATATGCACTTACTTTGACATGTAGCACTGAGATATCCATTCACTCACCAATACACTCATGCACACAGTCAACCGCCCATACAGCTGTTTCCACATGCACTTTTGAAACCATACATCTAGTGAATCAACTGCTCACACATCTATGCACAGAGTCATACACCTCCCAGCCACCCACACACACACTCAGTCTCCCATACAAATACTTGGGCAACCAATCAATAACCCATATAGTTACTCATATAGCTACTTATCAACACATGCAACAGTTTACAGAACAACAGACATAATGATGCACAAATTAAGACAGTTTAGTCACTAACCCATGCACTCAGTGAGACACATTTAATCACTCACTCATACAGTCAGTCATGCACCTACTAAATCCTTCATCCAGACACTTATACATCCACTCATTCTTCAATATGTAAGACATATTTTAACTTTACAGAAACATACAGTCACTGGATGTTGTCATCAGTGATGTCATCAGTGATGTCATTTGAGATGTCATCAGTGATGTCACTGACCATGTCATGAATGATGTAATATGTGACATCATCAGCAGTGGATTGCGGGTGCGCGATATAGTTAGTGCAACTAACTATATATGGAATTTCAATGGTTTTGTGTGAGTAAAATAAGGTTTTGTAAATGCGAATTCCTAACTATATATGGTCTATAACCTATGGTTTTTTCAGTGAATTTTCAAGGTTTTGTAAATGCTAATTCCTAACTATATATGGTCTATAACCTATGGTTTTTTCAGTGAATTTTCAAGGTTTTGTAAATGCTAATTCCTAACTATATATGGTCTATAGCCTATGGTTTTTTCAGTGAATATATATATATATACATACATATATAAACATATATCATCTGTATATCTATATAAATAAAAACATAAATGCATGCATACATATACTTATATGCATACAGATGCATGTTATTTACATGAAAGTTGAAAAAACACTAATAAAAGCAAAGCTAAAAAGCCACCTCATTACAAACAGAATGGCTTTAACTTAAACGAGGGCGAGATCTATTGCATTTTCAATGCTTGTTTACTTTGGTTCCATCAAGAAGGCATTCAGATGTGTCACACATTTGCCATAAATTCTGAATGTTAGCACTCTAGTTGCACATTAGATCACTGTAGTAAAGCTACTGCTCACCAGGGACGTCTGCTGCTGGTATTCAAAGTGCATGTTTCAGTCTGCATGTCAGAATTTTTTTAATGAAATAGAAGAGGATTTGAGAAGTCACTCAAAATGATCCCTAATTTTTCTTTCTGAAGCACTAATCATACTTTCTATGGCAAAATTAACCCCCTCATGTTGTTCCTTTTTAAATTGAGTGTTTTCAGACTTACCACTTCATTCCAATCAAGATGGCTTCTGGTGTGCCATACTTTTGTCATAAGTAAGACTGTTAGCGCTCTAGTTGTTCTTTATAACACTCTGGGACATTCTGTCATTGGGCTATACTTGGGGTACATCTGGGTGATATTTGGGCTACATTTAGGCTCTTTTGTCTCTGGTGGCCATCTTGGGAGACTGTATGTCAGAATTTTTTAATGAAATTGAAGAGGGTTTGAGAAGTCACTCAAAATGTGCCCTAATTTTTCTTTCTGCAGCACTAATCTTAATTCATATGGCAAAATATACCCCCTCATTTTGTTCCTTTTTAAATTAAATGTTTTAAGAGTTACCACTTTATTCCAATCAAGATGGCTTCAGGTGTGCCATACCTTTGTAATAAGTAGGACTGTTAGCGCTCTAGTTGTTCTTTAGAACACTCTGGGACATTCTGTCATTGGGCTATACTTGGGCTACATCTGGGTGATATTTGGGCTACATTTGGGCTCTTTTGTCTCTGGTGGCCATTTTGGGAGACTGCATGTCAGAATTTTTTAATGAAATAGAAGAGGATTTGAAAAGTCACTCAAAATGTGCCCTCATTTTTCTTTCTGCAGCACTAATAATACCTTCTATTGCATAATATACCCCCTCATTTTGTTCCTTTTTAAATTAAATGTTTTAAGAGTTACCACTTTATTCCCATCACGATGGCTCCAGGTGTGCTATACCTTTGTAATAAGTAGGATTGTTAGCGCTCTAGTTGCTCTTTAGAACACTCTGGGACATTCTGTCATTGGGCTATACTTGGGCTACATCTGGGTGATATTTGGGCTACATTTGGGCTCTTTTGTCTCTGGTGGCCATTTTGGGAGACTGCATGTCAGAATGTTTTAATGAAATAGAAAAGGATTTGAGAAGTCACTCAAAATGTGCCCTAATTTTTCATTCTGCAGCACTAATCATACTTTCTATGGCAAAATATACCCCCTCATGTTGTTTCTTTTTAAATTAAATGTTTTAAGAGTTACCACTTTATTCCAATCAAGATGGCTTCAGGTGTGCCATACCTTTGTAATAAGTAGGACTGTTAGCGCTCTAGTTGTTCTTTAGAACACTCTGGGACATTCTGTCATTGGGCTATACTTGGGCTACATCTGGGTGATATTTGGGCTACATTTGGGCTCTTTTGTCTCTGGTGGCCATTTTGGGAGACTGCATGTCAGAATTTTTTAATGAAATAGAAGAGGATTTGAAAAGTCACTCAAAATGTGCCCTCATTTTTCTTTCTGCAGCACTAATAATACCTTCTATTGCATAATATACCCCCTCATTTTGTTCCTTTTTAAATTAAATGTTTTAAGAGTTACCACTTTATTCCCATCACGATGGCTCCAGGTGTGCTATACCTTTGTAATAAGTAGGATTGTTAGCGCTCTAGTTGCTCTTTAGAACACTCTGGGACATTCTGTCATTGGGCTATACTTGGGCTACATCTGGGTGATATTTGGGCTACATTTGGGCTCTTTTGTCTCTGGTGGCCATTTTGGGAGACTGCATGTCAGAATGTTTTAATGAAATAGAAAAGGATTTGAGAAGTCACTCAAAATGTGCCCTAATTTTTCATTCTGCAGCACTAATCATACTTTCTATGGCAAAATATACCCCCTCATGTTGTTTCTTTTTAAATTAAATGTTTTAAGAGTTACCACTTTATTCCAATCAAGATGGCTTCAGGTGTGCCATACCTTTGTAATAAGTAGGACTGTTAGCGCTCTAGTTGTTCTTTAGAACACTCTGGGACATTCTGTCATTGGGCTATACTTGGGCTACATCTGGGTGATATTTGGGCTACATTTGGGCTCTTTTGTCTCTGGTGGCCATTTTGGGAGACTGCATGTCAGAATGTTTTAATGAAATAGAAAAGGATTTGAGAAGTCACTCAAAATGTGCCCTAATTTTTCATTCTGCAGCACTAATCATACTTTCTATGGCAAAATATACCCCCTCATGTTGTTTCTTTTTAAATTAAATGTTTTAAGAGTTACCACTTTATTCCAATCAAGATGGCTTCAGGTGTGCCATACCTTTGTAATAAGTAGGACTGTTAGCGCTCTAGTTGTTCTTTAAAACACTCTAGGAGGCTGCAGTAGAACACAAAGGAATCAACTGACAGTCTCTGTCCTTGTTGGATGTACATGTTTTACTGAGAATGTCAGACTTCATTTTCACATGACTGAGAAAGATAATGTGAATTTACAGAAAATATGCTTTCAGTTTAGCTTATAGATCCCCTTCCAAACCACTGTGGGAAAATCATGAGATATTAGTTTTCTTTCAAACAATATTCATGATATCACAGCAGAAGGTTTTTTCACATGGTAAAATCACCTTAGAACCCACCACAATTCCTAAAACGAGTATGGTACCATCAACAAATGATTTATAATGTAACTAAAGTCCTAAAACCCTCTATTAACTACAATGCTTTTTAATGAGGTGCTATCATGTATATTGGTCCCAAGATGGCTGCCAACACTTCTTGGATGAAGTGCTGACAGCCAATCAGATCAGATGTGTGGTTAGGCTCCGCCCAGATATATATCTTTTTTTGAACCTAAATTACTCAAAATCCACTGGAGCACATATATTGAGACCTAGCAAAGGCACATCGGGCTAACAGTCCCTACAATTTTGCCAAGTTTCGTGCAAATCCATTCAGCCGTTCGAGCTAAAAGTGAGGCCAACCGCCCTATGGAAATTAACATGGGAAAAACGCGTTTTGGGACCCCCCTTTTTTCTCGGCCCTCCCTTGATGAAAACCCCCAAATTGCCAGGGGCTGCTCAGAAACAAAATGTTCCATTTTCCTGAAAATTTCAGCCAATTCCGTCCACAAACGCCAAAGTTATTAGACATAGAATTTTCAAAAATCCCATAGAGAAAAAATCCTAACTATATATACCTACTGGCGACCGCCAGTAGGTAATATATATATATATATATATATATATATATATATATATATATATATATATATATATATATATATATATATATTTCGAATCAAGATCCTCAATAAAGAAGACGCCGCGCACCACTTCAAGTTGGTTCAAGTGCTTTATTTTCTGTAGGTTTCTCCCACCCTACGCGTTTCGGACTTTCCCAGTCCCTGGTCACGGTATATAAACAGTAGTCCCTTGTTTGTTTTGCAAATTTATACAAAAACACCCACATGGCCAGTTACGATGCATTGTGGGTGTTGTAGGCAATCGCAGTATTTCTGTTGATTTCAGCAACTATCAAATCCTTTGAGTTAGCAAAGTTAAACTATGCAATTTATATAGGGTGAGCAAAGGTAAAGTTTGTACCAATACTAATCTATTACCTCATTATGTACGAGGGGGCCGAGAAAAAAGGGGGGTCCCAAAACGTGTTTTCTCTATGTTAATTTTCATAGGGCGGTCGAACTCACTTTTAGCCCGAACGGCTGAATGGATTTCCACCAAACTTGGCAAAATTGTAGGGACTGGTAGCCCGATGTGCCTTTGCTATGTCTCAAGATATGTGCTCCAGTGGATTTTGAGTAATTTAGGTAAAAAAAATATATATATCTATGGCCGCGCCCCGGTACGCGCACCGAGGAGCGCTTATATATATATATATATATATATCCTACTGGCGATAGCCAGTAGGTATATATAGTTAGGACCTAGTTACCATAGGAAATGCCGAACATTCTATTGGGATTTAACTTTGGCGCCGATTGAGGGATCTGCCTGTAATTTTCCTTAAATTTGCCTCGCTGCGCTCCGCTCCTTTCCTGAAAGTTTCGGGGGGATTCGTCAAGCGGGGGCCGAGAAAAAAGGGGGGTCCCAAAATGTGTTTTCCCATTGTTAATTTCCATAGGGACATTCTGACAAGGCTACAGCTCGAACGACTGAACGGAATTACACCAGATTTGGCAAAATGGTAGGGACTGGTATGGAGCAGTGCCTTTTGTATGTTTGGTGTAAATCCCTCCAGTAGTTTATGAGAAAATTGAATGTGAAATTGAGTCCAATGCAATTTTCCATAGGACCTTTAGACACAGCTACAGCCCGAACGGCTGAATGGAATTACTGCAAACTTTGCAAAATGGTAGAGCCTGGTATGCAGAAGTGCCTTTTGTATATTTGGTGAAAATCCCTTCAGTAATTGTTGAGAAAATCAACTTTTTTCAAATTATATATCTATAGGCGGGACACGGTGCACGCCCTTGCACTGTCCTTGCACGTGCGCGGACCTTAGCGTGCGCGAGCTGCATGCTGATTGGCTGCCAATGTCTGTCAACACTCCAAAACAGAAATTGTTGGCAGCCATCTTGTGCCTCGGTAGACTGAGGCACAGGAAAGCAGAAAAACAAACGTGTAGAACTCAAAAAGGGGGCAGGGTAGAAGTACCCTGACCCCCTAGGCCTGCTCAGGGGGTCCCACAAGGACCCCCCAGGCCCCCCCCACATTTTTTTTGTTGAAAAATCACGGGGTCCGCGCACGGTGCGCTCACCCCGTGATTTTTCAATTTTTAAAAAAAAAAAAACAAATAATTACAAAACAAAAATGTTTGGGGGCCTGGGGGGTCCTTGTGGGACCCTCTGAGCAGGCCTAGGGGGTCAGGGTGCTTCTACCCTGCCCCCTTTGCGTGTTTTGCACCTTTGTTTCACTGCCTTCTTGTGCCTTGGTTCTACCGAGTCACAAGATGGCTGCCAACACTTCCTGGTTCAGAGTGTTGACAGACAGTGGCAGCCAATCAGCATGCCTTTCACAGGAAAGCAAAGCCAGACCATGGGCAACCCACAGTCAAGGTAGTGCACAGCTAAAGGACAAGAATGTCTCTAAAGTAATTTAAAATTAATTCAAACACAAGTGATCAAAAGTGCTCAAAGGCAAAAAAGCTTTTATCAAATTTCAGATCATCATTTTGAAAAAGAACATTAATCCATGATTACAGACATTGTATGCATGCTGATAAACATGTAGCATTCTAATATATACACTCTTATTTAAATGAATGAGTAGCGTGACATTGCGCTTAAACATATAAACATGTAACAACGTTATTGACTTTAAAAATCCCAATGCATTTCGGGTTCAAAAATCGGAACCCTTAGTCAGGGGAGAATCAATTCAGTCAATCAAGGTGTCTTGTAAATGTTGGTCCAATCCACAGTGACCTATAACACAACAAACGCAGTAAGTTTACTGCATCCAAAGATATTTAGGATTTGCACTCAGAACTAAAGTGGGTGCTCGTTAAAGAAAATGAAAGAAAAGTGCAATTTTTATCTTCTGAGGAATGATTAAATGATTACAGCAATGAAAGATCACCCCAGAGTGTGTCTATCATATCTGGTTGTCGGTGACACAGATACCGCACCCAAGAGTATGAAAAAATTGTGTATCAGGGGAGCATAAGGGGTGGCTTGCCTTATAAAAATCACTCCATCAACATAGATCTAAACTCCAAAGGTAAATGTAGCCACAAGAGGTTCCAGCTGCTCACTCTGGTTCAAGATAATCTAAAGGATAGGAATACGGCAACTATCAGTAGAGTTGACTGGGGTGGTGAGTATTTAAAAGGGTAAGCCAAAGAAGCCACTCTCACCTCAATCATGATAGTTTTGTTCCGTTATTTACGTATACTATAGATTAAGGCACCGTCTCTTTAAATTCGCGAAGCACTGTGGGACATTTTCCACACGTTGCAAAACCGGCGTTCTGCTACCTTCGGGGTTACTACGAGAGACGACAACACGGATTATTACTTACTCCAGGTACGTTACACCTACACATATTAGACATATTTTTAACTTTAATACGTGACCGTACGCTACGGCACTGACAACACGATGATGTTTTTTCAGGTTACACAACACTTACGTCCCGTGTATCGACGGACGCAAGCGTTTCTACATTGTAGCACATACAATCCTTGATACAAGCACACACTCATCCATACAGCCACTCTCACAATCACACACTCTCACTTATAGCCATTTATATACTCCAACACACATATATACTGCCTTTCACATATGTAGTTACTCACACATGTACCACTGAGCTATCCATTCACTCACCAGCACACCTATACATACACTCACCCACCCATACAGTCCTTCACAGATGCACTCTTAAAACCATGCACCCAGCTAATCACCCACTCACACATCTATGCACAGAGTCACACACACCCCACCCACACAAACACTCAGGCACCCATACAGATACTCAGACAACCAATCAATAACCTATATAGACACTTATGTAGCTATTCGCAAACCCATGCAGCCTCTTATACACCAACAGACAGACGGATACAGACATTCACACAGTTTACTCACTAACCCATGCATTCAGTAAGATACATTTAACCACTCACTTATAGAGTCAGTCACGTACCTCCTAAATCATCCATTCAGACACTTATACCCACTTATTCTTCAATACGCCTATCCCTAGGTACATATAACATATTTAAACTTTCCAGAAACACACAGTCACTGGATGATGTCATCAGTGATGTCATCAGTGATGTCATTTGAGATGTCATCAGTGATGTCACTGACCATGTCATGAGTGATGTAATATGTGACATCATCAGCAGTAAATTGGGGGGGCGCGAGTTATAGTTACTAACTATAACGGGGGAATTTCTATGGTTTTGTACGAGTGAAATGTCCCAAAAACTATAATGCCCCTGAAACCTATGTTTTTTTCCAGTGAATTATATATATATATGGATATATATATATATATATAATATTTAAACTTTACAGCTGCCGCGGCCTTACCTAATTTCCAGTGACGACATTGACGGGGACTCCCTGAGGTCACACCCACTACGGTCGGCCACGCCCCCCCACCTACGCCTACTTAACGCGCTGACTGCTAGCGCTACGGCTAAAAGATACCACCCTCCTGAGGCACAGCCGGGAGACAGATCCTCTGATAATTGTTTTTAGCAAACTGTGTAATTTCACTTGTGTTTTTAAAAATAACTCGTCTTGCTCTTAGGGCATCCTTGACCATACCTGCACCGTAATTAGCTTCCCGCGTAGCGGATTTATCGCTGCCGCGGCCTTACCTAATTTCCAGTGACGACATTGACGGGGACTCCCTGAGGCCACGCCCACTACGGTCGGCCAGGCCCCCCCACCTACGCCTACTTAACGCGCTGACTGCTAGCGCGACGGCAAAAAGATACAACCCTCCTGAGGCACAGCCGGGAGACAGATCCTCTGATAATTGTTTTTAGCAAACTGTGTAATTTCACTTGTGTTTTTAAAAATAACTCGTCTTGCTCTTAGGGCATCCTTGACCATACCTGCACCGTAATTAGCTTCCCGCGTAGCGGATTTATCGCTGCCGCGGCCTTACCTAATTTCCAGTGACGACATTGACGGGGACTCCCTGAGGCCACGCCCACTACGGTCGGCCACGCCCCCCCACCTACGCCTACTTAACGCGCTGACTGCTACCGCGACGGCAAAAAGATACAACCCTCCTGAGGCACAGCCGGGAGACAGATCCTCTGATAATTGTTTTTAGCAAACTGTGTAATTTCACTTGTGTTTTTAAAAATAACTCGTCTTGCTCTTAGGGCATCCTTGACCATAGCTGCACCGTAATTAGCTTCCCGCGTAGCGGATTTATCGCTGCCGCGGCCTTACCTAATTTCCAGTGACGACATTGACGGGGACTCCCTGAGGCCACGCCCACTACGGTCGGCCAGGCCCCCCCACCTACGCCTACTTAACGCGCTGATTGCTAGCACGACGGCAAAAAGATACAACCCTCCTGAGGCACAGCCGGAGACAGATCCTCTGATAATTGTTTTTAGCAAACTGTGTAATTTCACTTGTGTTTTTAAAAATGACTCATCTTGCTCTTAGGGCATCCTTGACCATAGCTGCACCGTAATTAGCTTCCGGCGTAGCGGATTTATCGCTGCCGCGGCCTTACCTAATTTCCAGTGACGACATTGACGGGGGCTCCCTGAGGCCACGCCCACTACGGTCGGCCACGCCCTTCCACCTACGCCTCATCCCCCCTATAAGACTTGTGCAATTACCGGACGCGTAGCGGACGAGCGCAGCGGGCGCGCCTAAGGCAAGCTGTCTGCGCCCATCCGCGCCGGTTCCGCGCCTAGTGCCGGAAATTCTGCCCGTCTTCCCAACCTACAATACTCTAAACACGACCTATGTAGATTTGATCAACGTTACTGCGACCATCCGACTAAAACTGATTTCAGGAACACCGACATCACCCCTACGTGTCCCTCCTGCGGCTTTCAAGTACCAATTATCCCACTGAATATCACACCTAACCCACCCAAACCACCCTTTGACAAAAATCGCAGCCTGCAGTTAGTAACCAGCCACAGGCTACCTCTCCTCATAACTGCTCTCATACAGTGTCTTAGAGGAATAGGTCTCTCAAATGCATATTACTCAATGTAAGGTCTATGCCCAAGCATAAACATGAGATTGAAGTTTTACTCACCGATCACAGCGTTGACCTCATGTTCTTAACAGAAACCTGGGCATCTCAGGCCTCTGGACCTGACTGGAACACCGCCACGCCCGCAGGCTACTCTGTCGAATGCATGAATCGAACAGGATCTGTAGGTGGAGGTATTGCGATAATCTACAGATCGCACCTCAAAATAACCACCTGCCCCCAACTAGAATTAGAGGCCGAAGCCATGACCTTTAAGATTAAAGAAAACAATCACCTGATTTTTGAGGGACTGCTAGTGTACCGTCCCCCCGGCCCCAGAACTCCCTTCACCAAAGCTCTACACACTTTTCTAGAAACCACCTTTGACGCAGTCTCTTATACCATCCTAGGTGACTTCAACTATCACCTAGAGTTAAATAACGATCCTGATTCAGCCACTCTTCTTGACAACCTTCTCAGCTTCGATATGAAGCAACTGATCGACAAACCCACCCACTCAGCAGGGCATACCCTCGATGGGATCTTTTCCAATAGTTATTCCATTAAAATCATATCCATCACTCCTATACCTTGGTCGGATCATAATGCCATCTTCTTTAACTTACAAATAAAAAACTCTACAACTCAGCGCAGCAGTTACCCACCTCCTGAAACTTCCCGTCCCTGGAAAAAACTTGAATCCAACCTACTTGCTGAGACACTGGGAAGTAATCTCCCCGACTTTGAATGTGGCAACCGTGAAGATTGGGCTTCCAACTTCAACAAATGGATCACCGAGGCGGTCAATGAGCTGACCCCACTCGAATCAAAGAAACCTAGAAAATGGCTTGTCACCGCTCAATGGTACACGACCGAGGTAAAAACAGTCAAGATTAAGTGCCGGCGCGCAGAACGGAGCTGGCGCTCTGACTATAGCCACGAGAAAAAACTGGAATATTTAAAAACTCTACAGGAGTATAAAACCACAATAGTCCAAGCAAAATCCGCCTATTTCACAGAAAAAATCCAAAATTCTGCTAATTCCTCCAGGGAACTTTTTAAAACTGTTGCCCACCTAACAAAAACTCCTCGAGACACAGTATTTAACCCTGATCAGTGTTTTGTCGATGGAATGGCCACCTTCTTTCAAAAGAAAGTACAAACAGTATATGATGACCTTAGCACCGTGGTATCCGTCATACCCTCTAACGAAGTTGGACATACCGACATAACCCCCCCCTGCTTCTCCAGCTTCTCTGCACTCGAAAAACAGCAAGTGCATGACTTACTAATCCAGATGAAATCTTGCTCTCCACTGGACCCATGTCCCCCCTATGTGCTGCATCAAATCCCTGAGACCATCGCAAATACCCTGACTCTTCTGCTTAATAAAATCATTTCTCAAGGAGAATTTCCAAAAAACTGGAAAATGGCCTGCATTAGACCTATCCTCAAAAAAGACTCCCTTGACCCTTCTGAACCCAAACACTATCGGCCCATTTCCTGTCTGCCCTTACCCGCAAACATCTTAGAAAAAGCTATGAACCAGGAAATAATGCGGCATGTGGAGAAAAAGAAGCTACTCGATCCTTCACAACATGGCTTCAGACCCCTACACTCCACGGAATCAGCCCTTATCATGGCTACTGAAAAAATTCGCAAAACCATGGACGAAGGTGGGCGGTCGGCCCTGATACTATTAGACCTCACAGCGGCCTTCGACACCATAAATCACTCTGTCCTATTAAAAAGACTTACGTCCCTAGGTTTCACCGGCTCTGCCCTGACCCTCATTGCCTCCTTCCTAACCACCCGCACTAACCAAGTGATCTGGAGTGGACTACAATCCGCTGAATTCTCTCTTCCGGGCGGAGTCCCACAAGGCTCGGCACTGTCCCCAACTCTTTTCAATCTATACGTTACTCCCCTAGCTGCCCTGATTAGATCTCACGGCCTACAATTGGTGTCTTACGCCGACGACACACAAATTATTGTGTCCATCTCACAATCCATTGATGCCACGGCAGAACGTTTTAGGAACTGCCTTTCTCAGGTTAACAACTGGATGAGCAATAACTTCCTAAGACTGAACACAGACAAAACTGAAGTCATCGAGTTCGGTCATAAACCTTCCATCTGGAACGACCTATGGTGGCCCCCGAAGCAGGAACTTGCCCTCTCCCCGTAGACAAGGTCAGAAACCTTGGCTTCTTATTAGATAAAGAAGTCTCTTGCAAAGCCCAGGTGAACCAGGTGACTTCCGCCTGTTTCCACAACATCAAATTGATCAGGAAAGTCCTTCCCTACATCCCAGACACGCTAAGAAAAACGGTGATGGGAGCCCTTGTAATGTCCCGAATTGACTACTGTAACTCCCTCTATCTGGGAGCAGGAGAAAAACAGCAGTCTAAACTTCAGGCAATCCAAAATGCGGCGGCCAGAGCCTTATTATTATTATTATTATTATTGAGGTTTTGTAGAGCGCATAGTAACCCGGAAGCATCCCAGCGCTGAGACCAAGACAGTCGAGAGGGTGGATTGTCAGGGAAAAAGGGCAGGGGAATCAGGGGAAGAGGTGCGTTTTCAGTAGTTGCCTGAACCGGAGGTGATCTGATTCCGTCCTTAGTTTACGGGGGAGGGTGTTCCAGAGGCTGATTGTGTTCACAGAGAATCGCCGTCCGCCTGTGCGCGCCTTTTTCACCCTTTGAACTGTGATGAGGTGTTTGTGATCAGAGTGGAGGGATCTTGTGGCCTTGTAGGGCGTGATAAAGATTTTGAGGATGGGGGGGCCTTTATCCTGTAAGAGTTTATGAGCCAGACAGAGAGCCTTGAATTCAACTCTATGTCTTACTGGAAGCCAGTGAAGGTGCTTCAAAGCTGGTTTGGCCGAAGATCTAGCCGGTGTGTTGGTGAGAAGCCGGGCTGCGGCATTCTGAATTCTTTGTAATTTATTGAAGGTGGCTTCGGGGGCTCCCAGGTAGATGGCATTGCTGTAATCCAGCCTAGATAGAATAAGGCCTTGGATAAGCAGTTTCCGGGAGATGGGAGGGAATAAGGGCAGGATTTTCCTGACTGATCTAAGAAGCCCAAAACAAATCCCAGCGGTTTTTTTGGCTTGGGTTTTGAAGGACAGGTCTTTCTCTAGCCAGATTCCCAGGCTCTTGATCTCAGTTTTGGGGGCCGGGGGTTCACCCAGACAGGAGGGCCAGATGTTAGGGGGAAGGGAAAGCCCTTTTTGACCAAGGAGCAAGATCTCTGTCTTGGACCCGTTGAGTTTCAACGCTGAATTGTTCATCCACCCCTGGATTTTGGAAAGGCAGCTGTGGAGGTTAGATGGTTCTTGGTTGGGATGGGATAGGGACACCACCAGCTGGGTGTCGTCCGCGTAGCTGATGATTTTCACTCCGAACGGAGTGACTACCTCCTCCAGTGGGGACATGTAGACATTAAATAATGTCGGGCTTAGCGAAGAGCCCTGCGGCACTCCGCATTGGAGGGGGACTGCTGGGGAGCGGGTGTCGTTCTCCCAAACCTGGAAGGAGCGGTGGTTTAAGAATGACGCGAACCAAGCCAGGGCAGTACCCTCCACACCGATGTCTCTGAGTCGCTGGATTAGAACCCGGTGGTTGACAGTGTCAAAGGCCGTACTGAGGTCCAGGAGGATCACTGCCACTGATCCTCCTGCGTCCAGAATGCATCTGGTCTCCTCCACTGCAGCCAGGAGGGCGGTGTCCGTGCCCTGACCCGGGCGAAATCCAGTCTGCGAGCTCCTGAGCAAGTTGTTAGACTCCAGAAACTGGGAGAGCTTTTTATTCACTATTTGTTCAGTGATTTTACTATTTCCGGGGAGGAGGGAAATTGGCCTGTAGTTGGCTAAGTCCAGAGGGTCTAGTACATCCCCAGACGCCACCCCACGTCCAAAGCTATTCAGGAGCTACACTGGCTCCCGGTTAGACGTCGCATTCAATTTAAAGCTCTCTGCCTGGTTCACAGATCTCTTCACGGCAAGGGACCCGACGACTTCAATAATCTACTGCCCCGATATATTCCCCCGCGCACACTGAGGTCAGCCACCCACGACCTAGTCTGCCAACCCAGAATAAACAGAGTCCGATGGGGGGGAAAGTCCTTCTCCTACCAGGCGGCAAAAATCTGGAACTCGCTACCCCCAGCACTTCGTGCCCAAAAATCTAAAATGAGCTTCAGAAAAGACCTAAAGGCCTGGCTTTTTGCCTAAACCGATCTGCCCCTCTGCCTCCCCTCTTCTCTGTATCTTTTAGCGCCAAGACGCCGCGGCATTCGTTCGCTCTACAAATATTTCAGTCAGTCAGACAGTCAGTCAGAAACACACAGTCACTGGATGATGTCATCAGTGATGTCATTTTAGATGTCATCAGTGATGTCACTGACCATGTCATGAGTGATGTAATATGTGACATCATCAGCAGTGCATTGCTCAACTAACTATAATGGGCGAATTTCTCTGGTTTTGTACGAGTGAAATGTCCAACTAACTATAACGTCCCTGAAACCTATGGTTTTTCCAGCTAATATATATATATATATATGTATGTATATTACCTACTGGCGGTCGCCAGTAGGTATATATAGTTAGGATTTTTTTGAATAGGGATTTCTGCAAATTCTATGTTGAATAACTTTGGCGTTGATGGACGGCATTGGCTGAAATTTTCAGGAAAATGGCACATTTTGTTTCTGAGCGTCCCCTGAAAGTTTGGGGGGGGGTTTGTGAAGTGGGGGCCGAGTAAAAAGGGGGGTCCTAAAACGTGTTTTTAACATTGAGTTTTCCATAGGGCGGTTGGACTCACTTTTAGCTCGAACGGCTGAATGGATTTCTATGAAACTTGGCAAAATTGTAGGGACTGCTAATCCGATGTGCCTTTGCTAGGTCTCAAGATATGTGCTCTAGTGGATTTTGAGTAATTTAGGTTAAAAAAAATATATATATCTGTAAGCGCGCCCTGGTACGCGCACCGGGGAGCGCACCGGGCGCGCTACGCGCGCGGAAAGCTGATTGGCTCTCGGGTGTCTGTAAACATTTTAAACAGTCCGGAGCGGCCGCCATCTTGTGTCTCGGTAGGATCGAGACGCAAGAGGTGGTCAAAACAAAGGGGGAAATGACCATAAGGGGGCAGAGTAGATCCTCCCTGACCCCCTAGGTTTGATGTGAGGGCTTTAAAAGGGCCCCGCGGGGCAAAAAAAAAAAAAAAATTCGTTTTTTTTGCGGGGGGAGCGCCCGGTACGCGCACCGGGAAGCGGACCGGGGAGCGTACTATGGGGAAAAAAGAATGATAGACTTTTCGAATATTGTATGTTTATTGATTGTTCTTTTTGTTGTTTTTTTTATTTAAGTAGCAACATGTAGGTACCAATGCAGAGTCTAAAATTTAATATATACCGTCTCCTTTGTAGATATCTTGCATGTTGTTTCAGAAGTTATTGTGGTATATGGAATTCATACCATAGTCTGTCAGGAAAGCAGAAACAATATGGAGGCAGGAGATGATAAAGAGATGGTAAATACACATTGGAGATAATATAGTTGAAGAAAGGAGTAAATATGAGCAAACTTACTATGTAACACAAAAAAGTTGCACAGTATATTTTAAGTCTCACTTTATATTATATCTTTTTGGGTACTATTCCATAATTTTCATTTAAAAAAGAATATTGTCTCAAACAATTTTAACTTTTTAAATTTAAATTTATTGTTGTGATTTTTTTAAATCTAAAAGAATTTGCAACATTAATTCATCTGGTATGTCCTCCTTTTCGTTCCATGATTCAATTTCTTCAACACATTTAATTAAGTCTTGGTCTACAGTGTCATCCAAAAAGTCTATTTCTTCTTTGTCTTCCTTAGGATTGTTTTCCAATTTAATTTGAAATGAAATATTATTTTCATTTTGTTGTGCTTCCATTTTCTTGCTGTAAATTGCATAAAAATAAACATATCAGTAGAGATAGGGCACTGTTGGGTTTAAGTTCAGACAGGTACTTGTGAGTTTTTAACAGTGAAGTTATCTTTGGGCAGTGTATGGTTTCAGGCAGGAAGTAGAACTATTAAAAAGTGCCTGTGATGAAGCCTAAGTAAATTCATAATTATACCACAGAAGCCTAACTCAATCAATAATTTAAATAAATAAGCCTTTCTCAATGTCTAACTCTTATAGAGGGACAGTATATAACTATCTGAAAACGTTTTACAAAATTAACTTAAAGTGCATAACATAGTTCTCCTTTCAAATTAACAACTTACCTTCTTCAAAGTAGTTGAAGTTTTCTGTCAAATTCTTTTCCAAATGTACCTTAGGTAGTGTTAGTCAAAATGGCTGTGTTTCCCTCTCATTTTTTATATATATTCATGTACTTAACCAATCAAATGTCAGCACATAAAAGTAAAATGTAAGTAACATTTTAAATGGTTGAAAATTCAAACAGTTTCATATGTGTTTTTGTCATGTAATTTACCTCAGGATATTTAGACAGGGCTACAGCCCAAATGGCTCAATGGAATACCACCAAATTTGGGTAAATGGTAGGGACTGCTATGTAGTAGGGCCTATTCTATATTTGATGAAAGTGTCTCCAGTGGTTTTTCTGTAAATTACTTTCCCACCTTTTTTTATCGAGTGCTTACCGGTGCGCGCCCCGGTACGCGTACCGGCAGCGTTACGGGAGTCCTCCATTTTGTGTTTCGGTAGAATTGAGACACAAAATGGAGGGCAAACAATGTTGGGAATGGGTAGAAGAGGGCACGGTAGACACTTCCTGACCCTCTAGGTTTTCTGAGGGGGGCTTAGGACGCTCATATAGGCAAAAAATTAAAAAAAACATTCGCGGGGGGAGCGCCCGGTACGCACACCGGTAAGCGTACCGGGGAGCGTACTTTGGTGAAAAATAGTGAAAAAAGTTAGAAAAAGATAAACGTGTTGAATGATCAAAGGTAGTGTAGCTCTGAAAAGAGCTTTTGGGTTCTGTGGCTGATTTAGGTACCTACAAGTAGGTTCCAATGCACTTAAATTCAGGAGGCATATTCTATTCCCCTCATCTGAGAAGGGCACACCATCTCCTCTGTAGATGTCTTGCATGTTGTAACGCAAGTTGTTGTTGTATATTGAACCCATTCTAAAGTCTCTCATGTAAGCAGAAACAGATTTATTCACATGTTTCCGTGCTTTCTCAAATTGTTGACAAAATTGGTTGGACCAGTTCCATTTCTGTCTTTGGCATATATTGGAATATACCAAGGCAGTTTGTGGAAAAAGTGTCATCAATTGATGAAAGGTGTCCTTTAAAAGCATTTCCAGACCAACCCCAGTCATAGTGCCCAAATCATTTCCACCACAGTGCACTATTAACAGGTCAGGGTTTGGCAGATGCAAAAAGGTTTTCACCAATGGTATCAATTGGTGACATCTCAATCCTCTCTGGCCAATGCAGTTGATTTCCACATTTTGTAAACTGAGGTTGTGTAAATTTCTGTTATCAGCATACCTGTGAGCCCAGTGGATGTAACTATGTCCAAGAATCCAGACAGAAAACATGGTGAGAGGAGGTTCTGCTGCAGTCAGATGAAGTGTGGGAATGAAATGGCAGTTGAAACATTAGGAGTTTGTAATGAAAAAAAAACTGTGGAGTTTCAGTGCTAATGATTCTCTCTTAGTCTCACTGTCTATGTCTCTTCACTCTTTTACTAGTTGTTCTTTATGCTTTCTCCCTGTAGTTCAAGCACACTATGTTATTTATATTTCTTTGCTGCTTCAATTATTCCTTTTCTGTCACTTCTTCTTTTCTTCTTTCTGTTTTTTCTCTCTGTCATTCCACATGTTTTAACCTTATTCACTATCATACACCTTGTTTTAATCCTATTTACTTTCACTCACTGTTTTTTTAACACCTTCCCTCAGGGTTGTTGTTTTAGTCCGGTTCTATCCCTACCTCTCACTCCACATCCTTTACTCACTTTCTTTTTAATTTGAACATTCACTCACATTCTCCAAGTAACTCTTGTTTATTATTCATCTACTCTCTTTTTTTCTTTCACTTCCTTATCTATTTTCTTTTTCTCAATTTTACTCTCTTACATCTTTTCTTTGTATAATTATCTATTATACAGTATCTCTGTGTTACTCCCTCTAGCTGTCTTTCTTTTAACATTATTCTGTCTGTCTCCTTCCCTTATACTCACTCTTTATTTTTTTTATTTTTATTTTTTGGTTCGCTTCCGGTTCGCGCACCGGCGCGCTAATCGGGAAGCGAATAAAAAAAATAATAATTAAAAAAAATTATACACATAAAAAAATTATATTAAATACATATAAAATATATTTTTCCTTTAAAAGAAGAATACATTTTACAGCTTTTGATATTTGCTATTAAAAAACCATTGAAATTCACTGAAAAAACCATAGGTTATAGACCATATATAGTTAGGAATTAGCATTTACAAAACCTTGAAAATTCACTGAAAAAAACCATAGGTTATAGACCATATATAGTTAGGAATTAGCATTTACAAAACCTTGAAAATTCACTGAAAAAACCATAGGTTATAGACCATATATAGTTAGGAATTAGCATTTACAAAACCTTATTTTACTCACACAAAACCATTAAAATTCGCATATATAGTTAGTTGCACTAACTATATATCGCGCACCCGCAATCCACTGCTGATGATGTCAAATATTACATCATTCATGACATGGTCAGTGACATCACTGATGACATCACTGATGACAACTCAAATGACATCACTGATAACATCACTGATGACATCATTCATGTGATAATACGATGAACATCTTCAGACTCTAATATAACCTTAGATACACTCAGTGTAAACAGACACTCACAGACTGTCACTCATCCATGGAGTTACTCATACACCTAGTCAGTCATGCAAAGAATCAATCACACCTCCATTTCCTCAACTATACAGTTATACACACCTTACTTATTCAAACATATTCTAACACATATTTACTGTCTTATACAATCACTGATACAAGTTCACAATGATCCATGCAGCCACTCACACATTCACTGGCTCTTATACACAGTTATTTATATATGTCAACTCTCACATGTACTGTGTTTTACATATGTACTTACTTTGACATGTAGCACTGAGATATCCATTCACTCACCAATACACTCATGCACACAATCAACCATCCATACAGCTGTTTCCACATGCAGTTTTGAACCCATACATCTAGTGAATCAACTGCTCACACATATATGCACAGAGTCACACACCTCCCAGCCACCCCCACACACGCACTCACTCTCCCATACAAATACTTGGGCAACCAATCAATAACCCATATAGTTTCTCATATAGCTACTGATCAACACATGCAGCAGTTTACAGAACAACAGATATAATGATGCACAAATTAAGACAGTTTAGTCACTAACCCATGCACTCAGTGAGACACATTTAATCACTCTCTCATACAGTCAGTCATGCACCTACTAAATCCTTCATCCAGACACTTATACATCTACTCATTCTTCAATTTGTAAGACATATTTTAACTTTACAGAAACATAGTCACTGGATGTTGTCATCAGTGATGTCATTTGAGTCGTCATCAGTGATGTCATCAGTGATGTCATCAGTGATGACACTGACCATGTCATGAATGATGTAATATGTGACATCATCAGCAGTGGATTGCGGGTGCGCGATATATAGTTAGTGCAACTAACTATATATGCGAATTTCAATGGTTTTGTGTGAGTAAAATAAGGTTTTGTAAATGCTAATTCCTAACTATATATGGTCTATAACCTATGGTTTTTTCAGTGAATTTTCAAGGTTTTGTAAATGCTAATTCCTAACTATATATGGTCTATAACCTATGTTTTTTTCAGCGAATATATATATATAGGAAGGCCCACTCTCTGAAGGATTGTCTCGTTCATAGCCATTTGACCAGTGCACCTCCCAGACAAGGAACCTCGAGCGACATGAGAGGATTCTACCCTTGTGGTAGATGCAAGGCTTGTGCCTTTAGCAAAAGGGTTCTCTCTTATCGCATTAAAGGGTTGCCAGGGGAGAAAAGAATCACCAAGTTTCTGACGTGTTTAACTACACATGTTGTGTATTGTCTGATCTGCCCCTGTGGTCTTAGATACATAGGGAGTACTATCAACAGCGTTAAAATGAGAGTGTTGGAGCACATGCGTGCCATTGTTAAAAAGGATTTAACTCACCCCGTGGCACGCCATTTCGCTATCAAACATGACAGTAACAGGGATCTGTTACAGTATTTCAGTATGGACTGTATACCATTAAGTGTCAGAGGGGGGGATAGAGTTCAGAGATTAAGAAGGTTAGAGTCTCGGTATATTATAGATTTACAAACCAAGTCCCCCAATGGATGGAACTCTGGAGAAGAATTGACGGTACATCTGGGCTAACATGATCTGGATTCATGATAGTGTCAGCTAGGGCCGATAGAGGGAGAACTATTGATAATGGTCAACTGAATATTGAATGTAATTCTTCTCTTTAGTATTTACTTTACATCTTTGTGCCCTTTTTCTGTTATCCTATATTAAGGGATGCTCATAAAGTATTGCCGATATACAGCACAATTCAGAAAGTTTTGGGGACTCCGCCAGCAACCGGCTTAGTAGGTTGCCCAGGCCGATCCACGTTGAGATCTTTTCAGTACATTCCAATCATGCCAGAAAGTGGATCTTTGGAAATATATCCTGTTTGATCTTATGCAAGTTTTGAACACTGCTTATAAAGTTTGGCATGATTCGTATGTTTATATGAATGTTACTCATTTAAAGATGGCGCTTGTAATGCTTGCACGTCAGACGCCAGTCCCCCTTTTCATTTCAATGAAAGCATTCCTTATAGATGCCGTTCGTCAGCGCGCTTCTGTAAACACACTGACGAAGGAAATCTTCTGAAACGCATCTGTGTAATAAACCATTGCTGCTGCAATTGACCCCGCGAGTGCCGTTTTACTTTTGCCGCGAGTGGGTATATATATATATATATATATATATATATATATATACACAGACACACACACAAACAGACATATATATATTAATATATATATATTAATTATAATATAATATACTAGCAGCCCGTCTCGACGTTGTCTGGGTATGAATTGCTGCCGGCCAGTAGTATATTGTTTTGTAGGATTTTGTTTTGATAGCATTTCTTATCTGTGAGCACAATTTACATTACAGAAGAACACATTCATTTGTGGTAGGCACGGGGAGACAAAGCGATTTGCCTGGAATCACAGGATGTTGAGCTGATGCCGAGATTCGAACGTAGCTCCCCAGCTCTAAAGTTCGCAATTCTAGAACTTGTGGCGGGAGGTGTGACTAAAAGTGTTTGTCGGTGCTGGCCATCAATGAGAGAGACCTGTGCATTTTTCAAATCCGTGGTGAAAAAATATGAGTATGTTGATGGAGATGTGGGCCGCCGTGCCACCAATGTACTTACCGGGGGAGGGTAAACATCCATTATTCCGCAACTTTCTTTCCGCATACCATCACTCCGCATACTTTCCTTACGAAAGTACCATGACTCCGTAATGCCATTATAATGCATGGTATTACATTTTATATGCTTTTACCACGCATACATTTACAACAAAATACGTCGTAAATGCATGAACGGTAAAAGCATGTTTTTTTAAAAATGTTTGGATAAGGTAAGTATGGGTATAGGGGTATATGTTTTGGGGTACTGAGGTATATGTTTTGGGGTGTTTGGGTATTTTAAGGGTTCAGATATAGTTTTGGGTTATGGGGTACAGGGGTAGTTTTAGGGTATATGGATAGGTATGGGTTTTGGGGTACAGGAGTATTTTTAGGGTTCAGGGCTAGGTTTGGGTTTTGGGGTATTTTTAGGGTTCAGGGGTAGGTTTGGGTTTTGGGGTACAGGGGTATTTTAAGGGTTCAGGGCTAGGTTTGGGTTTTGGGGTACAGGGGTATTTTTAGGGTTCAGGGCTAGGTTTGGGTTTTGGTGTACAGGGGTATTTTAGGGTTCAGGGGTAGGTTGGGGTTTTGGGGTACAGGGTTATTTTTATGGTTCAGGGCTAGGTTTGGGTTTTGGGGTACAGGGGTATTTTTAGGGTTCAGGGGTAGGTTTGAGTTTTGGGTACAGGGGTTTTTAAGGGTTCAGGGCTAGGTTTGGGTTTTGGGGTACAGGGGTATTTTAGGGTTCAAGGGTAGGTTTTGGTTTTGGGGTACAGGGGTATTTGTAGGGTTCAGGGCTAGGTTTGGGTTTTGGGGTACAGGGGTATTTTTAGGGTTCAGGGGTAGGTTTGGGTTTTGAGGTACAGGGGTATTTATAGGGTGCAGGGCTAGGTTTGGGTTTTGGGGTACAGGGGTATGTTTAGGGATAGGTTTGGGTTTTGGGGTACAGGGTATATTTATAGGTTTAAGATGGGGTAGTGTTTAAGGGTGTTGGGTTATTTAAAGGTGTAAGGGTGGGTTTTGATTATGGGGTGCAGGGGTATTTAAAGGGAGCAGGGTGGACACCCTGAGCTGAAATGTACAGAACCTGGGAGAAAAAACAATGAAATATTGGGTACAACGCTCGCTTTTTTTTTCCGTAATCCCGCGCCCCGCACAGGCCCTCAGCACACGCCCACAGCACACGATATGAGGCATAGCATGAAGAGCGGAACGTACCACATGCCCTTAGCATTTGTCACGCCCCCAGCACACGCCCACAGCACAACGCAGATACGCCCACAAGGGACTACTTTACTGGTACGGTTCCTTTACCTTTTAAATGTATATGGTGGGCGTCTGCATAGCCTATGTCCTTCTGCTGCAACTGCCCTTTCCAACGCTGTATTGGGTGTTGTGATTGGTGCTGTAGTTCCGGAGATTACCCGCCTCAAAGGTTTGGGCTCTCTCTTTATTATATTAGTATAGATATATACACATATATATATATATATATATATATATATATATATATATATATATATATATATATATATATGTGTATATATTACCTACTGGCGGTCGCCAGTAGGTAGTTATAGTTAGGATTATTTTCAATAGAAAATCTCAACATTCTATTGTGAATAACTTTGGCGCCGGTTGAGGAATCTGCCTGAAAATTTCCTCAAATTTGCCTCGCGGCGCTCCGGTCCTTCCCTGAAAGTTTGGGGGGATTCGTCAAGCGGGGGCGAGATAAAAGGGGGGTCCCAAAACGTGTTTTCCCCATGTTAATTTCCATAGGGCGGTCGACCTCACTTTTAGCCCTAACGGCTGAATGGATTTCCACCAAACTTGGCAAAATTGTAGGGACTGGTAGCCCGATGTGCCCTTGGTATGTCTCAAGATATGTGCTCCAGTGGATTTTGAGTAATTTAGGTTCAAAAAAATATATATATCTATAAGCGCGCACCGGGGCGCTAACCAACGCGCTACGCGAGTTCGCACGCGGAAAGCTGATTGGCTCTCGGGTGTCTGTCAACATTCCAAACAGTCCGGAGCGGCCGCCATCTTGTGTCTCGGTAGGATCGAGACACAAGAGGTGGCAAAAACAAAGGGGGAAATGACCATAAGGGGGCAGAGTAGACCCCCCCTGGCCCCCTTTAGGTTTGATGTGGGGGCTATAAAAGGGGCCCCGCGGGGCAAAAAATTATTATAATTTTTTTCGATTTGCGCGGGGGGAGCGCCCAGTACGCGCACCGCGGAGCGTACCGGGGAGCGTACCATGGGGAAAAAAGAATGATAGAGTTTTTTAAAAATTTAGCCTTTTTTTATAATTTGGAGGTAGTCCTAAAAAGAACTGTTTTTTTTCTTCTTTTTGTTGTTTTATATTTTTTTTAATGTTTGTTTGAACATTTTGTACTTTTTTGGCTTTTATGAACTATTTTATTTTTTTTTGTTATTTTTATGGGGAGAAACAAAAAACAGGGAATTGAAAACGGCTCAACTGGAGCAAAAAAAAATCAGGAAAAAATTATGGATTTTTGGGGCATTTGTGGTTGTCACCAGCACGGTTGATGAACGTTATGCTTTGCTCACCATAGGTGATGGTCTTACCACAAAAAATACAAGAGATCTTGTATTGCCCAAACTTTGATTGAATGTTTGGGACCATCTCCCTTGTCTCTGGTCCCGATGGAGTGGGTTGCTTTCTTTTGGAGGTGCTGGGTGAAGATTGGGGAGGGTTACTGGCCAGTTCTCTCACCTCTGCGGCAGCATAGTTGTTTGGATGCTTGCGCTACATGTGCCGAATCATGGTGTTATTACCAAATGAATATTTCTTATTAGGGTTCCCCCTTGAAAGTTCAATGCCACAGATTTGGCAAGTCACCTTTGGCGCATTCACTTTCTTCTTGCCCTCTGGGATGGAAAAAAACTCCCATACAATTTGCTGCTTTGGCCTATATGGGGTATTGGCTTCTGGCAGCCACCTCCTCACTTCCTCCCCTCCTCCTCCTCCTTCTCTTCTTCTTGACCACCAATGTGATGTTGTGGTGGTCCTCTTGGTGGTGGTGGTGGTGGTGGTGGTGCAAATGCGCCAGCTGCTGCTGCTACTGTAGCCATTTTAAAGTACAAAATATTACTCAAAGATCTCCAAACAGGTCTTCCTCAGTCAAAGGACAAAGTCAGAATAAGGAAAAAAGGTGGGGGCTTTCATCATTTGGAAAAAAAACTGTCCTGAACCAATGAAAAGTGTTATTTTCAGGTCACATGACCCGGGCTTTCATCATTTGGAAACCAAAACTGTTCTGCACCAATAAAAAGTGTTATTTTCAGGTCACATGACCCGACGCGCTTACGCGCCACGCCCACGGGCGCGCCCCGGGGCGTGTCGCGTAAGCGCGTCGGATGCTTACATTGCACGATCGTATTCGCTCGAGTGCTTCCGGGTGCGCTTACGCCGTGCGTATCACGCGGACGCGGCTACGCGATACGTCACAATGATGTTTTCGTATAGTTGTTTCAATAGCGCTAACGGGACGCTCACCGGTGCGCGCCCCGGGGCGCGCCGGAAAACTGCGCTTTCAGATGCGCACACCGGGGCGCGCACCGGGAGCGCACCAGGGCAAAAAAAAATTAAAAATTAAAAAAAAAAAATTGTAGTATATAAATATACAATATAGGAATCATTATAAAAAATATTACATTTCATAGGTTTGAGGCCCTATATATAGTTAGGAATTAGCATTTAAAAAACCTATGAAATTCACAGAAAAAACCATAGGTTTCACACCAGTTACATTTAGGAATTAGCATTTAAAAAAAACTATTAAATTCACTGAAAAAACCATAGGTTTCACACCAGTTATAGTTAGCTGGAAATTTTACTGACATAAAACCATAGAAATTCCAACGTTATAGTTAGTTGGACTCACTATAACAAGCACGCCTGCAATGCACTGCTGATGACGTCACATATTACATCACTCATGACATCGTCAGTGACATCAATCATGACATCACTTATGACACCATCCTTGTGACAGAGTGACAGACCTCCTTTTAGTGTAATGTAACCCTTGAAACACATATTCAAAAATAGAAACTAACATTTTCAAAAAAATTGAGATACCAATACCAGTTACAACAACCAATTCAGTAATTCCACCATCTATATACACATCCACTCATTCACCAACAGTTCTATATAGTCACTCATACATATACTCACTCATCATATGTAGTGATACATCTATACATCCTGTTATACACCGACAGTCATTCAAAAGTTACTCACACACATACTCACACATGCAAATAAACTATTAAACATCCATTTATTTGCATATACAAATATACACACACTACCTCCTTACTTCTAAGGAAACTTACACATACTTACTCTCTTAAACAATCACTTATAGAAACACATACTTATTTAAACAGGAACTCTTACAATCTCTCACTCTCACATGTACTCACTTATATACATCATAACTCACATACACTAGATTAAAATATATGTCGTTACTAAAAAAGACAATAGTGAGACAGTCATTCACTCACTAACACACACATATACACACTCATCCACCCATACAGTCCTGCACATACGCTGTCTTAAAAACACATACAAACAGTGAGTCAGTCACCAACCCATGCAGCCACTTATACACAAAGTGAAACACTGATACATATATTTCAATATTTAAAAGTTACTCGCTAATATATGTATTCAATAAGATACACTTAATAAGGCAGTTAACCAATCATTTTCTTTTAAAAAAACATCCATTTACACACTTATTTAACAATTTTTTCTTCCATCGACCTTTACAAATACATATATAAAACATATTGATTTTTCAGAAATACACACATTCACTGGCTGGTGTCATCAGTGATGTCATGAGTGATGTCACTGACGATGTCATGAGTGATGTAATATGTGACGTCATCAGCAGTGCATTGCAGGAGCGCTTGTTATAGTGAGTCCAACTAACTATAACGTTGGAATTTCTATGGCTTTATGTCAGTAAAATTTCCAGCTAACTATAACTGATGTGAAACCTATGGTTTTTTCAGTGAATATATATATATAAGCTTACCCTGCTGTTTACCAGCTACATCCACAAATCGGGACCATTTCAAGGCAGCGGGAGCAGGACCCGCATTGAAGGGATAATCACACTGGTATTTTTATTGCACTGGCTGCGCGTTTGCCCGGAAAGGTTTTGTCATAGCCAAACATATATACACAAGCACACACACACACACAACACAATGTATGTATTATTAATTATTAGTACCTTACAATTGTAATAATGTTCTAAATAATTGTGTACGTTAAAATGTGTTCAATATTATAGAATTAAATAGAATTAAATGTAAGTAAGTTAATATTTAAAGTAGATAGAAATAAAAAATAGGCACATACATTTTAACTATGAATTAATGTAAACATTCCAAAAATATTTAATTCAATAAATGGGATATAGTTTAAATTTTTTGGAAGCCTTTTTTAGATTTAGGGATACGTTTTTTATTTAAAAAAGGTATGTGTTTATTTTGGCGATACAACTTGGGTTTATTAGGTGGTAAGGAGATTTTAGGGGTCAGAAATGGGTAATGCTGAGGGATAGTTAGGGATTTTTATGGTAGAGTTTAGGGTTGTAAAGGTTTTTTAAGGTTTAGGGATAAATAGTGTTTTAGGGTGAAAATATATATAGTAGGGCTAGAAATAATACCTAAAGTTACCTGTAAAGTAATGACACTCCTAATGTAATATTTACCAACAAAAAGGTGCCAACCATGATGTAATGACTCCTGCTGTAAATGTTTGCAAAATTTACAACTGATACTCATAACAGCTGATCCCATGGCACCATCTCAGCAAGCACCCTGCATTTTGTTCACCACTCAACATGCTCATACAACTGGCTCTCCTACACGGATCTCTTCCTGAGGCACAGGGGATACTGCAAAACACACAAGGTGATGGACTGAAAGTTGCACATTGGCAAAACATTCACCCACAGTCACAGATCTGGGTTTAATCCATAGTTATTTTGCTCACCACGCCACCGCAGTTCAGACATGGCCATATGCAAATCAGTCTTGACCCTGTGCCTCATGGGAACAGTGCAGACCGAACTGCCAAGCCATGTGCTTCCTGGACCGAATCAAGCATCCTAGTACCGGTTTCTACCTATCAGCCGTCTTCAGCCAGGATAGCTTGACTCGAGTGGTGCAGTGAGAATGGGACCCATGTCTGGGCATACCCTTCCCACATAGGGTGAACTGTAAAACACACAAGGTGATGGACAGAATGTTGCACATTGGCAAAACATTCACCGCCAGTCACAGATCTGGGTTTAATCCATTGTTATTTTGCTCACTACGCCACCCCAGTTCAGACATGGCCATATGCAAATCAGTCTTGACCCTGTGCCTCATGGGAACAGCCCAGACCGAACTGCCAAGCCATGTCTTCCCTGGACCGGAATCAAGCATCCTAGGACCGGTTTCTGGCTATCAGCAGTCTTCAGGCAGGATAGCTTGACTCCAGTGGCGCAGTGAGCACAGGACCCACGTTTGGGCATCCCCTTCCCACATAGGGTAAACTGCAAAACGCACAAGGTGATGGACGGAATGTTGAATATTGGCAAAACATTCACCCCAGTCACAGATCTGGGTTTAATCCATCGTTATTTTGCTCACCACCCCACCCCAGTTCAGACATGGCCATATGCAAATCAGTCTTGACCCTTTGCCTCATGGGAACAGTCCAGACTGAACCCCCAAGCCATGTCTTCCCTCGACCGGAATCAAGCATCCTAGGACCGGTTTCTGACTATCAGCCATCTTCAGCCAGGATAGTTTGACTCCAGTGGCTCAGTGAGCACGGGACCCACGTCTGGGCATACCCTTCACACATAGGGTGAACAGCAAAACACACAAGATGATGGACGGAATGTTGCACATTGTCAAAACATTCACCCCCAGTCACAGATCTGGGTTTAATCCATCGTTATTTTGCTCACCTTGCCACCCCAGTTCAGACATGGCCATATGCAAATCAGTATTGACCCTGTGCCTCATGGGAACAGTCCAGACCGAACTGCCAAGCCATGTCTTCCCTGGACCGGAATCAAGCATCCTAGGACCGGTTTCTGGCTATCAGCCATCTTCAGCCAGGATAGCTTGACTGCAGTGGCGCAGTGAGCACTGGACCCACGTCTGGGCATACCCTTCCCACATATGGTCACACAAGGTGATGGAAGGAATGTTGCACAGGGTCAGACTGATTTGCATATGCTGAACTGGGGTGACGGAGTGAGCTAAAGAATGGTGATGGATTAAACCCAGATCAGTTGATTGGGGGTGAGTGTTTGATTTGCTCAAACGCTCCGTCCATCATCCCCTTTGGGAGCGCTTTGTTTGCCCTAAGTTGGCAGGGTATGCCCAGACGTGGGTCCCTTGCTCACTCTACCACTGGATAAAAGATAGCCTGGCTGATGAGGATTATGAATCCGAAACCGGGCCCAGGATGCTTGTTTCCAGTCCAGGGAAGACATGGCTGGGCAGTTCAGGCTGGACTGTTCCCATGAGGCACAGGGTCAGACTGATTTACATATGGCCATGTCTGAACTGGGGTGGTGGAGTGAGCTATAGAATGGTGATGGATTAAACCCAGAACAGTTGACTGGGGATGAGTGTTTGATTTGCTCAAACGCTCCGTCCATCATCCACTTTGGTATTGCTTTGTTCGCACTAAGTTGGCAGGGTATGCCCAGACATGGGTCCCTTGCTCACTCTACCACTGGATTCAAGATAGCCTGGCTGATGAGGATTATGAATACGAAACCGGTCTCAGGATGCTTGTTTCCGGCACAGGGAAGACATGGCTTGGCAGTTCGTGCTGGACTGTTCCCATGAGGCACAGGGTCAGACTGTTTTGCATATGGCCATGTCTGAACTGGGGTGGTGGAGTGAGCTAAAGAATGGTGATGGATTAAACCCAGATCAGTTGACTGGGGATGAGTGTTTGCTTTGCTCAAACGCTCCGTCCATCATCCACTTTGGTATTGCTTTGTTCGCACTAAGTTGGCAGGGTATGCCCAGACATGGGTCCCTTGTTCACTCTACCACTGGATTCAAGATAGCCTGGCTGATGAGGATTATGAATCCGAAACCGGTCTCAGGATGCTTGTTTCCAGTCCAAGGAAGACATGGCTTGGCAGTTCGGGCTGGACTGTTCCCATGAGGCACAGGGTCAGACTGATTTGCATATGGCCAGAGGTTACTAGCATAAATTTCACTGTATTTAACCCCATCATGCCTTATGCCCTGGCATTCCTTCTTTTCAGGCTCATTAGTCTTTAATACTTACTTTCTGGTTCTTTTCCTTTCCACGTTACTGATCTTGCCTCTCTTCAACACTCTTCCTATTACTTTCTCTACTCACACTTCTCTGATTTACCTAAATGACCAAAAGTGGCTTTGTTACTCTGTAGCCAAAAGTGGCTATGGTAAATTGGCTTTGTGACCTCGGTAGTCACCACGATGAGATCCAATTGCCTCAAACCAAAAACAAACAAAACTGAAGTGGTTCATCAGAAGGAAAACCTCTGCTAGGAACAATACCTGTTGGCTAGCAGACCTCAACCCCACACCTATCCCCACTACCCACACCAGAAATATTAGGAATAATCTTGGATGACAAGCTTGACATGATAGCCCAAGTAAACACGGTGACCTCCACCTGCTTCTACATTCTGAGGATGCTGCAAAAGATCTTCAAGTGACTACTAGAGAACACCATGAACATGGTTACACAGGCCCGGATTACCAGCAAACTGGACTATGGCAATGCACTTTATGCAGTAATTACCAAGAAGCTCCTGACAGGTTGCAAACCATCCAAAATGCAGCAGAAAGATTAAACTTCAACCTACCTTGTTGCATTTTATCCCACACCTCAGGGACCTTCACTGGCTCCCCAGACATAAACGCACTCAGTTCAAAGCCCTCACACACACCTACAAAGCACCGCACAACACTGGCCCAGCCTACCTTATTAGCCGCATACACTTTAACCTACCTCCAAGGCACCTCCGCTCCGCTGGACTCTCACTAGCACAGGTACACCACATTCTCAAACCCAAAGTCAGGTGCCATGGCTTCTCTTACATCTCCCACTAAGCGTGGATGATCTCCCATAAGAGCCTTCTCATCTCTTCTTGAGTTCAGTAAGAAGCTGAAGACCTGCCTCCTCAGATACATGAACCAGGGAAACAGCTGCCTACCCACCTTCAAAGCACCTGGATACCCTCACAGTTGTTTAGCGTGCTATACACATAAACATAACATACCATGTTACTGCTTTCTTAGTGTCCCCTGCTTCTGCTCTTCTGCCTCCACTCAGCTGCTCTGCAGAGATTGTTGCCACCTTCAGAAGTTTCCACTACTTGAGGTTGTAGGAGAAAAGATATTCACCTTTGGTAACCGAATAGCTGTACATTCACCAGATACCATATGGGTGAATGACATGGTCCACTACTTGATAGAAAAAAATATATATTACCTGTGTAGAGCAGAAGAATTTATTTAGTACTTCCATTCCAAGCCCACTCCATTTTCCTGAAATAGAAACTGTTTATTCCATTAGTCCCTTGTAAGGTTTACCTGTGAATATCAGCCTTCTAGTCATTGCCGGAGCGCCGGAGCATTCTCATGAATGTCTGCTTCAGTTTGGAGTTCCCCAGTACCAGGGTGAACGACTGTGCGGGAGGGTAGGACATTAACACAAATGTGTTCAGCAAGTTCCAGTTTTTTTTTTCAGGATCCAAAGCCATTATGAGAATATTTGCCACGTGGAAACAAATGTACAGGAGGAGGAGACAACTCATGGTCTTTACCGCACCAGTAAGCGCTTGTAGTTGGGGTTGGCTGGAATCTGTGGTGTTCTGTTTCATTTGCTTGGTGTGTTTCCAGAGGGATGCAACCGTCACTGTTATAGAAAGGACTACAAACAGGAGAGGCAGACCGGCACCCATGACACAGATGACCACAGTGTATCTAAGTGTCCAATCAACATCCCAAACTTCATCAATATCAAATGTCTCATTTTGAGGCAGGTAGAAATAACATTCCCAGTACACAGGCACACTGACGAGTACAGATATGAGCACTGATGTCATTATCATCCATGGGACCAACCTGGGCAGCTTCATCTGTATCTGCTTAAAGAGAGACTGGTTGAGTTTCACAATTTTGAAACAGTAGAAGATACAGAGGCAGGCTATGAGCCAGGAGCTGGAGGTGAGAGTCAGGCAACAGCAGATGTTAGCAATGCGATAGATATTACCACTGTAGTAGAATTCTGCTGCGTACGAAGAAAAAAGAATGTCCAAGTATAGAGCAATTATGTAGACCACGTTGGATAGCCCCAGCGAGACCAGGATGAGATTGCAAGCATTCAACATTCGGCTCTTTGCCCAGTCCAGAAAAAGAACTGTCATTATAAAGACATTGATGAAAACCCCATATACCGACTCCATTCCTTCAAGGATGGTAAGAGCTATTCTCAGGTAGCGCATGTTGAACATCTTCTCAATCACTTAGAGTGCGATTGAAGGTACCCAGGACTGAGCTCAAGGGGTCTTGTCTGCACAGATCCAGTCTTGTCTAAATAGAGATGAAGAGCATGACCTATGTTTATCTTTAGTTTCAATGAGTGGTAATTTTAGAGAAGCTATTTTCATAATCCTCTAGGTTGTTTTCACAAGAATGCAAATGTCAAAAGTTATCAATTACCCCGTTGATGCAAAATAGGATTATTCAACAGATGCTGCTGTTGGTGATGGGATGAGCTCAGAATTGTTCAGGGTGCATTTCTTTGCAATCGATACTATGGAAAACATCACATTTAAAACTTATAAGGGGTCTGCAAATCTTGTGGAAATCTACATCCTTTTCAGAAGTAGGATTAGTCTGCTACTCGGAAGGGCTTAGTAGAAGATGTATTTTTTACGTTTCTGCATGCATGACTCAGATTTCCTCTTGCAAAATCAAAAATGCATGTTTTTTGCAATGATGATTATACAAATTTAGCTGCCCTTTCAGCGAATTGTAAATAATCTCATTCTTCATTAGCAAGCATTAAAAAAATGGTGAACAAACATTTGTGTATTGTAATTCCTTTCTGCCACATTCATAAAAGAAATGTAATTGGAGTCACTGATACACCGAAAAGACTATGCACAGGAGGACAGAGAAAGAAGACCTCAACACCAACAACTAAATGGAATGGAGGAGTGTGGCTCACTGATTAGAGCGGCAGACCCTGATGCAGAGGTCTGGCCCGGAACCAGGGTTCAATTCCCGACGCGGCAGGGTCCTGAGCCCAAAAATATCCACGGAGTTGATAATTCTCGCCTCGGTGCCTACTCTAATCATGGGGTCCCACGCTGCAACTCTGGGCAGTAGCTTGCTTAATCTCCACTATGGCGGCCCACCTGCTGCGGGATGCCTGGCTTTCACCTTGGGGATGCCCAGTAGGGGTTATCTCACAGGGAAAAGCCAGGACAGGTTCCCAAGGCAAGCGCCTTGATGCCTTCGGGTGATACGTGCGCTATATAAGTCGCATTACACATACAATGTCACATTGTCACATTTTCAGTCATATTGCCATTATTCAAATACCTCTTTCCTCCAGGCTTGAAAATGACTCACCGAAACAGAGACTCTTCATAGCCCTGGGGTACTCTGATGGGCTGACCTGCCCGGAAATACCCGATACACTGTATTCTTTGTACTAGAGCCATCATATGTTCTAAATTATGTACCGACGTAGCTATGTCATGAGAGCTGTAATATACCGGCTGCTAAACTACAATGCTACTTTCCTGTATGAAATCTTTATACTTGGCCAAAACCTGATGACAGCAGCCCAGAACATCCTGACTATGGGGACTTCAACCTGTAAGTGAACAGATCTGGCAAGAAGTAGGTTATCAACAAATGATCCTTGGATGGAGGACGTAGGGATTCAACAAATGATCCTTGAATATTAGTTTTTGGAGGTAGAGGTGGTGGCACAGATGGCACCAAGCTCAGTGGCCAGAAGTGCCACCACCTCTACCTCCAAAAACGAATATTCAAGGATCATTCGTTGATAACCTATGTGCTTCATCCACCGATCATTCATTGATAACCTGCTTCTGCCATCCAAGTTCATTCATTGATACCCTACTTCTTCCATCCATTGATTGTTCATTGATACGCTACTTCTTCCATCCATGTTCATTAAATGATACCCTACTTCTTCCATCCATTGATCATTCATTGATAACCTGCTTCTTCCTTCCATGTTCATTCATTGATACCCTACTTATTCCGTCCATTACTCATTCATTGATAACCTACTTCTGACATCCATGTTCATTAAATGATACCCTACTTCTTCCATCCATGGATCATTCTTTGCTAACCTGCTTCTTCCATCCATTTTCATTTATTGATACCCTACTTCTTGCATCCATTTTCATTCATCGATACCCTACTTCTTCCATCCATTGATCATTCATTGATAACCTGCTTTGTAGATCCATGTTCAGTCATTGATACCATCCTTCTTCCATCCATTGATCGTTCATTGATACTCTAATTCTTCCATCCATGTTCATTTGTTGATAACCTACTTCTTCCATCCATTGATCATTCATTGATAACCTGCTTCTTCCTTCCATGCTCATTCATTGATACCCTACTTCTTCCATCCATCGATCATTAATTGATAACATGCTTCTTCCATCCATTTTCATTCATTAATACCCTACTTCTTCCATCCAAGGATCATTCATTGCTAACCTGCCTCTTCCATCCATTTTCATTCGCTGATAACCTACTTCTTCCATCCATTGATCATTCATTGATACCCTACTTCTTCCATCCATTGACCGTTCATTGATACGCTACTTCTTCCATCCATGTTCATTTATTGATAACCTACTTCGTCCATCCATGTTCATTCGTTGATAACCTACTTCTTCCATCCATTGATCATTCATTGATACCTCACTTCTTCCATCATGGATCATTCATTGATAACCTACTTCTTCCATCCATTGATCATTCATTGGTACCCTACTTCTGCTAAATTATGCACCCCTCTACCCCTTCCGAATAGGTAAACGCAAATTGTATTAAAGCAGGCAATGCATGTATTATATCAGCTGCGACCTCTAGATTTTAGCTTGCGACCCCTGGAATATTGCTCCGTCCCCTGGCTTAGGATGCAAACAAGGTAGCATTGGTTTGCTGTCCTGCAATGGCAGCAGTTGAAGAGCTTGAATTACTCTTTTGTTTTTACTCCATGCATGATGGAGACGGTGCTGTCCTCGGGTGCCAGACAGTCAGAGGGTGATGTGTGCCTACTCCACATGGCACAAAATGACTTGATAATAATGCAGTAAAATGTTCAAGGAACTAGAGCAATATAGATAAATGAATAAATCCAGGTTTTGCAGAGCGTGGCAAATTATATGTATCAGTCATTTACACACAAAGCAGGCAGAAAAAGTACATCCACATATCACGTCATGTGTATTTTACACACAACAGTCACTACACTTTCTTTCCTTTAGGACACTTCAAAAGCCGAGGAGGAGAGATGTGCCAAGTGTTTCAAGAGGAACATCTTTCACTTTAATCACTTTCTTTCTTGAAAGCCCTCTCTCCCGAGGAGCATTTCCCGAAATGCCTTATTAATAATTACCCCAACATGTTCTTATGGCATGGGCTAACAATTTAGAGGAATGTCTATGTTTGCATAATATAATATTTAGATACACACACATTTCAGTTTGTGTTCAGGAGCGTAGGTTAGTCAGTGTGGTTCGTGGGGTGTGAATCTCAAAAAATTAATATGGAAACAAAACAATATGTTTCCTGTCTGTGTTTATTTTGTAAAAGCCGAAAAATCCAGAAAATTGCTTTGCTTGTGAGAGACTCTCCTTGCTGTCTTTCGTGAATTACAGGCCAACAGTTGAGCAGATGAACAGCATGGGGAGTTTAAAAGCAGGATGCGATTTCTTTAAAGACAGGTAAATGTTAATGTTTATATACATATTGAATATAAGGGTAATATTTAACTGATGGTGTGGTGTTTTGTTTAATTTGGCTGCTTAATTTGGCAAAACGTGGCAGGCATCAACGTATGAGGGCATGTTCGCAGTTAAATAAATGCAGAAATATACCATTTATTCTCAAAACACTAAATTAATATGGCCAATTACCAATAAGATGGCCAAAAAAGAAATATGGATAAATACAGATGGAAATATTTTAAAAATAAATACCATAAAACCGCTTGCCCTAATTATAGGGAAATCAAACATGAGAGGAGATTGTACAGCACACATACTGAGCTCAAGTAATTAAAAGTGCTCTCATATGTGATAATAAAGAAAAAAAGAGGCTCTGTGAAATAAAATGTTAGCCTAGGATTATATAATTCAGGCAAGTAGGGAAGCAGGCATTAATTGCAGATTTTCTGGTTTCACATTTTGAAACTATGTCACTAGGGGCCCGATGTAGGTAAATCCCATTTACCGATTTTGAAATACCGAATTTTACCGATTCGGTATTTCAAAATCGGTAAATGGGATGTAGGTCCCAACATCTGGATTCTTTTCCGAATCCTTAAAATTCGGTATTTACCGATTCGGTAAATACCGAATCGGTATTTGCTATTGAATCCTATGGGCCTTTGAAGCCCATAGGATTCAAGTCAAATACCGAATCGGTATTTACCGAATCGGTAAATACCGACTTTGGCAAGGGTGCAGGGGGTGTCACTTTGACACCCTCTAGCACCCCCAAAACGGGCATGTGTGCAATGTGGCACACAGACATGCCCTAAGGGCACGTCTGTCTGTCACATGGCACATGTGTACATGCACAGATGTGCATGTACACAGGAATCGGTATTTTACCATGGATTTGTATTCCATGGTAAAATACCGATTCTGTAAGCCATGTGCCAATGGTAAATTGGCCACCTACATTGCATTTTCGGTAATTTTACCGAATCGGTAAATATTACCGAATCGGTAATTATTTTACCGATTCGGTACATATTACCGAATCGGTAAATTTACCGATTCGGTAATGATACCGATTCGGTAAAATTACCGAAAATGTGCCCCTACATCTCAATAGCCCTTTACCGATCGGAAACGGCCGAAAATCGGTATTTTCGGCCGTTTCCGATCGGTAAAGGGCTACCTACATCTGGCCCTAGATGTATATCTCTGTTTCTCACTCTCGCTCTCACCTGTTTTACATCATAGGACTCCTTTGTCTTTTATTCTTATTGCACTGTGAGAAAAACTGGCACAGACATAGCATACCCGACTCGGAGCCCCAAGACCCAACTACCAGGTCAAAGATCCACGTAATTGGGGGATATCACACCCCAATCCCCTCCCCCCGAACCTACCCTATATATGTTATGTGGATTTGTGTGTCAATAAAAACATATTCATGCCCGCCAAGCTCTATGACTGTAGTGACAGGCTGTTAATTTCCTAAGGCTGGTTGGCCAACCCACCATGGGCTCGGAAATACCATAATAATCAGAGTACAAGGGGTTTGGGTCTGCTTGTGGCTCTGAAAGCAAGTGGAACCATCCCTCGGCCAAGGAGGTAACAGAGGCCTGTGTCCCTAAGAGCAGCAGTCCCGATACAAGGTCCAGACCGGAGGGTGTGTTGGAAATGACCATCTACCAGGGAATAGCAGTATTCCTTGTGTTGTTACTGTATACAAGTTCCAGGTACTATCCTGTGTTTACTGCCTGCAGGGCATTGTGTTATCCATTGCATGCCAGGGTGCTGTCTGGTGCAGTGCCCATCTATTTTTATGTGCAGAGTTCTCCACCCAGACTGCAGAGTCTCCACAGCCTTAAAGCTACTATTAAATGGCACTTGTGTGTTCTCTGTCACACCAATATGGGTGGATCTCAGGAAAGCTTTTGAGTCTTTTCACATGTTTGCATTCTCAGTGACCTATTTCTATACAAACAAGCATTGGCATAGCCAATAGGTTTCGCCTTTGGGACCTTATAAATGTTTAGCCATGCACCAGTTGATGTTGTTGCACCAAGGATATTGTGCTGGATAACTAAACACTTATAAGGTCCCAAAGGTGAGAACTATTGGCTATGCCAATGCTTGTTCCTTTTGACACACACTCCTACATTGCTTGCATCGACCTGCCCTGCCTCCGGACATTTAAATGAATGGAGCTCCAATAATTGTGCCCTAAGCCATAGAAAGAATCGCCCCAATTTCAACCCTATGCATGCCATTTTAATTTAACAGAGTATGCAAGAGAGGCAATATATTGTTCTGTAACTGATGGTATTCTAAAGGGGGTGGGTAAAACAAAGAGCAGGGAGAAGTACATGGCGGGTTAAAAGCTTGGTGAGGAGTGATGGGTTAACATGCCGTGCCTGTAACTTACAAATGCCTGTAAAGGCAAAAAAACAAGCCACCTCCGAAAGAAAGAAACCCCAGCAAGGGAGCGACCTCTGTAACCTGACCAGATGATGTAACCCAAGACACCCAGTTAAGAACGCTGTGGCCCAGCACCAGAAGTAATGCCATAGCATAGAAAGGCTCAATACCTACATAAAGACCATGAGCACCAAGCTCATGAGTGCTTAGAAACCTCAGCAGCGCATTGTAATTGGCCGGGGTCAAGCCTGGCTGCAACACAGTGTAGCACCAAGCGGGAGAATCAACGCAAGGCAGTGCCCACCTGGCAAGAAAGAGCATCCTGAGCCAATATGGCTAGCGCTATAATGTTCAGGTATCCTTGCGCAGTTTAAGGGTGAATAAAGCAGCACCCATTCAAAACGCTGCACTTTTGCAGCCGCTCCACGAAAGTACATTATGCAAATGTGGCAAAAGCGGAACTCCCGCTCACGCACTGAAATGTTCAGGGAACATCGCTCACGGTAAGGCTGAATAAAGCAACACCTATGCCTACGTGGCACCTTTCCAGCCGCTCCACAAAAGTACATTATGCAAATATGGCAAACGTGACACCCCGCAGCCATCCAACCGTGCAGACAGAAGCAAATAGAGGCAGCACCATCACAGCCACTCAAAAGTAAGCAATGAGAAACGCTTTATAAAGCAATGCAGCCAAAGTAGCATCCCCGCAGCTGCCTAACCGTGCACAGAGGAGCAAATGCAAGAGTCAGCCCCACCGCAGCTGATTAAAATGAAACAATAGAAACGCGTCATAAAATCAGTGCGACAAACACAGTGATCCAGCAGCCGTTACATCCCAACTGCCGAAAAGCACATAACGGCAACATGAGAGAAGCGGTGCCCTCGCAGCCGCCCACAAATCCTAAATAAACAGCAGTGCCCGCCAACCGAAATATATTAGTTCAGTTGGCATGTACACATATCTTAAGAATGACGCATCATGAGGGGCCAATGCAGTGCCTCACCAAGTACAAGGAAAGGGCACAAGAAAACAAGCACTGTGCAAACAAGAATTGACAGAGTGCGTACTCAGGCATCTGGATCAGAAATAGTAAAAAAAAATGAAAAAATTGAAGAAAAACACAACAAGCGGTCTTCACTGTCTTCACTTTTCAAGCACTGCACTCCTGCTTCTGGCAGCATCCACCTTGAGGGAGCGAGCAGCGGCCATATGTTTGTAATTAACGTGGCCGCGCTGCTGCTCGCCCCGCAAGGTGGATGCCGTCACAAGCACAAGTGCAGTGCTTGAAAAGTGAAGACCGTTGGCCTCCTAGAGCAGCGCTGCCTAGGCGAGACCTAAAAAGGGATAGGCCAGCTATAAAAGTAAGGCTAAACGATTTAGTCCTACCTTTATGTCTTACCCTGTCCCGGTTTATGCTTCTCAAAATCTGGTTACCCTAAACCAGCGTTACAATAAAAATAGCTTAATCGACAAGTTTTGTATATCAGTCACTATTGAACACAGAACGCTGAAAATCTGGATGTTTTGGAAACAATGTTCGCCTTTTTCGCAGATACATAAGCAAAACCTTTTTAGATCTTCTACAAAAACATCAAGTTGTCCTTCTTCTGTTTCTTCAAAGGGGGACATCCTCATACAAATTTGAGAAAAATGCCGGCCATCGTGGAATATCACATTTTAACAAAAGATGCGTAAGGTGTGATTGGCAAAACGAGAATATTTAAAAGTGGGTAAAATTCTAACATTTTTTTAATTTTACAATCCTGGTAAGTTACTTACTTTTGATGGAAATATAAGAACGAACTAAAATATTGGCTTTAGCACACGCAATTACAAACGTGGAGTTTTATTAATAGATTCTCAATAAGTATTTTAAAAGATATGTAAATAATACATTTAATTCATTTAGTGTTGTTAATACAAAAAACAGGACAGCGGTTTCGTTTTGAAGATGACGTCTCCTATTATGAGCCGCTCCAGTCCTTCCTCTATGCAGACGGCGTTACTGTGCCAAGTCGAGTTTGAAAGGTTCTGCGGGCGGAGGAGATAGGGCAGACACTGGAGTCTGGAGAATATGCAGCTGACATGGCTTCTTTCATAATTGAGGTGTTAGCACACTCTGGAAAGCTAGAAAAGGAGGACTTGTGTACCAAGATCAGTAAGCTGTGCACGAGGGTGGAGAAGATCAAGGTAAAGAGCGCTGTCATTTCCTTGTAGGCTAGAGTAGAGACGGGGCAATCAGGGCTTTAAGTGGGTTGAAAAACTGGGGATTCTCTTTAAAGGGGCGTGGGTGATGTAACTAAGGGCATGGCTTAACAAGGAAGACGGGTGGCAAATACAGACAAGCATGGCACTTGTGCTTTGGCTTGAGATGTTTACAGCCAAAGCATGAGTGCCACGATTGAAAGCAAAGAGAGAGTGAGGGGGGATAAAAAAAATACGGCCCGCGCACTGCTTAATGACTGTTTTGAAGCACACTTGTGCTTGTGGCGGCATCCGCCTTGCGGGAGCGAGTAACAGCCAATTAGCATGCGCGCCGCTGCTTGCTCCTGCAAGGTGGATACCACCACAAGCACAAGTGTGTGCTTGAAAATTAGCAGAGCCACGGCTAAAGGCCCTCCTTTGCAGCACATGCACGCTGTGTAGGCGAGACCTAAAAGGAGCTGCAGTGCTTAAAACTGCTGATCTATGTATAGGACTCAACGTTATTCAACATTATAGACACATGCACCTTAAGGCCAATGAAATTTGTTTCTAGCGCTTAGACTTTTGCCACTGAAAGCAGATTCCATATCTGTACCACAGGAAGAATTTTAAATATCTACATCAGGCCTGTAATCTTTTACTTACTAGTTGATGAGCTTATTACTTAAACTACAACAGGGTCATAATGTTTTTAGTAAAGTATCCATGAACCACATATACAATTACAAATACAATTTTCATGCATAGAGTGATCTATTTGCATACTATATAATGACAATCCGTGTGCAGAAAAAGGTGGTCTGTACTAGAATGCAATCACTTTTTGAGGGTAAAATAGTATATTAAAATATTTTTGAAATTGATGATTTCTTATTTTTGTATTTCTTATAATAATTTACATGCCCAACTTATGAATGCCAACCAGAATGGTTAGGAGAATATTAATAAGTCAGAATTGTATCTGCAAACTATCTATTTCGTACTGTTGACAACAGTTTGTCTCAGTCATTTCTTGTTCCTTTCACACTTTTGGTGGCGTTTGGTTTGCCTTGAAATTGAGGCAGAGATACACAATTTGTGGAAAATGACAACGTTTTACAAAAACCTCTAGGAAATTTCCAAATGGGTGCTGGATATTTCAAATATCTGCCACAAATGAGCAAATATGCCAAATGTGCAAAACAATTTATGTTGTGGATATGGGCTTTCCCTACTGACAGTTGATGCAACATGCACAGTATTCAGTTGTGCCTTATGCTCTGACAGGTTCTGCTTTTACCACTGCCCATGGAATTGGCCTTGATGTAATGGTCTTCCTGCTTTTATCACAAATGAATGCCCGAGGATCCATAAACTGCCTGGGGCCATGCGACCTAAATCCAAAGAGTTAAAGGAGGAAAATCAACTTGTCTATCCCATGACACACCCATAGATTATGTTGAGGTAAACGTAGCATTTCCAGCAGTCAGATTACCATCTCCCTATTCTCTTGACTGTCTCGGTGCCAAGTCGAAAGCCTCCCACTGATTGATGTAGCAGCACCTATCCTGAATGAATAGGAGCTTTAATTTGTCTATGCTAGTCATTTATATGGCCTTGGCCATTACTTTCCAAAACATATATCTTGTGAGCAGGATATCAGTGCTGTGGATCAATAGGGGCGTGGATGCAACATTGAGTCACAGACTAAAGAAATCATGTAGCATGACGAATGGACACCACAGGACCCAGCCTGCCTGAAGATCACTTTTTCCACCTTATCCGTTTGATCAGTCTTAGAGTGAGGTAAAATCACTACCAAATTTTTCTATGTGATCCAGTAGCATCCCTTTATGAATGTCTTTTTTAGATCCTGCCACTAGGTCTAAGACCCTAAATGTCTCATAAAAGGTGAGGGAGGAAAATGCTGAAAACAGCACTGTCTCGTAATTGGAATTGCATATGGTATGCAGAACACCTAGAATTTTTCCGAACTTGCCCATATCAATGGAGCACCTCACATCGGGCGCTGCCCTCTCAAGCCTCCCCTAACCTTTGAGAGCTTTTTTAGTGATGAAAAAAATTAAATAGTCCACTGCATCCGCCAGCCTACAGAAAAAGGCTAACCCTGAGTAGTGTGGGGCCTAGCAAATGCTGTTGTCCTCTTTTCCACATGCATTTGCTCCAGGAATCCTACCCAGCCACTCAGTGAGAAACTCTGCGCTTCTGTGTAACATGCGGTTGACAAAAGTTAAGCTTGGAAAGCCACTTCATATGCCCCTTCGTTTTTGGTGCAAAACTGACTGAAATTAGATCTGGTAGGTCAGGGCACCAAGATTCAATCATATCTCAGGAAAAGGACCTCCACCCTTGGATAGAAATATCAGAAATCCTCAAACTTGAAACAAGACAAAGCATTGGCTGTGTTATTCTGAATACCAGATGCCTATTGAGCTCTAAACAGAATATTATTCTTTAAACAAACTAGAACTAGCTCCTTAAGCAATCATAGTACCATATTATGTTGTGCATGCTGAAAGTTAATGGATTCCACCACGGGCATACTGTCTGACCAAGACCTCACAGATCATTGTGAGAACTGACCAATCCAAATATGCAGGGCGACTACAATGGGAAACACCTCAAGGAAAGTAACATTTTCCCCAAACCAGAATCAACCCAATGCTATGGCCATTGACCGTCACACCAGTTGGCTCCCAGCATGGCACTAACACCAACACTACCCTCTGCATCAGTAAATAAATCAAAATCTTGGCTTGACTGTACTGGGGAGTGCAACACCATTGACCCATCAACGGTTCTCAAGTATTGCTAACTAGATCCTAATGTCGTACTGTAACTCGACCAATGGGAGCATTCTGTGATGCTTCTCACTATGTCATGACATGGCATGTACAATGGATCTTGAAAAGGGGTGGCACATTGAAAAGATCTGCGAGACTAAATTGAACTGTCCCACTAGGACGTGTAGCCTGTGTAACGTGACCATTCATGCCTCCATACAAGTTTTCCAGGAACTTTTAAAAGACCTCACTTTTTCCTGCTATGGCGACCTGCAGTCTTCTTTTTTGGGGTTGAGCTCAATCCCTGAAAACAAAATAGTGTAGCTGGGCCCAGAGTGTTGTCTTCAGGCATTGGTGCCCCTTTCTTGCCCATGAGTTTGATGAAAGATAAAAATGCATTTGCACTTCTCTTTCAGTGTCTGGGGCCAAGAATAAGAAATCGTCTAGTTGGTGGGTGACTGAGTAGGTCCTACCACCTGGGTGAAGGCCCATTCTAGAATGATGCTGAAATGTACACGCAAGCCACCAGACCCCCTATGAGCATACATTTGCAATAAAAGAAGTTACCCTCAAATTGAAAACCCAACAGGTGGAAGTTATTAGTTTGAACAGGAGGCACGTGAACAGCTGATTTGGCGTCTGCCGTAGTTGGGTGGGCCCCAAGCCCCAACTCCCTCAACTTGGCCAAGGCCTCAGCCTGGGAAACATGCCTACCAGAGAACAGCTGAGTCAATTGCGTCATTGACGTACCAGCCCCTTGGGGATATAGGTTGTGTAGGAGTCTAAACTCACTAGGGTCTTTCTATTGAATGATCGCTAATATTAATAAAGTTATTAAAAGGTAGGTTGATTTCTTTTGTCCAAATATTTCTTTGCTATACCTTTCCTATGGTCAAAAGATTGCCGGTTCCTTCAAACCCCAGGACTCTTCAACCCCATGGCCGGTGTACTAACATCACAGTGGAAGCCACAATAAATCTGGTGAGCTTTGTCAGATCTCTGAGAATTGAGCCACAGGGGAAAAAAGATACAGGAGAAGGTGCTTTACCAAGAACAACATCTGCTGATCTTATTCAGCCGGTTTGGTAGAAGGCTTAAGAACGCAAACACTGAGATAACCCACAACCAACAAACAAAATTCCGCATACAGCAATACCGAAATTTGCAAAGAGGGATGGAACTTGTGATCTCTACTCTATACAATAAATTTGCAGCATGACATAAGATCACCTCTGTGCAAGGGTTGTATGTGTTAATATTATGGATGTTCATAACGTCCTACAAGCCCCTGTTAGTCATAACACTGACTACAAAATATTGTCACTGTAAGTATATATAGGCAATATTAACTGAGCTAGGTAACATGCAATTACAGGGGTTGGCCCAATTAGTGTTCCGACTTGGTACCACCAAATAGTTTTACTGTGTATCAGCTACTTATAGTAGGATTGTGAAGTTCAGAACAATCTAAGGTAGGGGTGGAGGGGATTTTAGATTGAGATCTGCGAGTTTGGGGAAATGTTTTGATATTGATCAGCAATTCTAAATGATGTTTTTCATAGACATACAAGATGCATATGTATATATATATATATATATATATATATATATATATATATATATATATATATATATGGTCCTTGCACCTGTTGAAGTCAGGTATGGATGCTGCATTTGACCATTGATTTGTAATGCATAAGATGAGTAAAACAACTGGGGAAAAAGTTAAGTGTATATATGTGGTGTTAAGTATAGTAACTCTATGGGGTGGCGCTAGGTGGTGCACGAACAATTTGGCCGTACGCCTGTGAGGCTCCAGCCCCACAGAGCCCTTAAACATCCAACAATACCATCCTAACTCGATCCTTTGATCTCCAACGGACACAGCGAGTTCCCGGAAGCTGCGCGGCATCCGAAGGTGTAATTCTGGCCAGATTGGCGCAGCAGGAGGCAGCGAAACACCCTGTGAGGCGGCCGACGAGACGCAGGAGTCTGAAAGCGGAGCTTCCCTGCGGTCGCCCAGCGCTAGGAAACACTGCGGCTTTGCATGCCGCAAGCACCGGAAACATCGGAAGGAGGCGGCAACCCCGGGGTATGAAGGACCGGACCGCGAACACAAGAGCGCAGCTGGAGGAAGGAACATAATAATAATAATAATAAAAACATTTATTAAGCGCCCGATTACACTATGGACAGTGCGTCTCCGTGCTAGGATGCATTCCAACAAGACTCCTAACAAAGACCGGTCCATGATGAGGGGAAAGGACAGGAGAGGTGAGACACTGACTCCATACTAATCTTCCAGGAACAAATAAGTCTTAAGTTTCTGCCGGAACCTCGTTTCCGATGGTTCCATCCGAAGCTCAATAGGGAGTTCGTTCCATTGTTTGCTGGCTAGAAACCTAAAAGAACGCCCACCCATCCGCGCTTTATAGATGCAGGGTTCCGTAAACTGCATGCTGCCCATAGATCTCAGAAGGCGTTTTGGACGATATATGGTTAACATCCTTTGGAGGTAGGCCGGGCCCTTGCCGTGTGCAATACGATGGATAATGCACATGGCCTTAAACCGGATACGTTCCCACATGGGGAGCCAGTGCAAGATCTATAACGCGCTTTTCCCCGACAATTTCCTCTGCAAGTTTAAAACAAGCCTGGCCGCCGCATTTTGAACACATTGCAGTTGGTTCAGGCCCTTTTTACTGAGGCCACAGAGCAGGGAATTCCCATAGTCAAGATGGGACGTGACCAAGGCATGTACTAATGTTTACCTAGCTGTAATAGGTAGGAGATCCAAGATTTTACGTAGGACCTTCAGTATGCCATAGCATTTCCCCGCCATTTCTTGCCAATGTGTTGGGAATATGAAAGATTGGTATCCAAGAGAACACCCAAGTTCTTCACCGTATCAGAGGGGGTGGGTGTAGGACCCAGATCAGCGGGCCACCAGGCTGATGTCCAAATTGATGGAGAGGAACCGATCACAAGAAGTTCGATCTTGTTACCGTTAAGGCGGAGGCAATTGCTCTTCATCCAAGCTGCAAGTGCCACAAGACAAGCAGAAAAATTATCTGCGGTCTCAACTGGGTTGTGAGATAGAGTAACCACCAGTTGAGTATCGTCCGCATATGACACGATATCCATCCCGTAGGATTCCACCATCCTAGCCAGGGGTTCCATATACAGATTAAACAGCGTAGGGCTCAGAATGGAACCCTGCGGGACCCCTTGTTTTAGAGCTCGAAACGTGGACCTAAAGGGGGACAGTGTATTTGGAATTTTCTATCCGCCAAAAAAGAGACCATCCATTCATAGGCTAGCCCGGCAACCCCCATCTCGCTCAAACGGGCAAGAAGTCTGGAGTGCTATACAGTATCGAACGCCGCACTCAGGTCCAGCAATATCAAAGCGGCGGTGAGGAGGAACATGGCGGCCGGCTAACACGCTCGGTCGGGAGCTCCGACCAACCAGCTAAATGAAAAGAAGTTAATCTTTCCGCAACGTTTTCTACGGTCCTTTTCATTCCTCTCAAATGAAGTAATCTGAAAGCAACCTGAGGCAACCTGAAAATAACCTGAAAACCCGAAAACAGACTTAAATCTAAGGGAGACTGGAGGAAAGATACGGGAACCCAGGAGCCCGAAACTCACTAAAGATCGAGAGCGCAGAGGTTTCTACCCGGCATTTAACGATAAGGTACGGCACGTCATGGTAAACAAGACCCAGCGGTCTCAGAAACAGAGTTTAAACGTACCGTTGGCTTTCGGAATGTAAGACATTGATCTACATTCTGTCCATCAAATTGTTTTTTGTAATTTTCGGATCCCTGCAGCAGCTTTCTCCGTTCACCGGAGCCTGGACGAGTGCGCGGAGAGCAACGTGGAACTGCCGGAGGGCGTTCCAAAGAGTTACCTTCCAGTTCCGGGGCACGAGAGGCAGGATCAGCGGAGCGAGATCAGAACAAGGAGAAGCCATGCAGCTACAGTGGAAATCAGATGTGAATGACAGATTGGAGGGTGTATTTAGTGGTGAGTCCAGCGGACGGTTTTGGAGCCGAACTGTAAGGGAATTGCAAAGAAAAACCAAGAAACATAATCCTGACATTATTTTTAAAACTGTGAAAGTAAAACCTCCTCGATTAATGAACACAGAGAGGGAGACCCCGCTATTGTATAAAGAGAAAACTGAGGGGAAAGGGCTGCCCTCACATCTACAGACTAACAGTGAACAGAGATGTACAGTAATACTGAAAAAAATTTGAGACTAATACTGACACAAAAAGTTTATCTAATAGAGAAGCAGGCAGTTTGGAAAAGACAACGCCAGACTTAATTTCAAGCTGCTTTGAACAAGAGGCCACTGGGGGGAACAAAGAGGAGAGGCATAACCAAAGTGAGTATATATAATACAAGATTCAGGAAAATAGATAGAGAACTCGAAACAAGCACACTAACAGAGGCAGGAAAAGACAGAGATCTGGAAGGGGGAGGAAAATCCTCTTACTGCCTAAGAAACCGTAAGTTAGTGCAACAATTCGAACCGCCAAAAAAGGGTGTGTCTCCAAGAATCACTGAAAGAAAACAGAGTATTACCCAAATTAGCAGAACTATCTGAAAATGTCAAACTGAGATCTATGAAACCAAAGCTAACTTCAAATCAAAAAATTAAAGTTACTCCTTCTTTACGGTCTTACTTTAAGGTTCAACAATCAGTGCAAGTAAGAGGTGGCCAATTCTCTGTTCAGAACGAGCTCATTGAACTATCCTCAAGTGCCAGAGTCCACTCAAGCAAAACACCCACGCATAAGGAGAATTTAGGAAACCTGAAAGGCAGGGAGACATTGAAGACTATTAGAAATGAAATGTCAACTGAATCTACTACCCTGCCTAATACAGCCTCGAACACTGCACATTTAATGGAGGTAAATGAAGATGAACAAATATTCCCACAAACTAAATCTCCAGAGAGAGCTATAGAACAAGAAACAACAACAGAGCAAGAAATAAATAACCCCCTAACAATACTTTCAACTGAAAAAGGCATGGAGATGTTTGCAGGGAAAATAATGACAGTAATGACAGAAAAATTTTCAGTCTCTGAGGGGAATCAAAATAAGATACGCGAGGTCTGTGAAGGCTTGGACCAAAAACTAAATGACTTGGGAGAGAGAGTTACCGCAGTAGAAGCAGCAGTGGAAACCCTCAGCAAAAAGGTTAGCACAAATCAAAAAGAAATCAGAAATCTAAAAGACAGTGAACGAACGATTAAAGAAAAACTGGAATCATTGGAAAATCAAGGAAGAAAAAACAACCTTAGAATTTTAAATGTACCGGAAAACTTGGAGGGCTCAGATATAAAATCGTTTATCGTCTCTCTCCTTGAAGAATATTTCCCGTGGACAAAAAGCTGCAATCTGATGGAGGACATTCAGAGGGTCCATAGGGATCCCTTCAGAAAAAGTAAGGAAAGGAAAAACCCAAGAAAAATGTTGGTTAACTTTATGACCTACACCCTAAAAGAAAAAATACTGAGTGAGGGCTTATAAATGGAATACAAAACAAAGACACCTGGTCTTTCAAAATCCGTTCGGACATATGTAAAGCCACACAAGACAGACAGTGGGAACTGGGGCAACATATGCAAGAGCTGAAACGTCCAGATGAAATTCCCAGCAGCACTAAGAATCATGTGGCGAAATAAAATGCACAATATTAGGGAGCCTCAAGAGGTAGAAAATCTTATAAATCAGATAAAAGACCAGATTCAAAGGGAGAAGTCTAATTAGTTTAAACATGAGAGAAACCTTTCCAGAAATTCCAAAAGTCTGTCTCTAACTAAAGAAGGAAAGAACATTTCTAAGTAAATCAAGTAAGCAAAAAAACTGGTGAACCGGAGCTCGAATCGGGTGGAAAATTCCATCCAAAAGAAGAAGGGAGGCTTCCTCAGGGGGGGAAAAACAAACCTCACAAAGACACTATAATGTAAGAAATGTAAAAACACGGGTGGGGAGCAAACTAGGGAAAAAAACTGAAAAAAATATCCTCATAAAACAAAAATTGGAGTTAAAAGGGTGTCTAACGAAATGTATAAAAAATGCCTTAACACAGTCCAACTTCTAAAACCCTTTAAAAAGAAATGACGAGAGAAAAATAGTAAATGTCCTCTCATGGAACGTTAACGGACTAAGAACTCCCAACAGAAGGAGAAAAATCTTGGAATACATAAAGGAGACGGAGAGTGAGATTATCATACTTCAAGAAACTCACCTTGTAAGCGCTGAGTGGGAACAGATAATAAAAAGATTAAATTGGGTAGAGACCTGTATATATACTAGCCAAGATTGTAATGTGAAAGGGGTAGCAATTATCTTAAAAAAATCCTTAAAGGCAAAAGTCGAAAGTAAGGCAATAGACAATAAAGGAAGATGGGCCGTAGCGAAAATAAGAATAGAAGGAAACATACTCAACATAGTAGGATACTATGGCCCAAACCTAGATGACCCTACACCTCTCCAAAATCTATACTCGGAACTTTTATCGACATCTGACCCCATAATAATAGGAGGAGATTATAATATAATACTTGATCCGAAAGTAGATAGATCACCCCCTAATAATCAACTCAAACTACCCAAGATGAGGGAATGGCTAAGCATCTATAGAAAAGACTTAGACCTAGAAGATATGTGGCCACAAAAGGGAGAAAAAACGTATCCTTTTACCTTCCACAATAAGAAATTAGGACACAAATCAAGAATAGACTTTTTTCTTTTAAGTAGATCTTTACAAAATACAGTTAATCGGATCGAACACCTTCCTGCACATTTATCTGACCACTCAACGGTAAAACTAACTTTTACTTTTACCCAAAGATATAACTCCTTCTAGATGGACAGTAGATCGATCCTTACTTAACAACCAACAATATGTTAACCAGCTAGAAATTGCCTCATCACACTATTTTAAAGATAACGCTACTGGCACTTCGAAACAAACATTTGGAAAAAGGGGACCCCTATATAATATAGTAGCACTTGCTATACATAGGGAAGAAACAGAGTTAGGAAAGGTCTATAGCAAAGTGACAGACATTGATTAGATAATACAATTTACGGTTTTTTGTAAATAAAAACCTAGAATGAAACAGTATATTAAGTCCACTTGTGTACAGAAACCAATGAGCAAAATAATTTCTGATATTGCTTTATTGTTTATTGTTGTTGACTATTTTTCTTTTGTTTTCTACTGTTTTTTTTAAATATATATAGTTTTTATAAGTGATTATGTGTTTAAATTTTATATAGTCTTGAATTAAAAAATACAAAAGAGAAAATACAAAATCAATAGACATGAAACATATATACAGTGATGAAGGCAAAGCGGTAGACACCACTACGCGCGTTTCGGCTCTTGAGCCTTCTTCAGGTGACCGTCTATTGTTAGAGTTTCAAAGAGTCCAGGACTCACAGTTAGGTGTGGCGTGGATATAAAAGGTCAGTCGGTAAAGGCAGCTTCTTAAGATCTTGAGATGTGGAACGATGTAGTCCTATAGCTTGTCATATGATGTTATGACATCAGAGAAAAGGAGGTGGTAGAACAGTATAGTGGAGGTAGATTAGATTCAGATCGTTATTTGTGTTGACATTTGTAGAACCTCCACGAGGATAACTTCCAGTGAGTAGATGGTAAGATGATGAGAGCAATAGTGAAGGAAACGAGTATTTATCTAAAGATAAAGTAGAAAAGATGTCCCAGGAGCGGAAAATACTATGGAGGATGATCTGGTCATAGCATCGCCCGTGAGGTTTGATGAAAATAGTGACGCTCCTGGTAGAAAAGGACTGGTAGCAGTACTCGACCGCCAAAAGACCACACACCGGTATGCTAGAATGCAAGCAACCTGGGATGCTTATAAAGCCGTGATAAGGGGTAAACTACTCAGTCTAGGGGCACACAAAATAAAAACTAAGAAACTAGAAATTAAAAAGATGGAATTAGACATTAAAAATGCGGAGTTACAACTAGAGAATGAAACCTCCCCAGAAACAAAGGAAGAAGTAGAGAAAAAACATCGAAGTTTAAAAGAAAAGCTAACGAACTATTTGGAAAACATCGTGAGAGAAAAATGGGAAAACAGTAAAATAGCAAACTATGAATATGGGGAAGGGTGCGGAAAACTACTGGCATGGAAAACAAAAACTGAACAATCTAGGAATAATATACCATGCATCCAGATATCAGAACAATCACCACAAACATCTGAAGATAATATAATAAGACAGGAATTCTCAAAATTCCATTCCGGCATATACAAAGAAGACATAAATCCAACTAAAGAACAAATTGATAAATATTTAGAAGCTATCTCCCTTCCAAAATTAACAAAAGAAGAAAAGATAGAATTAAATCAAAAAAATAAGCCTGAGGAAGTTAGAGCAGCTATAAGCAACCTAAAAAGAGGAAAAGCTGCTGGGCCTGATGCTCTTCCAAATGAACTTTATATAACACTAAAAGAGCCCCTAGTCGATAAACTAACAGATCTAATGAATAACATATACTTAGACCATGAAAAAATCCCAGATACCTGGAACGATGTGACAATTAGCATTATCCTAAAACCTGGGAAAAACCTAAAACTATGTGAGTCATACAGACCAATATCGCTACTTAACTGCGACTATAAAATCTTTACGCAAGTTATAGCAAAAAGACTTGCTAAGGTAATGCCAGGACTGATTAACTTAGATCAGAAGGGGTTTATAAAAGGGCGGCAAATTCATCAGATCGTCCAAGAGTTATTTGCAGCAATCGATATTGCCACCACCGAAAAACTCCCCCTCACTATAATTACCTACGAAACTGCTAAAGCGTTCGATAGGGTAAATTGGGCCTTTCTAAACGAAATTATAGGAAAATATAGTTTGGGGGAAAGTGTTGCCCATACGATAAAGGAAATATACAAGAATCCAAGGGCTAAAATAATAGTCAACGGTAGATTGACTAATAACATCGAAATACAACGTGGTACAAGGCAAGGTTGCCCGTTGTCGCCGCTACTTTTTAATTTTTACTTTGAACCACTGGCCACTCTGATTAGGGACCACCCACAAATCCTTTCTTTTAAACATCAAAACTGGTCAAAGAAAGTAGCACTATATGCGGACGACTTAATGGTATTTACTACAAACTATAAAAATGCCTACCAAGCATTGGATGATATGATGAACGATTTTGGTAAAGTCTCTGGCTACCTAACAAACAAAGAAAAAACTGAAGCAATGAGCTGGAACTGTAACCCAACTACACCATATAGTAGGGACAAAATAAAATATCTAGGAATCACCTTGGTAAAAGAAATAGAGAAAGTCCTGCAACTAAATTTAACGATAATCGCTAAAGAAATGAGAAGACTACTTAAAACATGGTCAGGCCTGCCACTAACCTTTCTGGGAAGATCCAATGTAATAAAAATGTCCATTATTCCAAAATTCACATACCTTTTCAATACCATACCATTGGATTTTAAAAAAGAACCCTTAAAAAAGATTCAAGGCGAAATTGCAAGCTTTATCTGGGCTTCAAAAGGAACGAGAATAGCCTGGAGTAAACTCAGGAGGAGGAAAGATCAAGGAGGAATAGCTAGCCCTGACTTATTTGAATATTATATGTCTTTCCAATTTAAGAACTTCAGACCATTATTGAGGAAGTACCAATATTACCCAAGTTTCCTGCAAAACATGACGAAAAAAACAGACTAATTTCTTTTTAAATTTGGACATCCACAATTTTTCAAAAAAATAAAACTGAAGATTTTACATAATGCTGCCAGAATTTGGTTTCAAATCAGAAGCTCAGTAAATAAATTTATTTATTTATTTATTTATTTATTTTTGACATTTCTAAAGCGCGACAAATACCCGCAGGCGTCTCGGCGCTGGGAAATACACTTACTTGTGAAGCTGAGAGCTAGAGAAAAGTAGTAGGCAGTTATTGGTCCATAACAACGTGTAACAGAACATACAACGAACACATTCAAAAGAATACATGCCTCTTAAATGAATACACTTAAAGGAAATATAAAAAATACCTAATAGAAAAAACATCCTAAATAATATCTAGCAAACTACACGCCCAACTACCCTTCCCCCAGGAAAAACCCGGTGTTCAGCTTTAAAATAGCACCGTGGCTACACGGGATCTATAATGTATAATGTATGCATCCTGAAACAGGTGTTCTTGTAAAGCGTTCAAACACCTTCAGGTCGCGTTTACGCTATATAAAAACTGCAAACAAAAACGTACGAAGAACCTCGGCAGACATCACTGTCAAGTACAATTACAGATCGCTCCACCTAATATACCGTACTACAGTACAAAAGCACCAATATGGGATTCCCCAGGGTTACCGGAATGCTTAAAAGACTCTTTAGCAGTGCCACTTAAAGTAGCAGGAATAGAAATATGGGGGCAAATACTAAAAGGAAATGAGATAATCCCATGGAATTTGCTATATGAACTCACAGACGGTAAAATATCGAAATTTAAATATTACCAGCTATCAAATTGGGCCAAATCTCTACAAGATAAAAATACCGGAAATGAGACACTTGAAAGCGAAATGATAAAAACCACATCAATAAGAAAAGGAATATCAAAGTGGTATTGGGCACTTATTGAAACCGGAGAGGAAGAATTTCTAATCCTGGAAAAAATCTGGAGGAAAGACATACTTGATCAGGAGATAGATTTACAACTGGTATGGCAAACCTTTATGGAAAAATGTTGGTCCTGTATTAAATCAGCATCATTAAGGAGGAATCACCTGTTTACAGTTCACCGTGCCTATTGGACCCCAAAAAAATTGTTTAAATTCAAAGGAACTAACATTAAGTCCTGCCCCAAGTGCGGAGAAGCTAGAGCGGATGACATCCACATGTTCCAAAAATGCCCCGTAATAACCAACTATTGGGAGGAGATTGGCAAGACACTGAACACGGTATTGGGAACCAACATAACTGTAAGTACCTCTCTTATAATTTTTGGGATACACAACAATACAGGTGCTGATAGAAATAAATTAAGTAAAAAACAGGAAAACTTACTCTTTGTTTTAATGCTGTTAGCGCGGATAGAAATATGCATTAACTGGGTTAAACCAGTCTCTCCAAGCCACAAAAACTGGCTAAATTACACCATAAAAATCAATAATCTTGATAGAAACGGGAAATACTCGAAGAGAACACATTTTTGGGAAATTTGGGAACAGCACTTTCAAATAAATTAAAAACTTTACTGGGTTATGGACAAACAAATCCAATGATTAACGCGATAATCCATAATACCAGGCAGAAATGATTTCTGCCGAGTAGTCAAATTGGCTAGCTCCCCCACTAATCAATGGTATTATTGGAAACTATAAAGGGTAAGTGGAGAAAAACTGATGGATCATAACAGCAAAAGGGATACTCCCCAAAAACCACTTCGGAAAATGATGGGGCTGTGAAGGCAAAGGCAACCAAAAAGATCATCAGACTCCCGAAACCTCCTTATCCATACAATGGCAAAATGAGGATTACAAAATTTTTTTTTAAAAAAAATAATAATAAATAATATCAAAGCGGCGGTCTGTCCTTCATCCACTTTCTGGAGAAGCAGTTCTGTGGAGAAGAGAAGGGCAGTTTCTGTAGAATGTTTCTCCCTAAAACCAGATTGGGAAGAGTGTAGAAGATGATTATCCTCCACAAATTTAACCAATTGGTTATTAACCAATTTTTCCACCACTTTGGCACGGAAAGGTAGGAGAGAGATGGGCCGGAGGTTATCCAGTTGGGAGATACTCAGGTTCGCCTTCTTTTTAATAGGAACTACCTGTGCAAGTTTCCATTCCTCAGGCACCTGACTTTCTTGGAAGGATAGGGTAGCCAAATTGCCTATGTAGTTCCACAGGAGGTGTACATGATTCCTGAGAATTTTTGGAGGAGCAACGCCGTGGGGGATCCTGAATGGATACCCATAATTAATTTTATCAATTCCTCCCTCGGAGGCACCGTGAACTCCTTGAGACATGCTTTCTTAGTGGGCCTTTGGCGGGTGTCCCAAGACGAGACTTCTTCGGCTGGACCCTGCTGAAAAGACACGTATATCTGCTCCACTTTGCTTACAAAATGATCGGCAATAGATTCGCATATCTCAGTGGAAAAAAGGTCTTTGGTCACTCTCCTCGTGAGTGCCGTTAGCTCCTTAAAAATTGAGAAGAGCTCTTTGGAGGAATTTTCAGATAATTCAATCCTCTCTTTAAAGAATTTTCTTTTAGCCTTTTTAATCCACCCATGGTACTCCTTCAAACTGTTCCTCTATGACTCTTTCCGGGCCGTATCATAGTCTTTACCTGTGCAGGCGAATGATGCGAATTGTGAACATTGAGTGCACCCGCAGCCCTTCAGAAGCAACGGGGACTTTATGGACCTGGTGCCCACATGTAAAATCCCGCTGCAAGAGCCAGGCGCAGTGAGTAGATCGCAGCACCCCGACGGCGGGATCGCTCGCCCGTGTGATCTCTGGGCGGAGTGGTCCTGCGGAGGCCCGTGCAGCTCCTGGGCCCTGTTTGAACGGCACTGCCTCCCCATCTAACATAGAGGCGCCGTCATTTTGCAACATCTCTCTCGTCTCGCCAGACTCAGCCTCGCTCACAGCCTATCACTGCTGTGGCCGTCCATGGGCGGTGAAACGTTGCCTATGGTGCGGACGAGCGCTGAGGGGAGGCAACTCATACAGCTGCCTAGGTAGGAAGACAGCATGGATACGAACACACTGCAGGGCTCGCAATCACCGTCTCGCGCCCTTTGCTTCTCCTGCCCTAGGACATTGCGGACGAACTGTCCCCTTCTGCGATAGTACCCACGAGGTTGCTCCCACCTTGCTTGGCACTACCGGATGATCAAGAACGCCCAGAGACCTCGCCACCGTGATCTCTTTACCTGAAGGCATTGCCTGCTGCCCCTACATAGGCACTGCGAAATACCCTCTCCTGAGGTGAGAGTTACCCGACCGGGCTGATCTGTGACTTCTGTCCATTCTGTGCTACCGGTAAGGCCATGGAGCGCGCTGACGCCAAACAAGCCAAGCTCCCGTTTGAAGCGCGCAAATCGTCCAAGACACGGGCCAACGACCAAGACGACCCGGACCGCACCGATGCACCTGAGGAGGACTGGAAAGCTATCCTGCTGGGCATGCGGCAAAGCCTCACTTCCATAGATGCCAAAATGGATTCCGTAAACACGCAAATAGACTCAGTAGTCCATAAGCTGGGCGAACACGAGAATCACCGGAAACTAGAATTTCTGACTTGGAGGATGGGCCACGGCCAGCAAGGCGCACACTCTGCAAATAGACAAGCTACTGAAAGTTATAGAGGAAAAAAACGAAGACCTAGAAGCGCATTCCCGAGGAACAACGTTCGCACCCTTGGCCTTGCCGAGACCACGCAAACGGGACTCATGGAGGACTTTGTAGAACGTTTGCTAATAGACCTCTTCAGCAGAGACTCCTTCTCAGCACACCTCACGATAGAGAGGGTGCACCAGGCATTGACGGTGCGTCCAAAACCTGGTGCGCCGCCGAGGCCGGTGATAGCTCGCTTTTTGAATTATGGAGACAGAGACACTGTCCTCCGCTTGGCCCGAGAGAAAGAACAGGTCAGATATGAGAATACTACATTATCTTTTATCCCTGACTTCACTCAGACGGTGCAAGATGCTAGGAAGAAATTTGCAGCGGTCAAGAAGTAACTACAGGCCCAGCACATCCCCTATGCAATGCTGTACCCGGCGAAACTGAAAATAACTAATCTAGGCTCAAACCATTACTTCCTGAACCCACAACAAGCTGAAGACTACCTCCGGCGTCCCCTCCGCTCAACCACGATGGACTCAGAAACTGGACGTCGGTCCAGATCCCCATCACCTACATCGGGACCCGCTTGAACAACATGCTGACCTTAGGATGCAACAGAACTTCCTGTTCATTGTCCTGCCTTGAGACCCAGGAACTCCGCTGGTGATGTATATGTACTGTTTAATTTCTGATAGCTATTGGGCTCAGACACTTCCCCCAGTCCCGCAGCCACTTACCGCCGACCAAGCAGGAATGTGCGCGGGTGAGAGTATGGAGGGCGTGTCGTGCACCCCTAGTGTGACCCCGAGAGGTCATTCCCCCTGTAGTTATTTTCACAGGACGAATGGTTATCGTCCCGGGTTGGGCTTCTAGGGAGGGACAGGGTTCGTACCCGGCAAGTTGGGGATGCCGGTGTGGGAGGTGGGTGGGATGTTTCATACGTTTGTTTCTGTTTGGTAGCAAATTGTCCACATTCATGCACATAGCACAGCACAGGATACCGCATATCTTCTATATGTCTGAATGATACCCGATACACAAAACGCTAACAATATTGTAGTAACCTCTTGGAATGTCCGTGGTCTTAATGACTCGAGGAAAAACGACACATTTTGGGATATTTGGATAGGCCTCACGTCACAATCGCCATGTTGCAGGAGACACACTTGGGCACATCCACGAACTACCCTTTTGCCTCGAAATGGGCGTCGCATCGCTGCCTCACATCCTATTCCACCTATTCCCGTGAAGTGGCCATTTTAGTTCAAAAAGGCGTCGCGTTCCACCCAGGAGGGATGGAAAGTGACCCAGAGGGCAGATATTGCTTATTATGGGGCAGACTACACTCCTACGACATCCTGCTAGCCAACTACTATGGCCTGAATGTGGATGACCCACGGTCGCTGCTCCGCCTCTGGAGCAAAATACAGGAAATAGGCATCATATACACTATCTGGGGTGGAGACTTTAACACAGTTATGTCTCCCCATATCCACAGGGGTAAACAGCCTTTACAACGAAACTTTTACAACGCACTACCATTACGACGCAACCATTACAACGCAAACCATTACAGCGCATTGCGCTGGGGGGCGCTCTAGGATAGGGAATAGATTTAATTTACTATCCAACACCTTCCCTACTATCCACGGGGACTGGAGTTGGAATAGTAAATTAAAACATTCACTATCCAGCACCCCAAAGCGCTATGCGTTGTAATGGTATGCGTTGTAAAAACTGTGTTGTAACGGCATGCGTGGTAAAAGCATGCGTTGTAACATCATACATCCATCCACAGGTCCCACAACTCCTCTGCACACCATACCGTCGCTCAACGAACACTGCGAGACATTATAGAGGGACATTATCTCCTGGACTCCTGGAGACACCTACATCCCACGAGAAGGGAGGGCACGCACGTCTCTGCATTTCATGCCTCTTGGTCCAGACTGGATTACATATTTATCTCCACCGGCATAGCACACTGGTTGACAAAGGCATCTCACCTTGCTCGCACACACTCGGATCACTCCCCTGTTGTCGTCGACTTGACCATACCTGCGGCACAACCTCCCTACAGTAACTGGCGCCTGAATCCGCTGCATCTCACTGATACAACTTTCCAAGCAGAGCTGGAACAGGACATACGCAACTTCTTTGAGCGCAATCTTAAATCTGTCCCGAGCGTCACCACAGTCTGGGAGGCGTTTAAGGTCACGGTACGAGGCTGGTGTATTGCTAAAGGAGGTGGTATTCTCAAATCCTTACGTACCAGTCTATCCGCGCTTGAGAAAGACCTCAAGCGCTTGGAGGCTGATGTATCCTCAACTAGCGGTGGCACCGATCTTAGAGCCACTATACGTAGCAAACTGACTGAATACGAAGACCTTACGGAAAGGGAATGTAACTTCCGAGGGAAGCATCATGTGGCCAGGGTTTATGGGGAGGGAGATCGCCCGGGTAAGGCGTTAGCATCTGCGGTCCAATCACCCCGGTTTTCCAACTATGTGACAGAACTTCAAGATGGTGACGGAAACTCACACAGAAATCTTCCTGACCAGTTACGCACGTTGACAACTTATTTTAACAATTTATACTCCTCCCACAGAGGTGCCCCTTTGGACTTAGCATCCTATTTCGAAGATACAGCCTTTGCTTGGCTGGGCGGCACTCAACAGAAATTTCTAAGTCTAGACCTCGAACTGGACGAGATAACTGATGCCATTATGCAAATGCACTCTGGTCGTGCCCCGGGATCAGACGGTTTACCCGTCGAGTTCTACAAAACATACGCTCACATCCTAGCCCCAATCCTGAAGGAAGGCGTTGGAAGAGGGCAACCTGCCACTGACAATGCGTGAAGCGATCATCACATCCCTACTCAAACCAGGGAAACCCCCCCATAGCTGCGATTCTTACCGACCCCTTTCCCTCATAAACTGCGACACGAAAATTCTGGCCAAAGTTCTAGCAACCCACCTCACCCTGCTGATGCAACGCCTAGCGCTCCCAGACCAGGCAGGTTTCATTCCCAGCAGGGCCACATCGCATAACCTTCGAACACTGGCAGCGGTCCTACAGGACAACGACCCAAATAGCTCTGCAGTCGCTGTGTTCCTGGACGCTACTAAAGCGTTCGACTCCCTAGAGTGGGATTACCTGTTGGGTACCTTGAAGTACATTGGCATACCCAACGCCTTTCTTCAATGGATACACCTGCTGTATACACACCCAGTGGCCTCTGTGCTCCTCAATGGCGCCAAGTCCGCCCCTTTTGCTATCTCCAGAGGCACTCGACAGGGATGTCCCCTCTCCCCTATCCTTTTCGCCTGGCTATCGAACCCCTCGCTGCTAAATTAATACAGCACCATAACCACAGGGCGCTAATATACCCGGCCAGGCAGTTACTTATCTCTCTATATGCGGATGATGACATGACGCTATACATGCATAAGCCTCGTGACAATCTCGACCCTATTCTCCGAGAAATTACCAAAATCGGGGCTATCTCGGGAGTGCAAATCAATTGGTCCAAATCAGCTGTCGTTCCGCTTACTGATAGTACCCCAGAGCACCAACTAGACTATCCCCTGGTGTGGGAAAACAGTGAGGTGAAATACTTAGGTATCTGCGTTACCAGAGACCGGGACGCACTCATGCGACTCAACTACAGAACGGCAATAGACATGATATGAGACTTAGTTGCCAAATGGCTCCGTCTTCCATTGTCAATGGCTGGAAGGATATCCCTAATCATAATGGTCATATTGCCTAAATTATTGTACCTTTTTATTAACATACCATACCACCCGGGGGCTTTTTTCTTTAAGACACTTAATTCACTTCTCTCGCAACTCATCTGGGGTAAGAAACAAGCGAGACTCGCCCTGTCGACCATGATGCTACCGTACTCCCAGGGAGGATATGACGTTCCCAACTTTGAGGTGTACTGCTATTGCGCACAGGCTCACTTTGCGGCATACTGGCTCCATCCGCTGCCTTTCATGCCTCATCTGGCTGTGGAGGATGGTTACATGGCCCGACACCGCCAGCGTGATACCTCTTCACTGCAGTGATGGAGCGGGACCGGGATCCGACCACGGTGGACTGCACGGTACGAGCCTGGCAGTACATAGCCAAGCGGATGGGAGCACCCCTTCTGTATTCACCCAAGGTGCCGTTATCACGAAACCCACTTCTGCAGGTTACCTCTGAAGGGATCTGCAGGAAAATGCTGGAGTCGCTGCACTATAACACATGGGGAGACCTATATGTTAATGGCCAGTTCAGGTCCATGGAACAGTTCTTCACTGCACGCGACCCGCCATTTATGGAAATATTCATGTACACCCGATTGCGACAGAATGTTAAAGCACTGACCCCCGACTTTCCGGGAGAGCCCGATACGCTCGGCCCATTACATGCACTGTTACAAACAGATAACCCTCAACATATCATCTCCCTCATCTATGGACACGCGCGCAGCGCACCGTCCTCGGAACCACTACGCGCCAGGCGAGAGTGGGACAAAGACCTTCACACTACTCTCACTGACGACCAATGGGAAACCTGTTGCGGGCAGATAGAAGCGATCACTAGCAATAATAGGCTGCGCCTTATCCACTTTAAGTACATTCATCGCTTATATCACACCCCAGCTAAGCTACACAAGATTAATCTTCGAGAATCTGACGCATGCGCATGCTGTAACAGGGAGGGCGCGGGATTTCTCCATTTAGCGTGGGAATGCCCCCAGGCCCAAGTATACTGGACGCAAGTATTTCAAGGGCTATCTGAAATGGTAGGTACCGTACTTTCCCCTTGTCCACTCATGGCCCTCTTGAGCATTATCCCTGGCCCAAGAACCGCGCACACTAAGTTTACAGCTATGGGACTATTACTGGCCAAAAGACAAGTAGCCTGTAGATGGGGCAGAGGGCGTTCCCCTAAGTTCAAGGAGTGGATCCATACCATGACCCTTTGGCAAGATTACACACATTATTATGCATACATGCTTCCTATTAAATCACGTCCTAAAGACATCTGGGGGCCATTGACATCATACCTTCTAGCACAGGCACCATCTCAGGGGCAGGGGGAGGAGGAACGGAGTGCAGACCAACAGGCCTCTGCGATGGCTGAGATGGCAGAACCTAGGGATAAGATACTATAATCTCATGTACTGCTGGTGATGGGAGATGTGTGTCTCGGTAGGGTGGGGCATGGCAGGTGGAAATTATTAATGCCAAGAAAGATCAGAAGTGATGTACTTTTTTTATGAAGACTGCACTCATTACACCTTTTCAGACTCGGGTTACTATGTATAACTGGACTACAAAGCTATCCGACATGGACTATGCTATGTTCGATGACACTCCTACTGTGTCGCAACTCTGGACTGCAATTGCAGTACAGTTGCACTTTGTGCTGGTTCGACTACATCCCCATTAGGAAAAATTCTGTATTAGTATTTCGGATGCACCTTGATATTGCTTTCACACATGTTTTGAACTGACTCTATTATAACCTTCCGTGCATACTGACAATAAAGGTTTTTGAAACAAACAAAAAAAGAAAGTATAGTAACTCTATACTTACTGTATTTATTCAGGGCAGAGCAGTCATTGTTTCACCAGGTTCAGTGGTGGTGGGCTCCATGAGTGTTGCGTCCCACTAATGGCTGTCTCTAACCACTAAAACCGACAAGCAGGGGATGCTTTTCTGTCTTGCAATAGGGACTTCAACTCTCTTACTACATTATTAGTGAACGACATTTTGGTACCTGATATTTCTGGTACTCAATTTTTGCAGAATAGTATTAAGTGGATTCTATTTTGGTACAATACCTATGCAAGTGACTTGATTATGTGCGAATCTTATTGCAAATATCAGAATTTTCAAAATGTAGTAACACATCTGTGTATGATGTGTGTTCCTCACTTTGGAATTATTCAGGAAATAAACTATTTACCATTACAAATGATCAATCAGCATAAAGACGCATACATTATCTCACGAGTTAGTCATAAAAAGGGTTTGCAATGATGGTAAAGTGTGTTGTTTATGCTGAATGTCTTGAGTGCTGTTTTTATTCATGCAGGGTCTGTTTTCCTTTTGGAGCTAAACGGTGTATTGTCACGCATTGACACTGCAGAATACTTGACATTTCTGTGTGGCCTTTAAATACAAAGACAATTATTCTTTTCATTCCGGCCTGGAGTGATTTAGTGAGCTTTGCAGTGTTGTGACTGTTGATGGTTGATGGTGTGCCTCACTGAATAACAAAGAAACATTGTAGGGTTTAAGAAAGGATGTTTTGCATCACTCTGCTCACAGCCCTGAGGCATGCAAACTAATGCAAATCTTTCAGCAGAGAAACTCGATAGAAACCTGCCGCTTGTGAGAGTTAGACGGTTCGCCTTCTGCTTGTGAGAGACTGTTCGCCTACTGCTTCTGAGAGTTAGACTGTTTGCCTGCTGCTTGTGAGAGTTAAACTGTTCGCCTGCTGCTTGCGGGAGTTAAACTGTTCACCTGCTGCTTGTGAGATTTAAACTGTTCGCCTACTGCTTATGAGAGTTAGACTGTTTGCCTGCTGCTTGTGAGTTAAACTGTTCGCCTGCTGCTTGTGAGAGTCAGACAGTTTGCCTGCCGCTTGTGAGCGTTAGACTGCTCGCCTTCTGCTTGTGAGAGTTAGACTGCTCGCCTGCCGCTTGTGAGACTTAGACTGTTCGCCTGTTGCTTATGTGAAATAGATGGTTCGCCTGCTGCTTGTGAGAGCTAGAGTGCTCGCCTGCTGCTTGTGGGAGTTACACTGTTTGTCTGTTGCTTGTGCGAATTAGACTGTTCACCTACTGCGTGTGAGAGTTAGACTGTTCACCTGTCACTTGTGAGAGTTAGACTGCTCACCTACTGCTTGTGAGAGTTATTCTGTTCACCTGCCACTTGTGAGAGTTAGACTTCTCACCTACTGCTTGTGAGAATAAGACTGTTTGTCTATTGCTTGTTAGACTGTTTGCCTGTTGCTTGTGAGAAATAGACTGTTTACCTACCGTTTGTGAAAGTTAGACTGTTTGCCTGCTGCTTGTGAGAGTCAGACTGTTCGGATGCCACTTGTGAGAATTAGACTGCTCACCTACTGCTTGTGAGAGTTAGACTGCTCACCTGCTGCTTGTGAGAGTAAGACTGTTCGCCTGCTTCTCATGAGAGTTAGACTGTTTGCCTACTGCTTGTGAGAGTGAGTCTCCTCGCCTACTGTATGTGAGAGTTAGACTGTCTTCCTACTGCTTAGACTGTTCGCCCGCTGTTTGTGAGAGTTAGACTGTTTACCTGCCACTTGTGAGAGTTAGACTGTTCACCTGCCGCTTGTGAGAGTCAGACTGCTCACCGGCTGCTTGTGAGAGTTAGACTGCTCACCTGCCGCTTGTGAGAGTTAGACTGCTCACCTACTACTTGTGAGAGTTGGACTGCTCACCTGCCGCTTGTGAGAGTTAGACTGCTGTCCTGCTGCTTGTGAGAGTTAGATTGCTCGCCTGCAGCTTGTGAGAGTTAGACTGCGCGGCTGCTGCTTGTGAGAGTTAGACTGTTTGCCTACTGCTTAGACTGTTCGCCTGCTGCTTGTGAGAGTTAGACTGTTCACCTGCTGCTTGAGAGAGTTATACTGCTCGCCTACTGCTTGTGGGAGTAAGACTGCTCACCTGCTGCTTGTGAAATTCAGACTGCTCGCCTGTCACTTGTGAGAGTTAGACTGCTCGCCTGCCATTTGTGAGAGTTAGACTGCTCGCCTGCCATTTGTGAGAGTTAGACTGCTCGCCTGCCACTTGTGAGAGTTAGACTGTTCACTTGCTGCTTGTGAAAGTTAGACTGCTCACCTACTGCTGGTGAGAGTTAGACTCTTCACCTACTGCTTAGACTGTTCGCCTACTGCCTGTGAGAGTTAGACCGTTCGCCTGTTGCTTGTGGGAGTTAGACTGTTCGCCTGTTGTTTGTGAGAATTAGACTGTTCCGCTTGTGAAAGTTAGACTGCTCAACTACCGCTTGTCAGAGTTAAACTGTATGCCTGTTGATTGTGAGAGTTAGACTCTTCACCGACTGCTTGTGAGAGTTAGACTGTTCGGGAGAAAAATCGTAATGTCCCTGATGTTTTATTGATCCTCATCCACTTTAAGAGCAGTGACACCCACAATAAACCCAAGCCATCCCAATTCATGCATTGATCTATTTCAACAACCATGGCAACCATCATAAAACAATGGTATCTTGGTCGGTTTATTGTTCCTTTTAACAATGTTGCAATCCCCATGAAACTAAAACTCTCTTGTTATTGCATGTGGTCCCTTTTAGCAACCACGACTCCAGCTAACAGCAGACATGCTCCATGACGGTCTCAGAGAGGTAGCATCACCTCCCCAACAGTGAAGACCGTAGGCCCTCTTTTGTATTAATTAATTTGCTTTGTTTAATTCCATTTCTAAAGCTCACTATTTAATGCTTTGGATTAAAGCGGCCTTGCTAAACACAAAAAGTGTTCGTAATTCTCCCAGGAAGCGGAAGCATTGTGCGTAATGCTCTCTATAACCTTTAAAACACTGAAGATTAACCTTGGGAACTGGAACTAAATATATCTATTGACTGTATATACATCAGAGAGCACCCGTTCCCTTGTAATTTACATTTGAGGGAGCCCATTGTGTTTTAATGTTTGATGTATACCCGAAAAAAGAACTAACATCCCTGTTGTGCTTGTTCATTTAGGTATTTTGATCTCTCACCAAAGTAGCCCAAGGAACACTTCTGAAGTCTCAATAATCAAGCAGGCAGTGGGACTGGAAAGTGCCTACATGGCTACCAAAGGGTCAAAGAACTTGGTGCTAGATGGAAGAAGATTCAAGTCCCAAAAATCATGCAAAAAATGAGCAACAACTGTTTGTGAATCGAATCAGGTTTTGTGAACCGAACTATGGAGGGCGGTTTGCGAAACAGTGAATCGCGGAGTGTTGCAGAAGGACATGCCCAATGAATATTCATTAGACAGGTTTCTTTTTGCGACCCATTGCAATGGGCTGTCATCACAGGGGTGGTTACCTGCAAGGGACAGCAGACAGCCTTGTGCGTGCGTTCCAAACCTGGGGCCTCATTTATGAGGCTGTATGTCACTTTTACGCCCCCGGTGCGTCACTTTTTCTGATGAACCAGTGGCGTAAAAAATGCACCTTGTTGCGCCATATTTACAAAGTGACGCATCTAGGTAGATGCGTCACTTTGTAAACCCCTGTGCCACATTATACCTGCGCCAGGTATAATGTATGCAAGGGGGGCGTTTTGACGCAAGAAAGGGTCATGGAAGTGACGCAGTGAAATCTATAAGATTTCACTGCGCCATTTCTTGGCCGCTAAAGCGTCAAAATCTTACGCCTGCTTCATGGCAGGCGTAAGACTGACGCAGCACTAACAACATGGGACTTGCCCATGTGAAAGTACACATTGCTGGAGTTGCATCACTTTTGTGACACACTCCAGCAATGCATAACTTTTGCGCCTACAGATACGTCGGAAATACTGACGTATCTGTAACTCCTTGCGACATTATGCGTCATATTATAAATATGACGTATCAATCATGACGCAAGGAGCGCGCACTGAGAAGTGACGCATCGCTGCTTTCACGCAGCGATGCGTCATTTCTCATAAATGAGGCCCCTGTTTTAGTAAGTCAGCCTAAAATCCTTCAGGTGACTGGAACTTCTAAAAAATTCTGTTTTGGAAAACTTCAGTGAAAGCAGGCAGTAGTCCACTGTTGGATTTAAAGCTTTTCCTAAGGAGAAGGGTTCATTAAACGAACAAAATGAGGGGAATTTTCTCTTAGACATTGTTGTTAGTGCTCAAGAAAACTAAAATGAGGTCTCGTTCTATAAAATTACAAACTTCTTTGCTGAAGAAAAAGAACATTGATGGGTTTATGTAGCTTCAGAAAAGTGGGAAAGAGATCTTGCACTGGGGACCTGGTTAGCAGGAATCCAGCGCACTTCTGTCAAAAATTGCATCAGCTACCAGCCAAAAAGTGAGGGTGACTACATTAAAAAGGGGCATTTTCCTATGCAAGGTAAGGTGTTCAAAAACAGAAGGAATGAGACTAACAAGCACGTTTCAAATATTAACCATCTAGTGCACACAAAATAAGTTCTTTTATTACTTTTAGAAGTCAGTCCAAACCACCTGACTTATGTAGTTTTGTTCTCTCCAAGTTATTGCTTGCAATGAACCAGGATTCAGAGTTTTCACAAATTTTTCCACCACAAACTTGCGTTTAATAAGTATTGTTCAAGGTTGTTCAAGGCACAGGCCTGTGTGTTGTGAAAATAGTTGCCACGCTGATCACATGACTGTCGCATCCAGTTACAATGTCATTTGCACAATATCTGAGGTTTAAGCACCATGTCTGTACTGGCATCAGGGCCGACTTTAGAGCTGTCGGTGCATGGTGCAGCCATCATTATTGATGCACCTCCCCCATGACCACCTCCTCGCAGTGGCGTAACGATAATTGAGGGGGCCCCCCTGCCAGGTCCGTGGAGGGCCCCCCCCCATCCGGACTCTATTAGGAGCTCTTAGGCCGAAGTGCAGTGCTGAGGGGGCCCCCTTGACCTTGAGGGCCCCCCCGCACTGCGGGGGATGCGTGGGCCTATGCTACGCCCCTGCCTCCTCGCATTATCTTATGGCCACTGTGAGAAGTTGGCCTGATATATAGTGCTCACTATTCTAGTGATCACTGTGTATCATACCAAACGACCCTTATTGATGATTGGTTGTAAGTCAACCTTAAAGACCAGCTATCCTAGTAGCATGGACAAGAGCAGTCTTTAGGCTAAACTCTAGAGGGCGTGTTAAGCCAGCAGTTATACCATCACATATACCCCTTGAACACCAAGTGAAAGGACACCACACAAGTTGTTATGAAAATAAAAGGATATTTATTTATAACAAGTCTACCCTGATCTCTTTATGAGTCAGGGAGCTAAGCACATAACAAAACTCTTAAGAAAATACTTTAAGTTGCACAATTTACACAAATGCCCGAGGGGCACGAAAAACCATACTTGTGTCTGTGGTGGCAGCATCCATTTTGTGATGCTGAGGCTCGAGTTAACTTTAACCGGGGTTCACAGTTACATACATGTCGTGTCCCTCTAGAAGGGTGGAATGCTAACCCCATCGCCAGAATTGGCGAGGGGTTAGTATTCCAATTCGTATGACACCTTACTCGACATGTTTTGATAAAGCGATACCAAAGTTGGCAAATAACCGCGAGGATTATAAGGCACTTAAGAGTATATGGTACGCGTTATCATGGAACAGCTATTAGGACTTGGTTCCGCAAGCTGCAAACGGGCTCAGCTCATGCCAGAGCACTGTCTCACATAATTCCAAGCACTCTGCCTTCAGGATTGATAAGGCCTGCCATAGGAGTGACTGATAGGAATACATGTGTCCATTTTAGGGTTAGATATAGGAATACTATATCTAAAGCAAAGGGTGTTTACACCACCTTGCCCCAGCTGTCGTGCAGCCAGTTGTGTCAGATTTAGATGGCCAGCCAGGGGTGGCATAATACATGCTTCAGCCCCTGGTAGGCCCTGGGTGCACCTATGCCCTGGGTACCTAAGGTACACTGTACAAGGGCTGATAAGGTGACTCAGCATCCAATTAGATATGTACCTAAGGTACATGGAATCCATTTTACAGAGAGAGCAGTGGGCCTGGGGTCCTGAATAGCAGGGTCCCAGGTCAACTAAGTCGAAAAACCAGCAAAACACCAGGCAAAAAGTTGGGGGTAACCATAGTCAGATATCCACCTTCCTACATAACCCCCCCTCCAAACGAAAGGAGATAAGGCTATCCTTGGCCAGGTAAGCCTATATTGCCTGAGTGGCCATATGAGGTGGTATATGCACTGGCATGGTTACCCCCTATATCATGGTCCACTAAGCAATCCCTCACCCTAAGGGTATCTGAGGGTCTCCACCATAGGGAATCTCTACCTGTGGTGTGTTTTGGCAAAGTAAAAGGCTGGTGCTGGGATGGAGTACTGAAGTGAGACTCCACTAATGTTGGGCTCAGCTTCCTCCAATCACTATCCACCATATATGCCTTTCTTTCCATGACTGAGTTGCTGTGAGCTCTCAGGGTCAACCTCTGGCTACCTAAAGCTGGAGGCTGGGTCCCTCTGTTTGGCTTACTGGAGGGACAGGTCAGGTTTGGGGTTTTTAGGCCCCAGGTTTGGCTGTGCCCAACAGTGTCCATCTGGGGGAGGTCCCTAACTAAGTTTAAGGGGGATCCCTCAGGAGTGTGTTTTATTTTCACTTGGCTAGATCTGCTAGCTTCAGTGACCCTAATCTGCTGATTGGGGAGTTCTTTTGGACAGGGGGCCCTTTGGGGTCCACCACTGGCCTTCCTGACCTCTACATCCCTGGGCTGACTGAGGCAGGGTAGAGAGGGGCAGGATACCTGCTCCAGACTGGGTCCCACCTTGGAAGGGTCCACTGACATCAGGGGTTCTGCCAGGCTAGGCCTGACTACCTCTGGGGCAGTTCCTTCACAAGGGGTCAGATCAGTTCCCTGAGGATGCTAATCCTTTCCTAGAGTCTGGTGGGAGGGAGAATTCTCTTCCTCCTCAATGCTCTCTGTCTGAGTGGAGTGATCCATACTTTCAGGCTTCACAACACTATTATCTGTCTGAGATTGAGCTGTGGCCATCACAACTCCACCAACCTTTTCAGGAAGGGACTCCGTTTGGGTATGGGCTGTGACCATCACAGCCTTGCCAACCTGCACAGGGAAGGAATCTGTCTGAGATTGGGCTGTGACTGGCACAGCCCTCCTGACCTGTTCAGGGAGGACATCTTGGACTGGGGCTGTGGCTATCACTGCCCCACTAACCTTACCATGGAGGTTCACCATTTTTAAATGGGTTTCTTGCTCTACCTCAGCCCAGGCTGAGATCTCTAAATCATTCCCCAGTAGGCAATCTACAGGCAAGTTTGGTGACACTGCCACTCTCTTGTGGCCAGTGACACCTCCCCAGCTGAGATTGACCACTGCTATGGGATGATCTCTCTGCACTCCATCAATGTTGGTTACCTGGTATGTGGCTCCAGGTATAAGTTGCCTTGAGGGGACTAGGCTCTCAGCCACCATGGTGATGCTAGCCCCTGTGTCTCTGTAGGCCTCAACTTTTGAACCATTGATGAGGGGCTCCTGTCTGTACTTGCCCAAAGTGTTGGGACAAGCTGTGAAGTTGGCAAACCCCATGCCAGTCTCACAGACAAGAGTATCTAAGTTTGGGGACCTGGTTAAGCCAGAGTCCCCAGGAACTCCCAAAGTAAATGCACCCATATTTTTGGGGGCACTCCCACCACCTGGGGGATTACTACTAGTAGTAACAGGAGGCTTGGAAGTGTTACTTGGGGGTATGTTCTCCTTATTGTTGTTGGCCCTTGGGCAACTGCTGTCAGTTTTGTAATGGCCTACCTGTTTGCAGGTATGACAATAAGGTTTCTTTTGGGAATTGGAAGGATTTTGGGACCCACCCTTTTCAGAGGATTTTTGGGGCCCTGGGGTTTGATCAGAAGATTTATTCCCACCCTTCTCTTGAGGCTTGGTTGATTCCTTTTTTTGGTCATCACCCTGGTTCTTAGGCCTAATACTGGTTCTGACCCATTTGTCTGCCCTCTTACCCAATTCTTGTGGAGAGGTCAGATCAGACTCTACCAGGTGCTGGTGTAATAACTGGTTCTGACAATTATTTAAGACTTGCTCTCTCATAATAAGATTGTACAATCCTGTGAAGTCAGTAACTTTACTACCCAATAGCCAGCCTTCTAGAGCCTTAGTGGCACAATCAACAAAGTCAGCCCAATCCTGAGACTGAGTTTTCTGGGTGTCTCTGAACAGCAACCTGTACTGCTCAGTTGTTAAGCCAAACCCATCAATCAGTGTATTCTTCAGGACTTGGTAATTGTTAGCATCCTCAGCTCTAGTAGTGAGGAGCTTATCTCTACCTTTGCCTTCAAAGGAGAGCCACAAGATAGCTGCCCACTGACTCTGGGGGACGCACTCGACAGTGCAGGCCCTCTCCAAAGCAGTCATCCATTTGTGGATGTCATCCCTTGTTTAAAGGGGGGCACTATCTTACTCAGGTGTCTAGTGTCTAAACTCCTTTCTTTATCTCTAGGGATAATGCTGCCACCAGTGGGGTCTGCCCCACTCAATTTCTGCTCTCTAGCAAAGGCAAGTCTTGCCTTGGAAAGGGCAAGTTCTTCCCTCTCAATCCTCAGATTGACTTCCATCATCTTAGCTTCATGCTCTCTTCTCTGAGGGCATGTCATCCCTCTGTGAGAAGATGCTTGAGAGCCATTGGTACGAATGGATCTGTTAGAGCCTCCTGAGAGAGACCTAACTCGTCCATTCCCAATGTTAAGCCTGCCTGCGAGTGGGCCTGGGGGTCCCCCAGTTCCATTCCCATGCCTGCTTAAGTTGGTCTTGGTGAGTCTTCTGACTACTACCTGACCTTTGTCTGCCTCATCCCCCGACAACTCCTGATCCTCTTCCTCCTCTTCACTTCTTGTTCCATTGAGGTTGAGGTCAGGGTCCCCAAGGGTTCCCTCTAAGGGGAGCATGCTCCCATCTGGATTAGGAGGGCCTGTGATAGAAGCCCTCCTGGCGTCATAAGTCTCTAAGAGACCAATCAGGAATGGGATGGTAGGGTTAGAACCCTGTTTTAGCTTCCTGGAGGTACACACTTGTCTCATCTCCTGGAAGCTAAGAGCTGCATATCTTGATATGACCTGTGGAGGGTCAACTGACACAAGGGGGGCCTCTGAGTTTCCTCCTTTGTCTGACATGCTTTTCTAGTGAGGTGTTTGCCTACTGATCCCTTGCTAAGAGTTGTAGTCAGGGTGTGCTAAGCCCTGTTGAACTACAACAGCTGGTTCAGTAGAACTCAGAGTATTCTAAGCTAAGTTATATGTACCTTGGTACTTATGTGATCTTTCAAATGATATTCTTAGGATACGTGTGGTAAAACAACAGCAAGCTCAAATCCCAACCGCTGCTCACCAATGTGAGAAGTTGGTCTGATATATAGTGCTCACTATTCTAGTGATCACTGTGTATCATACCAAACGACCCTTATTGATGATTGGTTGTAAGTCAACCTTATAGACCAGCTATCCTAGTAGCATGGACAAGAGCAGTCTTTAGGCTAAACTCTAGAGGGCGTGTTAAGCCAGCTGTTATACCATCACATATACCCCTTGAACACCAAGTGAAAGGACACCACACAAGTTGTTATGAAAATAAAAGGATATTTATTTATAACAAGTCTACCCTGATCTCTTTATGAGTCAGGGAGCTAAGCACATAACAAAACTCTTAACAAAATACTTTAAGTTACACATTTTACACAAATGCCCGAGGGGCACTAAAAACCATATACTACAAAAGTGGAATGCGAAATACTAGCAGGTAAGTAACAAGATCCATAGGCTTTAGGATCGCTAGGACTACACTACTGAACCTTCAGGTTAGGAGCAGGAGGCCTAGGGAGATCGGGTGCAGAGTGTGCATTCTCACGCGGGATGCGGGACAAAGTCTATGGATACTAGTATTCGTAAAGTTAGTGTTATCGGACGAATCCGACTAGTTAGGCTGAAAACGAAAAAGGATCTGGACACTTAGATAGTGAACCTACGTTGGAGCACCGAAATGCTCAAGTTACCTAGCCCAGGGGCTGCGGCTGCATAGGGTTCAAAAGACGTCGGGAATCCTCGTTACAGTCTATGGAGCCTGAAAGAAGAAGTTGCTGGCAGGCGACCAGTGATGAATTTCGATGTGATCCAAGCCTGGATCGGTGATGGAGACGACCTGAAAGCAGAGGGGACTCAGTTCTTGATCACTAGCCAGTGATCAGATGGGCACCAGGATGGCACCGGATGAAGTCACCTCGACCAGGTGAGTGGGCGACGCTGGGCTCTGCAGTCTCTCGGACCAGGAGGCGTTGTCGGCGACCAGGATGGAGGTGCGAGCTGTCCCACGAAGGTGTCTGCTGTCGGCGATGCTGGACCCAGGATTGGGGCAACAAACCATGGCAAGGTCAAGCCCACGCGGTGGACTCAAAATGGAATCTGGAGTGGACCAGGAGGGTCCGGGGTGCTCCTCTGTTGGAGGGGAGCAATGGCCAGTCTGGAGCAACCAGACCAGCGATGGAAGTGTCGTGGTTCGTCGTCAGGAGGGCCACAAGCCAGCAGGCAAGTAGCCGGACAACGCGGTGAGCAGCAAGGAGCAGAAGGGCCCCACGCAGATCTCGTGGATGCTGGGGGGCTGGACTTCGGTGCTGGAGCTGCTCAGGGTGAGGGCTTCTCAAACCCCAAAGCACTCACTCGAGGATCCCTCGGTGGTCGTGCTGGATAAGCGTCGTGCAGTTTTGAAGATGGCTGGTCCCTTCAGGTCTCGTCGCACCCACGAATCTCAGCTGGGCTGATGATGTAGGTAGAGGTCAGAGGTGCCAGGGAATCCGGGTCTCGTCGAGCTGGGCAGTCTTGATCCGGAGGATGGACTTGCAGCAAACCGCATGCGCTTAGATGGTGCCCGCTGGTGCAGGGTGGCTACTTCTTAGCCACAAGGGAGAGTCTTCAGAAAGGTTCAAGAGTTCTTTCGTGGAAAGTCATCAAGATTCAGAATTATCTAATTTGGGAAAGGGGCCCGCTCCTACCTTTATACTAAAGAAAGGGGCTGGCACGCGACTAGGTCCTGCCCATGGGTGGGACCAGGAAGGGGGGTGGTAACACCCCTCTTCCCTGTCCGGACCTTCCCCAGCTCAGGGGCTGGTGTGCCCCTGGAACTGGTTCAAGCCGGCATATGTACAGTGAGCACCGGGGTGCCACTGGCAGTCACCTTCCTCTCAGCCCTGCCTACCTGGGATACACAAAACCCTGTCTGGGATGGTGCTAGCACCGCCCCTGACAGGAAACCCTTTGTCCAAGCTCTCCTCGCTGGAAGGACTCCCAGCAGCAGGAGGTCAGACTTGTGTCTGTGGTGGAAGCATCCATTTTGTGATGTTGAGGCTCGAGTTAACTTTAACCAGGGTTCACAGTTACATACATGTCATGTCCCTCTAGAAGGGTGGAATGCTAACACCATCGCCAGAATTGGCGAGGGGTTAGTATTCCAATTCGTATGACACCTTACTCGACATGTTTTGATAAAGCGATACCAAAGTTGGCATATAACCGCGAGGATTATAAGGCACTTAAGAGTATATGGTACGCGTTATCATGGAACAGCTATTAGGACTTGGTTCCGCAAGCTGCAAACGGGCTCAGCTCATGCCAGAGCACTGTCTCACATAATTCCAAGCACCCTGCCTTCAGGATTGATAAGGCCTGCCATAGGAGTGACTGATAGGAATACATGTGTCCATTTTAGGGTTAGATATAGGAATACTATATCTAAAGCAAAGGGTGTTTACACCACCTTGCCCCAGCTGTCGTGCAGCCAGTTGTGTCAGATTTAGATGGCCAGCCAGGGGTGGCATAATACATGCTTCAGCCCCTAGTAGGCCCTGGGTGCACCTATGCCCTGGGTACCTAAGGTACACTGTACAGGGGCTGATAAGGTGACTCAGTATCCAATTAGATATGTACCTAAGGTACATGGAATCCATTTTACAGAGAGAGCAGTGGGCCTGGGGTCCTGAATAGCAGGGTCCCAGGTCAACTAAGTCAAAAAAACAGCAAAACACCAGGCAAAAAGTTGGGGGTAACCATAGTCAGATATCCACCTTCCTACAGCCACCAGGCAAGAATGGCCCTTATCTCTCTCACATACATTTAATTTATTTTAAAGCAGTGGTAAAGGCTGACTTTACTAATAAGAATGTATATCTGTCCAAACACTTTTCAGCAACATTAGGAATACTAGATCGCAATACACCAGAGCACACCCAATCACTATATCTGTAATCCAATTAGAATCAAGCAAGAAACGGAGGCAACTACTCCTCATAATATGTTCCCAATAAGTCCATAATCCAATGTTCTTTTAAAGATACTTCGACCACACTTCTGAATCAGGTCTTTTAACTTTTATTTCCAAAAAGAATATGCGAAGAAACAGCAATAGCCGACGCGCGTTTCGCCCGCAGGGCTTTTTCAAGGCTCAAGAAGCTTTTCCTGTCATTGATGTTGGGGTTGCTAGTCAGTAAACACCCCATCTACCAATGGGAATTCTTCCATATAGAATAAATACAAGTAGATTTGCAGGCAGTGTTGTACTCGTGCTGATAAAAAGAAACAATGTTATTCAAATTTTACGCTTTTGGAAGCTGCCTCATGAACCTGAGGCACGCGACCCTTGGTGATCCTGTAAGGATTTTGCGGACCTTGATACATCTGTATTCCTGTAACTTGAAGGTCCCGATTCGTATGTCTGATTCCCATTGATAGATGGGGTGTTTACTGACTAGCAACCCCAACATCACCAACAGGAAAATCTTCTTCAGCCTTGAAAAAGCCCTGCGGGCGAAAAGCGCATCGGCTGTTGCTGTTTCTTTGCATATTCTGTTTGGAAATAAAAGTTAAAAGACCTGATTCAGAAGTTTGGTGCAAGTATCTTTAAAAGAACATTGGATTATGGACTTATTGGGTACATATTACGAGGAGGGGTTGACTCCGTTTCTGGCTTGAATGCTAATTGAATTACAGATATAGTGATTGGGTGTGCTCTGGTGTATTATAGCCTCAGACCTCAACGGTCTAGAGATAAAAATACCCTGGTGGGTGGGTATTAAAACGCTATTTTGAGCACCCCTCAGTAAGTCATTGTTAAGTTCTTAACTAGACTTAGAATGTCAAGAGATGTACAGACCAAATAGCAAACCCACCTTCTGTTCTGGTTGAACATTAGGAACACATAATGAAAGACTGGGGGAAAATACAGAACGTTCTAACCAACTTTATGTACTTTGATTGCAGCTCTCTGACGACAGTTCGTAGCAGTCACTGTTCATTATTAGGGATGTATCTTATGTACTGTGATAACAAAAGGATCTCTGTGACAAAAGCAGTAATCCACTCAGCCATCCACATAAAATACATATCTGTGATCTGCACAGTACGTTTTCTTTGCAGCAGGCATATTAACCCTCTGTGCCTACTTTATTGCAAGTCAAAACTGGCCCGCCCGCAGATACAACTCTGATCTCTCTCTAGCAGGAACATTAATAAAAACAGTTATCTTGACATTTTATTGCTGCCTGAAAATGGGACGCACAAGAAACTCTGCTGAAGGTGTTTTTAAATCGTAAGTTATTGCTCTCTCCCCTGAGGTCAGCGCCCACTCCCCAGGTCAGTGCCCATTTCGGCCGCACCAGTTGCACTGCCCTAAAGCCGGCGCTGACTGGCAGAGTCTTTCAGATGCAATGCAGTGTCTTTTTACAAATAAAATGTCCTTTCGAGCATCATACCAGCATGTGCGGAAGTTTAAAGTTGTAACTTCTGTCTTTCTTTTTAGGTCTTGGCTAAACGCGCGGAAGCGCGTCTCGCCGAGATCTTTTGTTAGCAAGTGTGCTTCCCAGGAGACAGTTTCGGCAGCGCGCATCCTTGGAGCCGATTTGAAACGGGAACGCGCGCTGTGGCCAGGCGCTGTCTCCTGGGAAGCTCAAGCACCACACACGCATGCGCATACACACACACAAGCGCCCATGCACGCACGCACATACATACATACAGAGACACCCCCCTGACACATACACACACACGCGCACACACACAAGTGCACCGAGGCCCCCCCTCCCCCCTCCCCCGCCGCCGCACACATGCATACACACACGAGCATACACGCACACACACAAGTGCACCAAGCCCCCTCAGCCTTTTGGAACTTACCTGGCCAATGTCGGGGACTCTGCTCTCAGCACGCGGCGCCCAACCTCCTGCTGGCGCGGCCCCGGGGCTCCACACCGCTCAGAAGAGCCCCGGGCGCGAGACGCATTTGACTCCACCTGCCTCCTCTTCCGGTCTGGACGTGGCCCCGCCCCCGTCACAGGCGACCGTGCCTGACTTCCGGGGCGGCCGCGGCGGGATTCCGGGGGCATTGTCAACCCTTCCCACGTTATTAGCTGCAATCTCACGTGTTGAAAGTGCAAGTGATGTGTTTTGACATCGCCTGCATAGTGCGAAAGACATTCCACCCGTTCGACTTAATGGATGCCCTGCCACAGAGATCACATGAAGAGAGACTGAAACGACGTCCAACACGGAATTGCGGAATTTGAGCATTACTGTTTTAGTTTTTACACGTCGAATTTCCTCGAGGGCCTAATGTCTTTAAATCTATCGATTTAAAACCAATGTGCTCTTTTGGTTATTTCGTTTTCCAAGCAATTTACGATATGACTGATTCAAATGGTTCCCTATAATTATTTGCAACTTTGCGTTCTACACTATCAAAGAATGCTTATTTTTAAATATGTATATTGCATCTCATGATTATCCAAGTGAAGTTGTTATTTCTGATAAAATTGTTAATAAACAGCTTCTTGGTTCAGCATAGTTTCTATATCAATTGAGGAATACAAATGCTGCCTTTTATCAAGTTAGGAATACACTGATACATGATTCACGAATCGAACTGTGATACTGAGTCATGCATTTATGGACTTTCTGCCCTTTATTACGCTCTATGCACTTTAAACCCTTAATCAAGCTCATATCCACCTTATAAACAGTCGATGGAATTAGTGCAAAGAAATACATTTTGTTTGTTGAGTACGTATATTAGCCAAGAACTAAATGAGCTTTTGTATCCCACAATATTGTGCAGAGTGCTGAGTGCAGAGTGCAGAGTAGTGAGTGCTGAGTAGTGAGTGCAGAGTAGTGAGTGCAGAGTAGTGAGTGCAGAGTAGTGAGTGCAGAGTAGTGAGTGCAGAGTAGTAATGCAGAATAGTGAGTAGTGAGTGCAGAGTAGTGAGTGCAGAGTAGTGAGTGCAGAGTAGTGAGTGCAGAGTAGTGAGTGCAGAGTAGTGAGTGCTGAGTGCAGAGTAGTAATGCAGAGTAGTGAGTAGTGAGTGCTGAGTGCAGAGTGCTGAGTGCAGAGTACTGAGTGCAGAGTGCAGAGTAGTGAGTGCAGAGTAGTGAGTGCAGAGTAGTGAGTGCAGAGTAGTGAGTGCAGAGTAGTGAGTGCATAGTGAGTGCAGAGTAGTAATGCAGAGTAGTGAGTAGTGAGTGCTGAGTGGTGAGTGCAGAGTAGTGAGTGCAGAGTAGTGAGTGCAGAGTAGTGAGTGCAGAGTGCAGAGTAGTGAGTGCAGAGTAGTGAGTGCAGAGTAGTGAGTGCAGAGTAGTGAGTAGTGAGTGCTGAGTGCAGAGTAGTGAGTGCAGAGTAGTGAGTGCAGAGTAGTGAGTGCAGAGTAGTGAGTAGTGAGTGCTGAGTGCAGAGTAGTGAGTGCAGAGTAGTGAGTAGTGAGTGCTGAGTGCAGAGTAGTGAGTGCAGAGTAGTGAGTGCAGAGTAGTGAGTGCAGAGTAGTGAGTGCAGAGTAGTGAGTAGTGAGTGCAGAGTAGTGAGTGCAGAGTAGTGAGTGCAGAGTAGTGAGTGCAGAGTAGTGAGTGCAGAGTAGTGAGTAGTGAGTGCACAGTAGTGAGTGGTGAGTGCAGAGTAGTGAGTGGTGAGTGCAGAGTAGTGAGTAGTGAGTGCAGAGTAGTGAGTGGTGAGTGCAGAGTAGTGAGTGGTGAGTGCAGAGTAGTGAGTAGTGAGTGCAGAGTAGTGAGTGCAGAGTAGTGAGTGCAGAGTAGTGAGTGCAGAGTAGTGAGTAGTGAGTGCAGAGTAGTGAGTGCAGAGTAGTGAGTAGTGAGTGCAGAGTAGTGAGTGCAGAGTAGTGAGTGCAGAGTAGTAATGCAGAGTAGTGAGTGCTGAGTGCAGAGTAGTGAGTGCAGAGTAGTGCGTGCAGAGTAGTGAGTGCAGAGTAGTGAGTGCAGAGTAGTGAGTAGTGAGTGCTGAGTTCAGAGTAGTGAGTGCAGAGTAGTGAGTGCAGAGTAGTGAGTGCGGAGTAGTGAGTGCAGAGTAGTAATGCAGAGTAGCGAGTGCTGAGTGCAGAGTAGTGAGTGCAGAGTAGTGAGTGCAGAGCAGTGAGTGCAGAGTAGTGAGTGCAGAGTAGTGAGTAGTGAGTGCTGAGTGCAGAGTAGTGAGTGCAGAGTAGTGAGTGCAGAGTAGTGAGTGCAGAGTAGTGAGTAGTGAGTGCTGAGTGCAGAGTAGTGAGTGCAGAGTAGTGAGTAGTGAGTGCTGAGTGCAGAGTAGTGAGTGCAGAGTAGTGAGTGCAGAGTAGTGAGTGCAGAGTAGTGAGTAGTGAGTGCAGAGTAGTGAGTGCAGAGTAGTGAGTGCAGAGTAGTGAGTAGTGAGTGCAGAGTAGTGAGTGGTGAGTGCAGAGTAGTGAGTGGTGAGTGCAGAGTAGTGAGTGGTGAGTGCAGAGTAGTGAGTGGTGAGTGCAGAGTAGTGAGTAGTGAGTGCAGAGTAGTGAGTGCAGAGTAGTGAGTGCAGAGTAGTGAGTGCAGTGTAGTGAGTAGTGAGTGCAGAGTAGTGAGTGCAGAGTAGTGAGTAGTGAGTGCAGAGTAGTGAGTGCAGAGTAGTGAGTAGTGAGTGCAGAGTGGTGAGTGCAGAGTAGTGAGTGCAGAGTAGTGAGTGCAGAGTAGTGAGTGCAGAGTAGTGAGTGCAGAGTAGTGAGTAGTGAGTGCAGAGTGCTGAGTGCAGAGTAGTGAGTAGTGAGTGCAGAGTAGTGAGTGCAGAGTAGTGAGTAGTGAGTGCAGAGTAGTGAGTAGTGAGTGTGCAGAGTAGTGAGTGCAGAGAGAGTGTGCAGAGTAGTGAGTGCAGAGTGAGTGTGCAGAGTAGTGAGTGCAGAGTGAGTGTGCAGAGCAGTGAGTGCAGAGTGAGTGTGCAGAGCAGTGAGTGCAGAGTGAGTGTGCAGAGCAGTGAGTGCAGAGTGAGTGTGCAGAGCAGTGAGTGCAGAGTGAGTGTGCAGAGCATTGTGTGCTGTTGAGTGCAGAGTGCTGTGTATTGGCAATGTTAATGACAATGCCATTTATTTTTGATTTAAAGAAAAAAAAATGTCATGAGCAATGCCAATAGCTCTACCTTTAATGATGCCGAGACCATTGCATTGCAAATGCTTGTTCTTATAAGTGTCTGTCTGGACAAGAGTTCAAGAAGCTGAAGAGTGCCAAGGAGCAGGGGGCAACGATCAGGAGAAATAAGACACACTTCCTCTCATTAATTGAGGATCAAACCAAATGGTGGAACCCCTATGGCTTTATTTTAAGTAGATTTATGCATTGAAATGACTGCGTACATTCAAAGTATGCATACATGATCCAGCCATTTCAAATTATTCAAATCAAACAATTTTGAATGTATACTTTGCAATGAAGATCATTGGCACAACAACATGAATGCTCTGGATCTTACTGCAGTTTAGAAAGAAAGTGCCCTGTGTCCCCAGTGAAAACAGGAAGAATCCCCAGGAAGTACATAAAGTGAGAAGAAAACAAGTTACTTACCTGTAACTTTGGTTCCCCAGTATTGGTAACTTTCATAGATTCCCATGCTTTGTATCATTCCTCGTCGTTGGAATGGGAGCCTCGGTAGTATCACAACCATAGAAACAAAAGAGAAAAAATAGGCCTAGGCCTCATCTCCTTTTGAATCCTATCACCCTCTTTGTGTAAAAGAGACCAAACTTTTGTCAGGACCAATCAGAGCTGCCTCACCCCCTAGAACCTTCCTGAGAGAGCTCAGAGCCTCAGATTTTCGTAGCCGTTGTGCAAACCGCCACTATCTCTGTCAAAAAACTCAGCTTTCCCAGGGGAGGAGGGTGGGCGCATGGGAATCTATGAAAGTTCCCAATACTGGGGAACCAAAGTTACAGGTAAGTAACTTGTTTTCTTGCCCCAGTATTGGAACTTTCATAGATTCCCATGCTTTGTATCAGAGTAGCTAGCAGTAATAACCAAGAAACATTTTGTAGATACATGGCATCACATAACCATAAAGCATATAAACTTCTAGCATAGCAAACAAGAAACAAAATGTGCTCACCAGGATGGAGGGCTTGTAGGGAAAGCTCACCTCTCAATGGAAAAGATTCCGCAGCACTGCTTGACCAACAGCCGCGTCATCTCGCCCTGCAGACTCCAGGCAGTAGTGCTTCGTGAAGGTATGTGTACTGCTCCACGTTGCTGCCCTGCATATGTCCTTAATGGCGACTCCAGAGGAAAGAGCCACCGACGATGCCACAGACCTTGTGGAATGTGCACGGACTTTTCTGTCCAAAGGCTTGCCCGCCTCCTGATGGCAGAATTGAATCGCACTGGAGATCCAGCGGGAAATGCCACTCTTTGCCAAAGGAAACCGCTTCCGTGGTGCGTTGTAGGACACAAACAACTGGGATGATTTCCGAAAGGGTCGTGTGTGCTCTAAGTAGAATTTTAAGCATCTTTAAACGTCCAAAGAATGTAATGTGCGTTCCGCAGGAGTTGAAGGACGCGGAAAGAAAGACTTTAAAATCAAAGGTTCATTCAAGTGGAACTCCGACGGCACCTTTGGAATACATTTCGGATTGGTGCGAAGGATAAGCACATCTTTTTTGAATTGCAGGAATGGATGCACTATGGAGAGGGCTTGAAGCTCAGTCACTCTTCTCGCTGATGTTAGAGCTAAGAGGAGGGCAAGTTTCCAAGACAGGAATTTCAAGTCCGCCTTGTGCACCGGCTCAAACGGAGCTTTCATGAGTTGAGCCAGGACAAGATTGAGTTGCCAAACTGGTGGAGGAGGGCGAACTGGAGGATACATTCGAAACAAGCCTTTTAAGAATTGTTTAATAATCCTAGAGGACCATAAGGAAGGGCCTGAAGAACTGCGCCTAAACCTCGATATGGCTGCAAGATGTACTTTAACAGATGAATGCGCCAACCCAGACTTTGCCAATGATAGTATATATGGCAAGAGTTGATGCGGTAGAGATTTGTGAGGATGGAGATCTTGTCTCTGACACCACAGGCAGAACCTCTTCCATTTAGCCTTGTAAGTCTTATTAGTGCTTGGTGCTCGAGCTTGGGACAAAACGTCTCTACATTCCTAGGAGAGATTCAGATGACGGAACTCTCTGTGTTCAGGAGCCACGCTGTCAAGTGCAGTGATTTCGGTTCCAGATGGTAAACTTGTCCTTGATTCCTCGACAATAGGGAAGGAATTGGTCGTAAGCGAATCGGATGAGCTTGGGAGAGTAGAAGGAGTTCTGTGTACCAAAATTGCCGTGGCCAAGCTGGTGCAATGAGAATCATCTTGCACGGTTCCGCTTTCATTTTCCTGAGTATTCGAGGAATGAGGGGAATTAGCGGAAAAGCGTAAAAGAATGCACTGTACCAGGCCATCGAAAGGGCGTTCCCCAGAGATCCCTGATGGTGAACCTTGCTTGCGTAAAACCGGCATTTTGCGTTCCCCGGAGAGGCAAAAAGGTCGGTGGTTGGTGTCCCCCAGACCGAAAACACACTCTCCAGAATGGACTGATTTAACTCCCATTCGTGATTCACCTCTGTCTGGCGACTCAGGGCATCCGCCTTGACATTGAGAGAGCCTGCCAGATGTTCGGCCCTCAAGCTGATGTTGTGTAGAATCGCGTAATCCCAGATCCTCCGAGCTTCTTTGGACAGAGTGTGCGATCTCGTTCCTCCTTGCTTGTTGATGTAGTGCATGGCCGTCGTATTGTCCGTCTGGACCAGCACTGTATGATTTCGGACCCTGGGAAGGAAAGCCTGCAAAGCCAAACGAATAGCCGCTAGCTCCAAAAAATTGATATGGCACTGACGCTGTTCTGGACTCCAGTGCCCGCTGACTTGAAGCTCTCGGAGCACCGCTCCCCAGCCTTCCAAAGAGGCATCCGTTGTCATGATCAGAGGGGATGGTGAAACTCTGAACGTCAGACCCTGTGCGATATTGTCCTGCACTAGCCACCATTCGCATGCCTTTCTCATTTTTGGTGTCACCAACACCTTGTCGTTGAATGATCCCTCTGCTTGGCACCATTGTTTGTCTAGCTCTTCCTGCAGAGGACGCGTTCGCAGCCTGCAATGAGGTATTAATGGTATGCAGGATGACATCGACCTGAGCAGGGACTTGTATTGTCTGACTGAAAGGCATTTCTTGTAGAACAGTTGGCGAGCCGATATGATCAACTTCTGTTGACGTTCTTCTGAAGGACGAGCTGTGCATTGCATCGTGTCTAAAATGGCCCCAAGTAACCTTGTGGATCTGGACGGCTGTAGTACTGACTTGTGCTTGTTCAATTGAAGGCCCAGGTGACTGAACAACTGAATGCAAACCGAAACAGCTTGAGAGGTGTCCTTGAAAGATGGAGCCTTGACGAGCCAGTCGTCCAAATAAGGGAAAACCTCCAGGGATTGTTTTCGTAGAAAAGCTGCTACTGGTGCCAACACTTTGGTGAATACTCGAGGTGCAGACCGAAGGCCAAACGGAAGCACCTTGAATTGGAAATGGCTCTTTCCCACTGTGAATCGCAGATATTGTCTGTGAGCTGGGTGTATTGGAATGTGGAAATACGCATCTTCTAAATCCAGAGACGCCAAATACTCGCCTGGGTTCAAAAGAGGAAGAATTTCTTGGAGAGTGACCATCCTGAAAGAGAGTTTGATGAGATAGGTGTTGAGCTCTCGTAGGTCTAGTATGGGGTGCCAAGTCTCTACCGTCTTCCGAACCAGGAAGAACCTGGAATAAAAACTTTTGCCCCTCTGAGAGAGAGGTACCGGTTCTATTGCCCCCTTGAGGAACAATTGGTGGGCTTCGAGGTGGAGCAGTCCCAGATGTTTCGTGCGGGTGGCGCCCGGAGCTCTCGTTGGAGGAAGGTCTTGGAACTCCAACGTATGGCCACTCTGAACAATATTCAGGACCCACTGGTCCGATGTTATACACTTCCAGCTGGTCAGGCAAAATGATATCCTGCCCCCCACTGATGTGACTGGGAGGGGAGGAACAGTAGGTAGAGCCAGGAGGCCGCTATTGTCTCTTGGTGTTGTTGCGTCGGTTCTGACGCCCTCGTGGAGGTTGGCGAGAGTAAGACGCCGATTGTCCCTGCCGTTGACTTGAATACTGAGTCTTATAAGATTGCGAAGACTGAGAGGAATATCTCTGTTGGGTGTTGCCTCTGTATGAAGAGAAACCTCTGCCACACGCGCCTTTAAATGGGACCTTACGGAAGTTGAGTGATCCCAAAGACTTTGCCGTGTCTGTATCTTTTTTTATATTCTGCAGGGCATCGTCAACATGCTTACCAAAGAGCATCTCTCCATCAAATGGGAGGTCCAGGATCTTATTTTGGACCTCCTGACGAAACCAGGTGGCTCTCAACCAACCTTGGTGACGAAGCACAACTGACCCTGCCAATGCTCGAAAAGCTGTGGACACTATGTCCATAGCGCAGTCGATAACTTTAGAGGATGATTTTTCTCCCTCCATCAGAACACTCTTTGCCTCTTCCCTCACGGAGTCTGGCAGTTGTTCCACGAACGGCTCCATGTCACACCACATCTGGCGATCGTATCTGCCTAGAATGGCGAGAGCATTTGCTGCTCGAACTAGTAAGCTGGCCATGGAAGAAAACCTCTTCTCCACATTATCCAGGCGCCTACCGTCCTTGTCCGGAGGCGTAGTCAAAGGTGTTGATGGGTTCTTAGACTCGCTTTGAGCAGCCTGTGATATCACCGAATCAGGCTTCGGCTGCCCAAGAAGACAAGCTGGACTGCCATCTGGAGCCTTATACTTCTTTTCCAACCTGGGGAGAACCGGAATCACAGTGGCTGGATTTTGCATTATCTTCATACCTTCCTCCCACACATGCTCAATAATAGGAATGGACTTGACCGATCTTCTGTACTGATCCTTAAAGTCATACAGGAAACATTCAGACTCTTCCTTCAAAATTGGTAGTCCAAACCTCTTTGCAGCTCTCTCCATGAGGTTATGGAACCCCCCTATATCAACCGGAGGGGAAATAGAAGTATCCCGACCATGGCATCTGGATCTTGCAACCCACTGTCTCCTTGATCGAAGTCTGGGGATCCACCTGTACCTCATCATCCGAAGAGGTATCCTGCTGAATAGGAGTGGAGGGTCCAGGATCCGGGGTCCGAGAAAGGACCCTAGGAATGACCATTGGTGGTGTGAGAGACACCACTTGTGACGGAGGAAGTTCGACCACTGGCTGCGCTTGCGGCAACGCCTGAGGTGGAGGTTGCGTAGACTGCATTGACTGTTCCGAAGGAAACCTGTTTCTATAGTCCTGCAGCATCAACTGCAGGTCAGAAACTAAAGAGGCGGGCATGGCCACCATGTCCTGCCTAAACCAGGTTGACGTAGTCCTTGTGGAACATATTGATGCACCCGTTGGTCACAATGCTCATAGTATTCCTCCGTGTCAGTCTCCTGCTGTTTTACATTTAAGTCTGAGGGACTGTAGGCATCCCCAAAATGGCCTTCATTTTCCTCATCCTCCTCCGAATCGTCATCTAGAAGCAATGACGGTAGATCTGTAAAAAATCGTCGAGGAGACGTCATCTCAGGTATAATTTTCATTCTCTGCAGAGGAAATGGTAGTTTTTTACCCGTCGACGGCTTCGTCGACGGAGCCGTCGTCGACGGTGCGGAGGTCGTCGACGGTGCGGAGGTCGTCGACGGTATTGTCGACGGAATCGTCGACGGCACAGAAGACCTCGTCGACGGAGTCTTGGTCGTCGTCGACGGGATGATCGTCGACGGTCTCGTAGACAAACTCGTCGTCATCACCATCATTGTCGTCGTCGAAGTCGTTGTCGTCGTCGATGTTGTTTTCGTCATCGACGAAGCCGTCGACAGCTGTTTTCCGGAGACCACCATTGTCGACGTTGAAGAAGTTATCGTCGACGAACCAGGAACCTTGAACGACGACGAAGTCGTCGTCGCTGAAACCGCTACCGACGACGAGCCCGTCGACGGAGCCAAGGAAGCAGCGGGAATTTAGCCAGAAGTAATCGTCGTCGACGTACCTGATGTTTTGGTCGTCGACGGACGCTGTTTTTTCTCAGGCACGGTCCCTGGAGTGCCTGTAGAGTGTTTGTCACCAGTCCTTCCCTTTTTGGATGGAGGAGAAGTAATAGAAACCTCCTTTTTGTCCTTAGAGGCTGTAACTAATCCAGCAGCCTGTCCCTGCCTCTCCTTTTCACTTCCGTGAGGAGATTGAAAGGGACTAGCCCTCTCAGACCTGTCAGAGATCTTATGAGGGGCCTTAGAAGGGGGCTCAGCTGAAGAAGAACCAGGAGGAGACCTACCCCTCTTCTTGAATCTGTGAGAGGAAGCCAGAGATGTCGAATCCTCTTCATCCGATGAGAGAACCTCCTTCTGAGTCTTCACTTTTTGAAGCCAGGTCAAAAGCCGTCCCTCTCTGTCACGAAGTGTCTTAGTAGAGATGGTTCTACAAATTTTGCAGTCTGTGGCCTTGTGGTCAGGGTATAAGCAATAGATACAGCTTTCATGCTTATCCTCCACAAAAAGATGCTTTTTTCCACAAGACGCACAGGACCTGAATAAGGCCTTCTTCTCCTTGTCAGACATGTCCTGATTGAAGTAGAAAACTTGAAGAAATAAACAGTTAGAATGAGAAAAACTGAGCAGAGCTCAGTGGAGACTCCCTAGCACAACGTGCGGTAGGAAAATCTGAGGCTCTGAGCTCTCTCAGGACGGTTCTAGGGGGTGAGGCTGCTCTGATTGGTCCTGACAAAAGTTTGGTCTCTTTTGCACAAAGAGGGTGATAGGATACAAAACGAGATGAGGCCTAGGCCTATTTTTTCTCTTTTGTTTCTATGGTTGTGATACTACCGAGGCTCCCATTCCGACGACGGGGAATGATACAAAGCATGGGAATCTATGAAAGTTCCAATACTGGGGCAACAAATGTGCATCTGTGTGTTTGTCAGAAGCACACGTGTAAACACAATTGAGAGAGGACAACGGAAACGGAAACCTGGATGAACGCCTCTTCAGCCCCCGACATTGCCATAGCCATCCCGGAGGGCTACAAGATCACCCGGAGGGACCGGATCAACCAAACCGGAGGAGGCATCGCCATCATCCACAGAAACAACATCCGCATCATGACCAACTACGACGACCCCCTCACCACCGCCGAGCACCTTGATACAAGTATACAAGTATCAATTTACATTTTACTTCCAGATAAACACCGACCCCCAAGACCACCCTCAGAGGCACCCTCATCTACAGACCCCCGGGACCACGCACACAATTCAGCGAAGCCATCGCAGACTTCGTCAGCCCGCGCTCCCTCCCCTCCTCAGACTACATCCTCCTCGGGGACCTCAACTTCCACCTCGAGAACAACAATGACAGCAACACCGCCACCCTGCTGGACAACCTCGCCAACCTCGGACTCAAGCAACTGGTGAACACCCCCACCCACTACGCTGGCCACACGCTCGACCCTGTCTTCTCATCCAGCAAGCACATCTCCTTCAGCCACTCCACCGCACTACACTGGTCAGATCACAGTTGTGTCCACTTCAACTTCAGGAGAACCATGACCCACCACCACCCGCAACAGGTTCCCCGCAGAAGCTGGAGCAAGATCACCGCCGACCAGCTCACCACCTCCCTCAGCCAGAACCCCCCCGCCAACACGACGGACCCCAACGAAGCAGCCCGCAACCTCACACAGGGGCTGAACAACTGCGCCGATGACCTCGCACCACTGAAGAACCCTCCCAGCAGACCCAGCAGCAAGAAAGCCTCGTGGTTCACCAACGACCTCAAAAACTCCAAGAAAAACTGCCGCACCCTCGAGAAAGCCTGGCGCCACGACCAGACAACAGAAAACATGACAGCCCTCATGACCGCCTCCCGCAAACACCACCAGCTGATCCACACCACCAAAAGGACAACATTCAGAGAACGACTGGACAACAACACCCACAACAGCAAAAAACTATTCAGCATCGTTAAAGAGCTCTCCAACCCCAGCGCCTGCAACAACGACATCACACCCTCGCAAGACCTCTGCGACTCACTCGCCTCATTCTCGCCGACATACACAACAGCTTCGGCGCACAGACCACGCACCCAACCACCGAACCAACGCCCCCCACCACCACCCTCTGCACCTGGACCCTGGTCAGCACCGAAGACACCACCCGCATGATGAACACCATCCACTCCGGCTCCCCAACCGACCCCTGTCCACACCACATCTTTAACAAAGCCGACTCCATCATCACACCCCAACTCCGGGACATCATTAACAGCTCCTTCGCATCCGCCACCTTCCTGGAGAGCTGGAAACATGCCGAGCTGAGCGCCCTCCTGAAGAAACCCACTGCAGACCCCACGGACCTCAAGAACTTCCGACCCATCTCGCTCCTCCCTTTTCCTGCCAAAGTCATTGAAAAGACCGTCAACAAACAACTCTCCGCCTTCCTCGAGACAAACGGATCCCTTGACCCCTCGCAGTCCGGCTTCCGAGCCAACCACAGCACCGATACCGCACTCATCGCAGCTACCGACGACATCAGGTCCCTTCTCGACAACAGGGAAACAGCTGCCCACATCCTCTTGGACCTCTCAGCAGCCTTCGAAACCGTATGCCACCGCTCCCTGATACAGCGCCTCAGCAACACCGGTATCCGAGGATCGGCCTTGGAGTGGATCATCTCGTTCCTCGTCGGAAGAACCCAGAGAGTCCGCCTCCCCCTTTCCGTTCCACGGCCACCAAAGTCATCTGCGGCGTTCCGCAAGGATCCTCGCTCAGCCCCACCCTCTTCAATGTCTACATGAGCCCCCTCGCAGCCATCGCACGCCAACACAACCTCAACATCATCTCCTACGCAGACGACACCCAGCTGATCCTCTCCCTCACCAACGACCCCACCACCACCAGAACCAGCCTCCAGGAAGGAATGAAAGACGTCGCGGGATGGATGAAACTTAGCCGTCTGAAACTGAACTCAGACAAGACGGAAGTCCTTATCTTGGGACCATCCCCCTCCGCCTGGGACGACTCCTGGTGGCTCCCGGCCCTGGGCACCGCCCCCAAGCCAACGGACCATGCACCAACCTGGGCTTCATCCTGGACTCCTCCCTCACGATGACCAAGCAAGTCAACGCCATCTCGTCATCCTGCTTCAACACCCTGCGCATGCTCCGAAAGATCTTCCGGTGGATCCCCACCAAAACCAGGAAGACGGTCACCCAGGCCCTCGTCACCAGCCATCTGGACTACGGGAACACCCTCTACGCTGGAACCACAGCCAAACTCCAGAAAAGACTCCAGCGCACACAGAACGCCTCAGCATGACTCATCCTGGACATCCCCCGTCACAGCCACATCTCTGCCCATCTGAGAGACCTGCACTGGCTCCCCGTCAGAAAGAGGATCACGATCAGACTCCTCACCCACGCACACAAGGCTCTCCACGGTATAGGCCCCAAATACCTCAACAACCGCCTCACATTCTACACACCCACCCGCCAGCTCCGATCGGCCAGCCTCGCCCTCGCCTCCATCCCACAAATTCGCAAAACCACCTCCGGAGGAAAATCCTTCTCCTACATGGCGGCCAATACATGGAACTCCCTCCCCACCCACCTACGGCTCACCCAGGACCACCTCCCCTTCAGGAAACAACTCAAGACCTGGCTGTTAGAGCAGTAGAGACTACCCCCCCTCCCAGCGCCTTGAGACCCTAGCGGGTGAGTAGCACGCTCTACAAATTTGTTTGATTGATTGATTGACAAGGGTAAGGCACCGTACTTCCCTTCATTAAAAGTAAACACAACACATTAGTACGGTGTCAGTGATACACCAAAAGAGAAGGGTGTATCTAGAGCATCAGAGCATGGGCCCTGGTGCTAGTATGCCCGCTTTGGATTTAAGACCTCAGGTTCCTAACTAATGGGGTAGTCATCCTTAATGGAAGAGGAAACCTCACACACATATTAGTATCATGCTTCATCATAGGAATCCTCTCCCCACCCTGGTAAGACATTGCCACCCGGGCAGACTCAACCTCTTCGAACACTTGCTAGTTAGGAGGGAGTTCTTACATAAATCTTACTGGACAACTCCATCAAACTGGGGATCCAGATGAAAACTTTAAAAATACCTTAGAGTTCCAAGAGGAATATTACCTTTATTCATGGAACACTAGGTATGATTAAAAATGAAAAAACATTTGGGTCTTGGAGTACTATGTCTCACCCCCAAATTATTGCCAACATGTTTTTGCCCATTATCATTAGCCTAAACGGTCTGGGGCATTCGTCAGGGCGATGGATCCCTACAAGAAAGTTACCTATACTAGGTTCTAATTGGAGCTAATTAGATGGAGGTATGGTGGATTCCTAATTAAGTCCTACCATAAATACCTGCATGTAGTTGGAACACTTGTTCATATTACCCTCTAATCAGAGTGCCACAATCCTCAAGGTCACAGAGAGGGCGAGGTCATTTATAGTCAAACATGCAGCAAAAGTTACCTCCCGGCCATTGTACCTATCTTACTACCGCTCTGCGCCGAAATGCCGAAATGTCAGAAACACAGAACTACAATCTATTCAATTTTTATAACTGTACATTGATATAGAGCTATATCAAATCATTTTTCTATTTCATTTTGGGTGCTGCTTGTTGTCAACAGTATTTCGACCCCTTTGGAAGCATTGAGGTTTCATCTGGACTGCAGGTTGTAAGAGACACGTTAGGATGTATAAGCAGGCATTTGTGTACATACTTGATCCAAGGTGATTACCTATAATGATAAAAGGTGCCACACCAAGGGTGGATGACTTCAAAATGTACTTACTCTTGGTGAGTGTAAGTAACCCAGGAGTCGTATGTAGAATTGTGGAGTATGGTGTCATATCAATATGTGAAAGTATGTGAGGGTCGCAAGAGTTATTCCAATGGTGTTCAATCGTGATGAGCAGGTACTCTCAACTATAGTCTGTGTTGTGATGCGCAGGGACACTGGAGGATTGGTCTTTAGAGGGGACTACTTAAGAGGTAGCTAGTCGCCCAGGTTATGGAAACGGGTACAGGAGCAATGAACGAGAACAGTACAACTGTTACTGTCTCCAGGAATACCTGTCACCTGGCCTTCTGGCTTGTTGTTGATTTGGAGAAGCAGAGGGCTTCTTTGGTTGGGCAGCATGCACCGAATGTGGCCAAGGTCCATGAGTGTCAGGGAAGCGCTGAGGTCAATACTTGGATCGGTGTCACCATACTGGGTGGGTGTGGCCCCAAAGAAGAGGACACAGAACAAGCAACACATAACACATTTGGCTAGACAGACCCCCCAAACAAAAGAACTGCTGTTCAGACACTTCCATATTTATCTTGCTTCACCAATTTCCATTTGTCAGTATTCGAATCTCCTTGCATGAACGAGCACTGACTTTAAAATAATTTTTGGGAGAGTAAATTGAAGGAATTGATGCAACACATTTATTGTCTATAAAAATGTCATCCATCTATACCAGTGGTTCCCAAACTGTACACGTGGATCCCTGGGGAGCCACCAAACCTAGCAAGACGAGCCGCGCACCAAACACTCTAATGCATTTAATGTTGAAGGGTCTGTTGGATTCAGTTAAACTAAATAGACGTAAACACATGATGTTGATGATTTGTAAGTGACATGCCTAAAGCTGTGAACGTGGTGTTTACTTGATGGCATGTCGAGGGAGATGACCTCCATATTTCACTGGATCCCCACGTTCCTAAACTCCCAAAGTAAGCAGAAGATGCCTGATTTCTTTTGTTAGACTTGTTAATAGTTTAGTTTTTTTCCAAATGTATTTTACACTAATGCAAGTTATCAGGAAAGTACAGTTGTCCTGTCTATTAAACACATCAAGTATTATTAAGTATTGACACTTGTACTTGAACCATAGGTACTTCCAGTACATATTTCTGTCAGTACACACTCATTTCCAGACAGACCTGCTCTCTCCTTGAGCACAGGGAAGTAAAACACCATATGCAGCATAATGCCAACAGTTGGAAGCAAGAAAGAAGGACGTAAAAAAAAAAACAATCTGGAGAATTTATTTGGCTTGCATTGATTTAGAGGCAATTTTAGGGAGGAGACAGCAAAAATAAAGCTGTATGAGGTTTAAAAAAGTGTGAGTCACCCTGCTGAGACATGGGTAGAAATGGAAGTGCATGCAAATATTCTTCAGGCGCAGAAACACTTTGGCAATTGGGCCTACATGCATAGGGGTGCTATCTAGCACTCTAAGTGGGCTAAAAAAGTGTAAGAGGGTACTCTAAAAAAGGCATGGGCAAAGAAGTGTAAGTAGGAATATTTTTTTAGAGTAATCGCCTTAGTAATACGAATTACCCTGCATATATGATTATAATACCTTCATCAGATTCACCCCAATTATTTTCAGGGAGAAAAATGCAAGTACGCCCGAGGCCGGGCTTACATACCCCCACCCTCCCAAAAAAGTAAAAGTGGGGAGCCACAGGCAATGGCCAATGGGTCAATGGAGCAGCAGGTCGAATAAGTTTGGGAACCACTGATCTATAAGATATGAATGACAACATTCAAAGTTCGGTAATTATGACACATTTGAAAATGAGTAATATATTTGGTCAGTTTGTGGCTGGATCCAATGGTGTAGCAAGGGTGCAATTGGCCCTTAGGTATGTGAAGAAAATGAACATCTTTTTGCCCTGGCTACATTGTAAAACACTGCCATAATTGGGATACAGAACGCTGCAGCCAGGCTTCTTCTGAAAATACCTAAGTACCAATCGATTAAAGAAGAGATATAGAACCTCCACTGGCTGCCTGTGGTGCGACGTTCTAAGTTTAAGGCACTCTGCCTTGCCCATAAATCATAGAATGGGGCAGGACAGGTACCTCTTAAACATCTCTTCTCATGGTACCACCCAGACAGGCAGTTAAGATTGACAAAAGCCAGATTAATGCTGGTTCCTAAGATCTGAACTGCTAGCTGGGGAGGTCGGAGCACGGCCTATTGTGCAGCAAAACTATAGAATGCTCTCCCTGTAACTTTCAGAAGACTGAATTCCCTCTCTTCCTTTAGAAAACAATTAAAAACTTGGCTATTTTCAAACTAGTCGCTTTGTTTCCTTCCTCGTCTTCAGGTTTTACTCTAGTTCAGCGCCAAGACACCCCAGGGTATACGCACGCTTTAAAAGTTTCATTAACATTAACATTAACATGTGGTAGGCTTGTCTACATCTGGTTACCTTTAGCCCTTCACTCTTCACCTGTATCTCTAGGCTCATGATCCTGCCTTATTAATCTCCTTTTATTTCTACATCATTATTTGTATATTGTGGATCACCCCTTCTCTCGATTCATCTAATGTTACTACTTCCACCTCCCATCATCCCTCCACCTTCACCTGTACCTCCCCGCTCTTCTTCCCCTCTTACTATTATCTCCTCTAGTTTTCTGTTTGTTTTTTTCTCTCCACTCTCACCTGTGTTGTATCCTATATTTGCTCCACACCACCCCCTTTCTTTTCTCTGTCCATCTTTATTTTGTCGCGCTCCTTTCTCTCTTGTGCACCTTCACTCTCCCTTTTTTCCTTACCACCTGCATTTCTCCATACTTCTGTCTACTCTCTACTGTATGTTACCATGCTCCCTTTGTTCTATTTTTACTGTATCACCTTCTTTCCTGTATCTCTGTGCCCCTTTGATTCCCTTTCCACACACGTCTTTGTACTTCTCCATATGCCCCTGTACCCCTTTATTTTCCCTATATCTATGTTTTCTCCATCCTTTCTAGAATCTCTCCACCCACCTCTTTCCCTTAGTCCCTACCCGTTTCCTCCCCTTTCATTAACTGTCTACTTCCCAATGTCTCTCCATTCACCCCAATTATATGTATTATTTCCTCTGTTTTCTCCGATGTATCTCTACACTCCCTCCTCTTTTCTTATCCTTGTATTGTTCCATTCCGATTCATCCACTTTCCCTGTATCTCATTACTGTCCACTTAAACTTACCACTCCTGCATCTCTCACATTCTTCCCCATACCGCTCCACTTTCCATCATTTAATCCCCCACCCCTAGAATGATTGATGATTCTGACTTAGACTGTAAAATGCTGCAAGAAGACTTTCAGGGGCTCCGTTTGAAGCCGTGGCAGCTCAAAAGTGTCATTATTTATAAATTGTCCAACATGCTTTATAGAGGCCCATCAGAGGACATAGTGAACGCATAAGCAATTTGTTGAAGAAGAAATGTCCACAAGTAGCCAAGTAGTAGGTTCCAAAGATGATACTTTATTAAGTTCCAGTTAAATAAGATGTGAGATAGTAGATAAGATGGTTAGTTGGTATAATGTAGCCCCACCAGGAGCAGCCTCCCTGCTGCCCAGCCTCCAATCTTCAACTGACACTCTAACCAAGTCCAAGCACTGAAACGCTCTGTAACATCATGCTACATTCTCAGTCATTCAGGCTGAACAGAAGGGAGAATATCAATGCAAAGAAAAAAGGGAAGAAATCACGCTATAACATATCCTCCTTCTTTACATCAACAAATGAAATGTACTGAAGAAAGGATCAAAGAATGATGAAAGTCAAAGATGTAGATTCAACTATTGAAAGAAAATGATATAGGGTCAATGTAAATTGATACTTGTATAGCGCGCACTACTCACCTGCAAGGGTCTCAAGGCGCTTGTACGAATACCGCTGTGGAACCCATCCCGGCTTTCCCTGTGAGGCGTCCACTCCTGGGCACCCCAAAGGTGGAGGCCAGGCATCCTTAGCTTTGTGGGGGCCGTTGTGGAGATCTATTGCCCAGAGTTGCAGAGTGGGACTTTATGATTAGAATAGGCACCGAGGCGAGAATTATCAGGTCCGTGGAACTTTGAGCTCAAGACCCGTCGAGGTGGGAATTGAACCCTGGTCCCGGGCTAGACCTCTGCATCAGGGTCTGCCGCTCTAATCATTGAGCCACACTGACCTACAGTCTCAGGCAAAGCAGGAAATAAACCACAAAAGGCAAGAAGTGCTATCCTAAACGCAAAAGTACAATGGCATGAAAATACAATAATACAATGGCATAAAATAGCTGAAAATTGCACCAAATAAACAGAACACATGCACACCAACCCCTTTTCTCACAAAGGAAAGGCACAACCCAGAAAACAAAAACATGAGCCAAGAAAAACGCACACCTGAAGGGACCTACATTCTCAGGCAAAGCAAGAAATAAACCACTAGTAGAAATGTAAGACTGCGCTGTAGAGCATGTGCACACAAAGTAGAATGTATGCCCTGAAATACTACTAAAAGCAACATACATACGCACAAAATAAAATTCAAAAATCAAGAAGCAGGCACGCAAAACCGAATGGAGAACGAGAAAGCATGGTAAGCAAAACAAGTACAATACTCGTACGCCTGATGTCTCAGGCACCCCTAGAAACCGTGGATCCCATCACCTGCAACACACAAAAAAATGTAGACAAGGAAGAGCCATGAAGGAAACAGCAAACCAGCGCTGCAAACATGACAGAACACAAACACGGAACATAGAAAAGTACGTACGTGGCACATAGCATGTACAGGGAAACACTCAGCCACCCAAACAGCAGAATATGTACTGGGATGCATTCACCCACGAAAACAGAATAAAATGTACTGGGATACACTCACCCATGAAAACAGCAGAAGAAGTACTGGGATGCACTCGCCCAGGCAAACAGAATGAAGAGTACTGGGATGCACTGACCCATGAAACAGAATAAAATGTACTGCGATACACTCACCCATGAAAACAACAGAAAATGTACTGCGATACACTCACCCATGAAAACAGCAGAAGAAGTACTGGGATGCACTCGCCCAGGCAAACAGAATGAAGAGTACAGGGATGCACTCACCCATGAAAACAACAGAAAATGTACTGGGATGCACTCACCCACGAAACAGAATGAAATGGCACCAACTAAGATGTAACGTGTAACCTGTAACTAAATTCCACAGGCAAAACACAGAACGAAACCCATTCATAAAAGGAGCATAAGAGTACATAAAATCAAGCAACAATATTATACAAGCACTAACAAGTAACAACAATATCACAAAACTCCGGTGAGCGATATCTCACCCGAAATCTTCGCAGAGATGATGGGTAAAGACCTCAGTGAAAAATCCAACATGGTACTCGCTTCAAATATAAACTTGGTTTAAAAGTAACTCCAGTGCGTGGCATTTCTAACACGAAGCAGAGAAAGCTGGAAAGCACCGAGTGGATCACAATTGTCCCGAAATGTAAGTCATTGACAAGGTCTATAAATCAAAGAGTACTTGTTGTACCTATGGAGATTAATCTCAGAGAAGTAGATAAAGAAAACGATGTGAGGTCCCTGCGCACCCTCATATTTCACCACTGCAGGCGAACAGAAAGTTTCAACTGAAGTGGATGTCAACTGACTATCCATGGAGAATCTCCGAATCATCATGATGCTTGGCACGAGTATTGTTGAACAGAGGGTTTGGCTCACGGACCAAAGAAGCAAACAAAACATGACATCATGCTACATTCTCAGTCATTAGGCTGAACAGAAGGGAGAATATCAATTCAAAGAAAGAAGGGAAGAAATCACGCTATAACACAATTACAGAGCTCTCAAGGTTACCGGGTCCATGCGTGCCTGAAACAGTCCAGCTCTTTGCTTTGCATTTTGGGACTTGTAGTCTTCTATAGTCCCAATAATAATTCTGGACTGCTGCTCCCAAAATACAAAGCAAAACCCTGGACACGCTGAGCTAGTCAGCATGGGCCTGGCACACCTGAGAGCTCTGCACTTTAATGGTTTTGCCTTTGTTTACCCCTTGGTGTAAAGAGCTTTTCAACTCTAAGCTCTCTTCATAGTGCTATTATCAGACAACATTCAGTCAATTAAAAGTCGGCAGCTGTACTCTCAGCTCTCAGTATACTTGTTGTAGTATGACTAACCCAGGCTTCTGATATACGCAATGTGACACCCGGGCCAGGTTTGCTTTCTCCATGTCGCTAGCACCAAGGTCCTCGACTTACAGTGATACCAGTAGCAAGCTTTCCATCAGCTCACAGTGATACCATCACCAACACTGCCATCAACTCGCGGATACCTCCAAGATTCCAAGCCCTTGAAAGTAACACCAGTGCCGAGCATCTGTTCCTCTCATCAGCGCCAAGCTTCCCATCCCATGGCAGTGATACTGGTGCTGAGCTGCCATCCCCTCAAGTGATACCAGCTCTGAGATACCCATGTACTCACAGCAACTCCATAACCAAGCTTCTCAACCCTTGTCAGTGATACTGGTACAGAGCTGCCATCTCCTCAAGTAAAACCACCTCAGAGATTCCTATGTACTCGCAGGGACACCATAGCCAAGCTGCCCTTCCCCTGGACAGTAACACAATCCAGAGCTTCCCTTCTCCTCTCAATGTTAGTAGCTCCAAACGCCCCATCCTGACATTGATTCCAGGGCCAAGCTCCGCATTACCTCAGAGTAATACCAGCTCTGAGATTTCTATGTACTCATAGCGAGAGCATAGCCAAGCTTCCCTTCCCTGGACAGTGTCATCATCCTGAGCTTTCCTTCTCCTCTTAATGTTAGTAGCACGAAACCCCCTATCCTGTCATGACATTGATTCCAGGGCCTAGCTCCCCATTACCTCAGAGGAATAGCAGCTCTGAGATTCCTATGTACTCGCAGCGGGAGCATAGCCAAGCTTCCCATCCTTTGACAGTAACATAAGCACCAAGCTTCACTTCTCGTCTGATTGCCACCAGCATCAAGCTTCCCTTCCTGAGAGTGATGCCAGTGTTGAGCTGCCCATACTCTCATAATAATACCACCCCTAACTTCCAATACCCTGACAGTACACAAGCACCAAGCTTCCTTTCTCCTCTCAGTGGTATGGGTGCCAAGCTTCCCAGAGAACAAGAATGTAGATAGAAAGATAGATAGATGGATAGATAGATAGATAGATAGATAGATAGATAGATAGATAGATAGATAGATAGATAGATAGATAGATAGATAGATAGATATTGGTCGACTGGTATAGAGGCATAACGACATATGGATGGTAGGGTATACAGATAGAGGTCTAGTGAGACAGATATAGATAAATATGTTTAGATAGATAGGAATAGTTAAGCAGGTACAACAAGCTAGCAAGATCGAAATAGAGATACAGATACATCTGTGTAGGTAAATAGTGAAAGTTTAAATAGATTGATATACATAGGTTTATATATTTACATACAGATACATAGAGAATAATAAACAGTAACAGTAATGAACAGATCAGTATAGATCCTGATAGTTGTGTGTGTGTATATATATATATATATATATATATATATATACACACACCCACAGACACACACAAACATGTATATATATAGTTATGTATAGTTTTAAATATATATAGTTCTTAATAGGTGTAGATAGATAGGACAAGATAGATTAATAGACAGATATATAGGTAGGTTCAGATAGATACAGATTGGTGATGGGGGCACAGTCTAGATAGAAAGGCTCAGGGCGATAGGTATTGATAGATGGGAATTCATAATTTACAAGGGACCTGAGCATCTTCACTGCCTCATTGCTAGATTTGTAGGTATTATTTTGGTGTGAGAGCATGTCAGGCACTTGCCTGGGGCCTGGCCTGCTCTCCATGACTGTGCTCCCCAATCGCCTGCCCCCCCTGCTTGCCTAATCCCCGCCAACCGTAAACACTGAGCAGTCAGGTCCAAGACAGGCAGTTTCAAAACATTTCTTTGCAGGTAGCCTGATAAGTATTATCATTTTAGTTTTCCTATTGCAGTCAGTGGCTCTCAGGGTGGGGCTGGCAGAGCAGGGGGAGGAGTGGTTTGCACTCCCTAAGTGCACGCGATTGCTTGGTCATACCTCTCTGGCCGGCCAAACAGTCCTACGCACTTTGCATCTTCCCCACCAGGCTGTAGTGCACAGCATGGGGCTGAAGATGCCCAGCCACCCATTCCCTGTATGAGCGCCCAACCACGGCGCTCAGACCAATGCAGAGTTGCGATTGGCTCAGGTGAGCCTGGGAGCACGGGTGCTTCCTGCTGCCGGACCGGAGACAGGAAGAAGGGGACGGAGGAAAGGAGGCGGCCAGCCGTTTTCAGGTAAGTGTTTTTTTTCTTTTTTCATCCCTCCCCGCACCACGACCCATGTCCAGTAGCAGCCGCTACTGCTCCCTACTCCCCCCCACACTCCATGGTGCTACACAGACTGTACCTAGCTTGATCGCAGGCAAAAATAGAAAATGAACAGTGAAATCGGACATACATTACACTGTTTAAAACCATCTCCCAGGTTGGGAACATTTAAATATAAAACAGACTGTTTCACACATTGGGAACGTTTAAATATAAAACAGACTATTTCACAGATTGCGAACATTTAAATATAAGATTTATTTTAAGAACTGTGTCCTCAGAGATGAGAACCATCTTCATGAACATATTCAGCCTCCCATTTAATAAAGTGAAGCATTCTAAAGCTGTCTCATTCAGCATCATGCCTCCCAGTGCAGGCACCTACGACAGCAGTTCTAGTTTTTCAGAACTTTGTGTTCCTCACAGGCTGCTGGTATGAGAACAAGCTGTATTGCTGAGTGGGATTTGACTGTCTGCGCATCTGGCTATAAATCTTCTGAGTGAATATTGACTTGATACCAGCCAATTAAAATGCAGCATTCTACCAGTGCAAAACTGTCTGATTTTTAATACTCTTTAGACACTTTCAGCATCATTCCAATATGAGTGGCAACATCTTTTAAAAAGTACACACATTTTTACTGGTATACCATGTTCATATGGTATGACATGCAGGCAGCTGGATGTAATAGTTGAGCAGTGTGTAGGAGGTGAGAGAGCGCAATTTGAATAAAAAGTATATCCGAACCATATTCACAAGCATATCGCATAAACGTGGAATCTATAACGTGAAGTTAACACTTGTAGCGTAAAATTAGCCGATGTAACCAATGTAATAGGAAATGTATCTGTATCTATTTTATAAAGTGTATTAGAGTTGAGAAGCCCGTATACGTAGTGGGCTAATGTAGAAATGTATAGTAACGCTTAAGAATAGTAGAACGTGCAAAACTGAATAGACGTGTGTAATCATGAAACGGAGAAAACGGCGAAACGTAAAGTGACGAAATGTGCAGAGAATGTATAGCACGATGTAAGCACGAGAAAATAAATGTTGCGTTATATGTAGGATGTATTCACTTATAATCATTGCTTTGCTAAATTCGATTATATATAAATGTGTGTTAAAGGTTATACTGTGTAGAAAGCTTTTGTAGGAATGTTAGAAAAGAGTTTAGTCATATGTGATTTTAACCTAACTGACCAAGAGTTCGCAGGAGTGTAGTCCACTGTATGTAATTTAGTAGGCTCACAGGAGTCGTGAATAGCCTTGATCTGAATGTGCGAGACAAGAGTCAAAGGTCTTGCTAGATTTAAGGTGACAATGCTGGACGAAGTTTATGGCCTAAACGTGATAAGAGACGCTTGGAATTTGAGTCTTGTTTAGAAATGACCGTTCACAGGACCAAAGAAGGTTAAGAATATAGTCGTAAAGAGTAGAGTTCTGCTGAGGTGATAGACTTTTGCTCCGAAAGTGTCAAATGAAATGTCAAATGAAGTCACCAGCAAGAAGACGAAGATGGCGTCTAAGGAGAAGGGTCAACTTAACGGACGACGCGAAGAGATGAAGCTATGGAAAGAGCAAAGAATGACATCATGGGGAAAGTACGTGGTGGGCGTCGAAGGGGCGTTCCATCCATACTGTGATTGTGTATTTTAGGGACAGTACCGCGGGGAGAAGATAGCGCAGATGACTTGAGCAGATGTCCTGAGAAGTCAGAGAGAAAGAGCAGAGCGCAAGAGAGCAGTAGGCCGAGGACCCTTAGAGAGCGGATGGGTAGGCAGAGAGGGTACTGCTTCTCTATATAAGTTACCATTAGGGGTTAAGAGAGTTTGAACTTCTTTGGAAGTCAAACTGCTGACACCTTTTTAGGTAAGGAACTTGCGAAGTAGGGATGTCACCTAGTACAGAGTAGGGACAGAATTAACTTGTTTATTCTTTTTGTAGATGACGCAACGGAACCACATTGTGTCGATGCTTTTTAATCTGCTGATTCTTGAATTGACTTTAATTGTATTCTTTTGTAGACTAAGGTTCTTTAGGGAATTTATGTTCCTTCTAGTTCCTGTATACTTGTTGAATCTTATCCTGAGAGGATTGTATATGCACTTAATTCTGATTTTATATTAAACTTTTAAAACTTCATCAGTCGTAAGTGGTCCTTCAGAGTTGCGTCAGTTTATGGGGTTAATTTAACCTATGCGGGGTTTGTCTTTTACTCAATGACAGAAAATAACCGATCCAAATTGATGAATGAGATTAGTATCTAAGTGATTAAAAAGGGTATCAAAATCTCATTCCCCGCAGTTGGTAGCAGAGAAAGATGGTTTTCTTCTTGAGGAAGACAACCTAGGTCAGGTCTAGATTACCCCAAGGTCCCTAGTCATCGACGACCAGAAGAAGAATCCCTGCCGAAGAAGGTGCTGACGGTGCGTCGAGAGAAAAGCAGCAGAGTCGGTCGAGAGTGAGTATAAGGGTCATGCGTTGTAAGATTGCGGTATTTTATGTTGTACTTGTGTTGTAATGTCAAGCGGAGTTGAATGCCTGTAGTGTGATTGAGGGAAGGTTGGGATCGCGCGCAACCGGATAAAATCTTAAGTTCAAGGAGAGCTTAAGTGGTTCGGGTGTATCGAACACCCAGAGTAATTGTCTACCATTGAAAGGGGGTCATGAGGTACCATTGATCGCCCGTAAGACCGATGATAGGGGGAGCGTAAGAGTGAGTGTATGAGTAACGGACGCTGGTCGTACGTTTACTGTGTGTAAGTAACCTATCAGTTAAGGCGAGCGTCTGACCGTGAGAGGAAAGACGTCTCGTCAGTTGAGGTGACAATTACAATTAGACTGTGGCCGTACAGTCAGAGAAAAGTGATCGCTTGGACGGAAGTAGTCATTTTTCAGCGTATGAATGAAAACGCATGCAAGATCGTGAGACGAGTTGAGAAAGGAGGGGAACTGCTGCAGAGGGGACGAGTGACGTCAGCGTAGAGCCGCGCTGAGATTGGTCGGTCAGCGTAGAGTCGCGCTGGGATAGGCTGATTAGCGAGAGCCGCGTAGGGATTGGTTGTTTGTCATCGGGTCGTAAATAAGGAAGAGAAAAGGAAAATCGTAGATTATCGAAAATGAAGTGTTTTAAACGTTTAAGGGCGACCTTTAAGAGAGATAGAAGAAACTTGTATGCCGGAGAAGAAGCTCCACCAGAAGGCACACCAGCTTATCATATGGCAGTGAATGTAGGCTTACACTCGATATTATGGATCTCCGAGTGGAATAAGCTAACGGAAGGGAATAAGGAACTGACGTTTCCGAGATACGGGACGTTTAAATTGGAAGTATTGAACCAACTGAAAGCGGTAATGCTTGCAACAAGACCTCTACCGAGGCCAACACAGTTCGAAGCCCTTAGTGCATAGTTTAGAGCAGCACACGAAAAGAGCTTAAAGAGACGCCAGGAAAGAGCGAGGCGATCGGTAAAAGCAGTGCAGGATGCTAAATGGGACGATGAAGCTAAAAAGTGGAGGGTGCAAAAGATAGAAGCAGACAAACTGTTCACAATGCTAGAAGCTACGGGAGAAAAGAAACCTCTAGAAGAAGATGAGGATAGCGAGCCAGATGAGGATCTGATAGAAAGACTATTAACAGATAGACCACCTCCGTACAACAGAGAAGCCGAAAGTCCCGCATTACAGCAAGGGGACGGAGCTAGATGGGGGAATATAAATCGCTCCCAGTAACAGAGTGGGATGCCAAGAAAGGTGAGGAAGTACCTCAATCTAGTCCCGAACAGAGAGTAGTGGGAAGATTCGTGGTCCAGAAGGTGCCAGAAACACAGCATGCAAGGTCGTATCAAATGCCCGACGCTTTACAAGTACCTGTTACCATAGGCCCTATAGTGTCAATCTACAACCCAGAGGGGGTTCAGCAGGAGGAACAGGCACGATGGGACAGAGAGAGGGCAGAGATAGAGGGAAGGAATAATACGATCAATTCCCAGAGGCAGTTGCTAGGACCAATGAGTCGGAGTACCCCACTAGATTCCGCAACGGGTCCCTGGATAGAACAGGGGGGCCAAAGAGGACAGATGGATTTGAGGGGACCGAAACCGAAATCCTATAAGGAATTAAGGGAATATTTGAGAGAATGGGACGCTGCCGAAGAGACTCAGAATAAAAGATTAGAAACAGGAGCAGAATGGAGTGAGCAGGATAACAGGATCCTCTCTCACTGCGGAGCTGGCGAAAGCAGCCCTGAGTGGGAGGGAGGGAGTCAAGGAAGCAGAGGAGATACTTGCCATACTGCCAGTGGCAATAGGCAAATGTGCGACGACAGGAATGCAGGGTGTGGGGGAGTGCCTCGCGTCATCCTTAGTGAGGGGGAACGAAAGACGCAGGAGTACCGAAATAGTTTCAAGTGCACTCACCATGCCCCGGACAAAAATGTGCGACATTGGAATCACGGGAACATGGAGAGTCGCGAAACGTCTCGCCATGCATCCGGTGATCACGGACGAAGTCAGGGGAATATAGGGAGTCGCGAAACGTCTCGCCATGCATCCGGTGATCACGAACGAGATCGCGGGAACATGGAGGACCGTGGAGGACCCTTCATTTTATTGAGCGACACCAGACAGCAAGGGATTTGCAGTGATACAGAACAGCACGGAGGATCCTATATTGTATCTAGAGAAACCGAGCCGAAAAGACGGAATGTAGTGATGGGGAATGGATTAACGTTCCACCATACCCCAAGGGAAGATGGAAAATCTTGGGATCTAGAGAGGTGGGAACAAAGAGATGGAAGAAGAACTCCTCATAACTCACCTGTGCTTAGACGGAGGGCGCATAGTGGAGGTGAGAGGGGTGTGAGTGAACAACCTAGGACTGACGTACTGAGAGCTGAAATAAAAGCAAGACAGCTTGATGTAACGAGTTTAAAATCAGACTTGGATGAGATAATTGACGGCACAGTGGCAATAGAAAGGTTAGAGCTGTACGAACCGGATGAAATACTGTTTTTATCTAAGGATGTTACTCGGAAAGCAAGGGCGGCTCATGAAAAATTATCTGAATTGGCAGACAGGTATATGATAGACATGTCACGGACTAAAGCTTTACAGGCCAACCATAGGCTAAATTGCACGGATCAGGATCTAGATGAGCGTAGGACGATTGGGCTAAGAGTACACATAAGGGAACTAATCATGTGTATCAGAATATGGAGGGATCTGGATAAATGGGAGGAAAGATGGTCCAAGAGGGGGTCCGTCAGAAGGAGTACACTTGCGAAGTCCCAAGATGGAGAGCTAATGCGAATGGAAGCTTTCCCTTTGCGAGAAATCGCGAACGGAAACTACGTCCATGTGCCCTGGAGTAGGGGGGATTTAGCGGCATTTACTAATTCTTTCCCCAAGTTAAGAGAAAACCCCGTGGAGTGGTACAAGCAGGTAGAGAGATTCATGAAGATCTCTAAGGTGCTGTGGATCGATTTGAACACCTTGTTCGATATCGTAGTACCCGGAGATTTGTGGACGGCATGCAAACTTAGTGTTGAATGGCCCGCTTGTGAGCCTCCGAGAGATGCCAGGACGAATGGTCCATCAGATAGAGTCATGGAAAAGTACGAGAGAGTAATAGCATGGTTAAAGGAGAAAGTGCCAGTGCAAGACATAGACTGGGTTAAGATAGATCGAACAACTCAGGAACCTAAAGAGACAGTTCACGAGTTTTATGAGAGATTGCTGAAAGCATTCAAACAGTATAGCGGGTTGGATGTCATGGATCCTAAAGACATAGGACAGTTTGTGTCGAAGTTTGTTCTAGGATTGAGACCAGACATAAGCCTAATGATTCAACAGCATTTGATTTGTTGGCAGAACAAACCGTTAGATGAGATTCTGGGGTATGCGAGGTACTGTAGCGACGAAATAGACTCAAAAGCAAAGAAACTTAAAGAAAAGCTGATGTTGGTGCAGATGCAATCAGCTGGAAAGGGTGGACAGCGGCAACAGGGAACAGGAACACCAGTAAAGAAACAGAATAATCAAAACAGAGATGAGGAAGAAAGACCGAGACCGAGAATAGATATCGCGACACTTAAAAAGACAACGAGGTGCCATCAGTGTAACGAGGTGGGACATTGGAGACGCGAGTGTCCCTATAATGTCGAGACGGGGGAGTTAGAACAGGAGGAGGATGAGGTTCAACCCAGCATGGTAAAGGGAACAGCAGTCCCGAAGGGAAAGTTTATCAAAGGGGGGAATCAGACTCCTCGAGCGCCGTTCCCTCAACCGCCTCGCATTACAAATGGAGGAAAAACCTATAGACAAATGCCATTGTTCGTAGGAGGAGAAGAATGCTACTACGTTGATCCTCTTACAGGGCAACGAGTGAATAGAGAAGAAGACTGTACTCTAGGAGCGGCCCTGGAAGTAGATCAGAGAGGACCATACGTAGAAGCTGAGGTGGCTGGATGTCCTACGACCTTTTTGGTAGACACGGGGGCCACTCGATCCACTTTGAGATCAGCGGTAGTCCCAGGTTTGCCAATGTCGGGAGAGACGATTCAGGTGGTAGGAGTCGCAAACAGGAGGATGACGAATCCTCTGACAGAACCAGTGTCAGTAAAGATAGGGAATTACAGTGATGAACATCAGTTTGTAATCTGTGATTCTAGCCCTGTGTGTCTGTTAGGAAGAGATCTGGTGTGTAAACTGAATTGCACAATACATTGCACACCTGAAGGAGTAGAAGTGCAGACCAACGATGAGGATGCCGATTTTAAGGTTGTAAACTCGCAGGAATGCGTGGAACTATATCCTACCTTGACAGTGGAGGAGCTTCCACAGGATTTGAGGGAGAAAGTGTCAGCTGAGGTGTGGGATTTTACTGGAGAAGAAATAGGATTGATCAAAGGGGTAGAGCCAGTAAAGATCATGGTAAGACCCAATGCCGAGTATCCAAGAACACCACAATATAAGTTGACATCGGAGACGATTGCAGGAATAAAGCCTGTGATCGAATCCATGATTAAACAGGGAATACTGAAAGAGATCGTGGGAAGTCCATGTAACTCCCCGATTATGGGTTTGCAGAAGCCTAGTGGAAAATACAGAATAGTGCAGGACCTTCGAAAGATTAATAATATCGTTGTTTCATGTTGTCCAGTGGTACCGAATCCATCAGTGATATTGTTTCAGATACCGTTCCAAGCTGAATGGTTCACCGTGATAGACTTATGCCAGGCTTTCTTTTCGATTCCTTTAGATGAGGAGAGCCAGTATTTGTTCGCTTTTAAGCTGGAAGATCGCGTTTTAACATGGTGTCGTATCCCTCAGGGGTATACAGAAAGCCCATCGATTTTTAACCAGCTGCTGAAGAAGAATCTTGAAAGACTAGTACTGCCCAAGAACTCGGTTCTAGTCCAGTACATAGACGACCTCCTAGTGGCGTCAGAAACTGAGGAAGCTTGCAGAGTAGACACCATTACCTTACTAAATCACTTGGCCGAGAACGGACACAAGGTGTCTCCAAGTAAATTGCAGTATTGTCTGACCGAAGTGCAATACTTGGGCCACAGGATTGAAAAGGGAAAACGGAAGGTGTCTCCAGACAGAATAGAGGCGATCATGAAAATGAACGCGCCTAAAACACAAAGAGAAGTCAGGAGGTTTTTAGGCATGGTCGGTTATTGTCGGCAGTGGATAGCCAACTTTTCACTGAAGGCAAAACCTTTACTACAACTGACGCACAAAGGAGTGTGTGATCCGGTACCATGGGACAAAGATTGTTTGATGGCGTTTTTGCAGCTGAGGGAGGACTTATGTCGTGCCCCGGCTTTAGGAATGCCTGATTACACAAAACCATTCTTGCTTTACTGCTGCGAAAGAGAGGGTTGTGCTTTAGCAGTTTTGGCCCAGATACACGGAGATGCGCGTAGGCCAGTTGCTTATTTTTCGGCTACATTAGATCCAGTAGCCGCAGCGTTGCCCGGATGTCTCAAATCCGTAGCTGCAACGGGTGTCAGCATTGAACGATGTGAAAGTGTGGTAATGGGACATCAGTTAGTGGTGTACGTACCGCATTCTGTAGAATTGTTAATGACCAGGACTAAGACTCAGCATCTGACGAATAGCAGGCTCACACGCTACGAGCAAGTCATATTGGCTGCCGAGAATGTGACCCTAAAAAGATGCTCCGTCTTGAATCCTGCTACGTTGATGCCACTTCCAAATGATATTGATGATGAAATTTGTACAGATCATGACTGCCTTGATGTGACTGAACTATGCACCAAACCGAGACCAGATATCGTAGATGAGCCATTGACTGACCCCGATGAAATATTCTTTGTTGATGGTTCATGCGTAAGAGACGATATTGGTCAGCTGAGAGCAGCATATGCAGTTTGTACTATTACCAGAGTTGTGGAAGCCGCTTGCCTGGAAGGAGTACATTCCGCTCAGGTAGCTGAAATTATTGCTTTGACGCGTGCCTGCTTAGCAGGTAACAAAATTCGAGTCACCATATACACCGATAGCCAGTATGGTTTCGGGGTAGTTCACGATTACGGGCAGTTATGGTCTCAAAGAGGTTACATGACCTCCTCGGGTTCTCCAATTAGGAATGGAGAATTCGTGAGATTATTGTTAGAGGCATTGCAAGGTCCGTCAGCCATAGCAGTTGTCAAATGTGCTGCGCACACGAAGAATGTAGACTTTGTGTCGCAAGGCAACCGTTATGCTGACGAGGTAGCACGTTACTGTGCAGAACAAGGTTATTCTCACACCAATGTAGAAGTGGGGGGAATACAGGAAAGAATTGAATTGACAATGTTGTTAGATACTGTAGATACATGGGATGAGTTGAAATGTGTTCAGGAAAATGCACCAGATGATGAGAAAAAGGGCTGGGAGACAGCTGGATGTACAAAAAGTGAAATGAACTTTTGGATCTCTGCAGATGGGAGAGCAGTTTTACCAAACGAACTTGTTAGTCCAATGGCAAGTAAATTGCATGGATCAGCACACATAGGTAGAGATGCCATGGTGAGAGTATTCAGACAAACGTGGTTTAATCCGAAGTTTAGAGTAGCGGCAGAAGCGGTATGTCAGCGTTGTGCGATCTGTCAGCACCTAAACGTAGGAAAGAGAACACCAGTCACACTGAGTCACATTGGGAGGTCTGGGGGGCCTTTCAATAGAATGCAGCTTGATTTCATCGAAATGCCTCAATGCAATAGACTCAGATACGTTTTAGTGATTGTCTGTATATTTTCTAGATGGGTTGAAGCTTACCCGACACGTAGGTGCGATACACTCACAGTAGCAAAATTGTTGCTTAGAGAGTTGATACCGAGGTTCGGGGTGCCATCCTCTTTGGAATCGGACAGAGGAACTCATTTCAATAGCGAAGTAGTGAAGATGCTATGTTCAGCTTTGAGTATTGACCAGAAGCTCCATTGCAGTTATCGACCAGAAGCTTCAGGGATTGTAGAACAAATCAACAGTACAATCAAGTCCAGACTTGCCAAAGTTTGTTCATCGACATCCCTGAATTGGCCTGATGCACTTCCATTGGTTCTTATGAGTATACGTAGCACACCAGATAGGAAAACAGGTCTGTCTCCACACGAGGTGCTAATGGGAAGAGCTATGAGATTGCCATCGGTTCCGACTGCAGCGCTATTGAACATCACAGACGATTTGATCTTGGACTACTGCAAGGGACTATCTGATGCCATTAATTCTGTGTCCCTCCAGGTCCAGGCTGCAGAGGTTCCATCAGCACAAGACTTGTGCCATGACCTGTGTCCGGGGGACTGGGTCCTGGTGAAGAAGCACGTCAGGAAGAACTGTCTAGACGTGCGCTGGCGAGGACCGTTCCAAGTCATACTAGTTACGAACACTGCAGTAAAGTGTGGAGGCTTGCCCAACTGGATACACGCCTCACACACCCGAAGAGTGCCAACACCTCTGGAAGAAACAGCTCCTCTCTCGGATGAGAATCCAGCAGAAAGCGGAGAAGCCACAGAGGGGGAAAGCCAAGCTGTAGAGGTGATCGAAGAGGCTGAGCCTGTGTCGGAGCAGGCCGACGACGGTCAGGACACCAGTGGGACCGAAGTCGTCTCAGAAGAAGAGAGTACATGGGAGTTCGAATCAGATACCGAACAAGCTGTGAGTGATCAAGAGACAAGTCCAAGAACAAGGAGCAGGAGGACAAGGAGTGACGAAGCCAGTTGGCCGGAGAGAAGGAGAAGGCCAAACTTAAAAACAAATCAAGAAAGAACCCTTGTCCCGATTTCTGAAGAGTCGGATCAAGAAGAAGAAACTACGGATTCAGGTTCTGAGAGTCCGAGAAGATCGAGAAGGGTACGTGTGCCCTGCAGAAGGTACGCCACCCCAGAGTGGACTTATCTAGCAGATGTCTTGGGGACAGAAATCTGGGAGAGTGAGAGAAGTGAAAGTGATCGATCTCGATCCATTTGTGGCAGTGGAGATATGGATGTTGACGCCTGGACTCGAGACTGAAGGGTTACTGACTTTCACACTTCCCATACCCCCATGCCTAAGTCGGATCAAAGATCTAGTGCTAAATCGATTACAGTTTCCGACTTTTGGTCATCAAATACCAGAACAAGAAGAAAAAGTCATTCGTTTTGAATTATTGGAACATGTTATTAAAGCTGCAGGTACGAGAATAATTGTAGATGCATAAAGACTTTTGTGTTTAAGCTATAAAGAAGAAGATAAGCTAGCGCCGAGTGGAAAGAAGAATAAAATTAGGGATTACATTTAGAGGACGGAGAAGGGTTAGGGTTGTCTATTGTTGAAGATAAAAAGACACTGTTGTGAAAAGAGACTTTTTGTTGATAAAGAGCACTTTACAGACTGAAAGGCAAATAAAGAAAATAAAGACTTGCAAGGAAAACTTTTCTTCGCAAAAGAAAGAGCTACGCTGTTTGATAACATGGAGAACGGCAACCCAAACCGAAAAGCAAAATGCATAATAGGTACACTAATAGCAGTAGTAATTTTTCTTATTATTACAGTAGTTACCACATCATACATGGTAGGACATGCAAGTGAAAGAGAGACAACAGATGTAAAGCCTGTAACGACTTTGAAACCTGCTCTTGTTGGGAAGAAGGAGGAGAGCAATGTCATCCGTGAAAAGGCGTTACTGGCAAATGAAGCTCGTAGGTTACACGTAGACGAGTCACAGGGAAATTTTAGGTCAAATGCATATGCCAAGCTATTGTATGAGTATATCGATGCCATGGAGGCCAAAGAATGCTATGTATGTATGCAATTGCCGGCTTCCGTAGACGAAGGCATCCGATATCATCATCTCCCACTGACTTATGGAATAACATGTAGTTTACTGCTCAGTATATTTTATGGTAGGGAAGGATTTGAGTACTACTTTTCAAATTATGATTCGGTACTGCCTGAAGTCCCTAATTATAAGCAAATGAATAAGTGGGACTATTATAAAAAGGAGGATAGATTAGCCAAGTTCTTTCTTCCTTGGGATACACTAGATACTTCATATGCACGCAGAAATAATCTGACTTGCAAAGTGTCAGAAGTAGAGAAAAAGTTCATAGGACAAGTAGACGACAGATACAGAAGGCAGAAGATTCTGAAAATGTCAGGACAGTGGAAAACAGATTGGACCGAAGAAGAAAAAGCACACAAGAAGAAAGGTAGCAATGGTCCAATAGCTTTGGATAGAACGCAGGAAGGAAAGTTATGTTTAACTCGAAGCAAGACGTATTATGAGAGTGTATTTGTAGGTGAAGTAAATTGCGAACATGCTTTTAGATTAGAGTACTATACGAAAGATTTTATGAAAGGGATGCAAGCGATTCCTAATGTATATTTTGTATGTGGAAGAAATGCCTATGTAAAACTGCCTGACAATTGGTATGGTTCGTGTTACTTGGCAATTGTCTTCCCCAAAATATATCATGCAAAGGATTTAGCGATCATAGAAGGAAAGGCTTCGACAAGAGCGAAAAGAGAAGTAGGAGATGCTGAAGTAGTTGGAGACATTTTTGGAGCAATGTTTCCTATGTTAGGTTTAATACTTAACGATGTTAAGATCAGGAGACTAGCTACAGTGGTAGATAGATTATCTGCAAGTACTGCAAGGTCATTAATGCTAGTAGAAGGAGAGATGCAGTCGATTAGGGCAATGGTTCTTCAGAACCGACTTGCTTTAGATGTACTGCTAGCAAAAGAGGGCGGAGTCTGCAAGGCTTTGAAGGTCCAAGAATGTTGTACTTACATTCCAGACAATTCAAAACCACTTGAGAAAGTCATACAAAACATTACAGAGATACATCGAGAAATCGAAGATTTATCAAAAACAAATGTTTGGGAGAAAGTAGGTCATGGAGTAGGAAAGTTTGGAAGTTGGTTTGCCAACCTTGGTAAAAGCATTGTGTGGTATATATTAAAACCTGTATTGATAGTATTGATTTGCATAATCACATTATTAGGGTTAGTGAAATTGTACAAATGGTATAGGTCGAACCGGTTACAAAGATCCATGAGAGAGCAAGAAAGGAGATTAGCTGCTTTACAAGATCAACAGTACAAGAGTTTAAGAGCTCTCGAAACGATAAAAAGAGGGAATATTGTAACTAGTTCTGTGTAGAGTGTTATTATTATTATTATTATAGTTAAGTTTGTAAAGCGCTCAGCTACCCGTAGGTTTCCCGGCGCTGAAACCAAAAAGATGAGAAGGGAGAGGCAGAAGAAAACTGTTAGATGTTAAATAACCAAGTTTTTACCTGTCTGCGAAACCTAAGGTAGTTGGGTTCAGTTCGTATCTGGAGGGGAAGAGAATTCCAGAGTGAGGGGGCAAGCCAGGCGAAAGAGCGGCCACCCATTCTGGCTTTTTTAACTCTGGGAACTGAAAATAAGTGTTGGCTAGATGATCGCAGATTGCGAGGGGGACAATATTGTTGTACCAAGAAATTAAGGTAAGGTGGAGCTAGGCCAGTGTTTATTCTGTGCATAATGCAGAGGGCCTTACATTTTGTCCGGTTTTCAATACGAAGCCAATGCAAAGTGCGTAGGGAGTTGGAGGTAGGGGATGTAACAGGTAGTTTGCAGAGTAGACGCGCTGCCATGTTCTGGACAGTCTGCAGTTTACGGATCACCTCTTTACAGGCTCCCAGGAGAAGGATGTTCCCGTAGTCCAGTCTAGAGGTGATTAAGGCCTGGACCACGGTTTTCTGAGTGTCCAGGGGAAGCATCCATATGATCTTACGCAGCCACTTAATGATAGTGATGCAAGTCGAAGAAGTTTTGATCACATGGTTCTTCATGGATAGTTGGTCGTCAAAAATGACGCCGAGGTTGCGTGCTGTTTTAGACGGGGTGGGTAAAGAGCCCATTTGAGAGGGCCAGTGTTGGGGTCCCCATAGGGTGGTGTTAAGACCAAACAGAAGAAGTTCTGTTTTACCCCCGTTCAGTTGCAATTTGTTGTCCAACATCCAGGCTGCGATGTTGCTGAGTCCTGTACAAAGGGAAGAGGAAGGGGAGTGAGAGTCAGAGGAAAGAGAGTAGATGATCTGGGTATCATCGGCGTACGAGTAGATGGTGAGCCCAGCTTGCTGCGCAATAGTCGCCAAAGGTCTGACATACAAATTGAAAAGCAAGGGGCTCAAGATGGAACCCTGCGGAACACCGTACGCCGATGTGAAGGTTTGAGAGGTGGATGAAGAAGAGAAAACCTGAAAGGTGCGATTTGAAAGAAAGCTAATAAACCAGTTGAGAGCTGTGCCGGTGATGCCAGAAGATCTAAGGGCGTTGATGAGAATGGGGTGGGAAACCGTATCAAATGCGGCACTCAAATCAAGCAAAATGAGTGCCACGGTTTCCCCCCTGTCTACTCTGGATCGTATGTTTTCAGAGACCCCTAATAGAGTGGTTTCTGTTGAGAAACCAGATCTAAAACCGGATTGAGATGGATGTAAGATTCCACTTGCTTCAACATGGGTAGACAGTTGGGAGTTGATATGCTTTTCCATGATTTTTGAAAAAACCGGAAGAAGGGAAATAGGGCGGAAATTAGATGGGATGCTAGGGTCAGCATTTGCCTTTTTTAGCAGAGGCACTATCATTGCATGTTTCCATGCAGAGGGTACTATAGCTTCTCTAAGGGAGGCATTGAGAAGATCCATAATGAGTACAAGGGAAGAATTGTCCAACCTTTTAAGTATTTGGGGGGGAAGAGGGTCCAATGGGGAACCGGATTTAATTTTGCTGATAACATCAGAGAGAGTCGTGATGTTGAATGGATCCCATGTATCGATCAACTGTGAAGCAGTAGAACAGGTTTCCCGTGGAAACCTGGAATCACAGGAGATCGTAAGTTTGGATAATGTGGGGAGGGTAGGCTGGACAGGAGTATGGGACTTATCCTCTGGGGTCATTCGGTCTGGAGGAGGGATTGGGGCAGGTGGATGTGGCAGAAGAGGGTGGGGTGGAAGTTTCTCAAAATTGGAATAGATGGTATCGATTTTGGCGATAAAAAATTCAGCCAATGAATTGCATTGTGTAGTATCTAGACATGGTGGTTTGGGCTGACACAGTGCGCCTGACAACTTCTGTACTACCTTAAAAAGTGCTTTGGGACGGTTTTGTGCTTCAAGGATAGTTGTGTTGACATGTTCAACTTTAGCAATTTTACATAAAGAATGGTATTTGGTTAAGGCAGCTTTGTAAATTTGCTTGGAGCAAAGGTCATATTTTATGCGCCATTTGCGCTCAAGGTTTTTGCAGGAGTTTTTTTCTTTTTTTAAGGCATCTGTAAACCAGGGTGCAGGCGGGTGGTGGAAATTGTGCTTTTGCATGCGTTGGGGTAGACATGCATCGGCAGCCTGTGATAGCCAGACATTTATAGCCTCAGTTGCTTCAGTACTAGTGACTTCCGTAAGAGGTCTAGTGTTCTCAAGGTGGGAGTTGAGTGCATTAATGTCTAATTTATTCCAGTTTCTGGATAGTCTAGATTCAGTAGGGTTAGAGGGGGTGTTAGGTTGACGACCAATGGTAATAGTGAAAGTCACCATAAAGTGGTCAGACCATATAATAGGTAAGGAGGCCTCGCAGTCGATGATTTCTAAATTAGAGAGAATGGGGTCCAGAAGGTTCCCTGCTTTATGCGTAGGACCAGAATTATGTAGAGTAATATTAAGAGCAGCCAGGTCCTGTAAAAGGTTGCTGCTGATGGAACAGCAGGGATCATTCAGGTGTAGATTGAGATCACCAATAATTGAGAAGTTAGTGGAATTCTGGATTAGTGGTGCTAAGTACTCAGGAAGAGTGGCGGCCCATGAACTCGCTGGGCCTGGGGGGCGATAAATGAGCAGCCCGGAAAGAGTAAAGTTGGGAGACAGCGAAAGCCCAAAAAGACCTGCCTCGCTGTTAGGTAATATAAAGTCTTCCCATTTGCAAGAGTACCGTCTGTTGTAAACTATCGCTATCCCTCCACCATCTTTCATGAGTCTGTTTTTTCCAACATAAGTGTAATTGTCAGGGAGAGCAGCAGCAATATCCGGGCCAGAGTGATCTTTTAGCCATGTCTCGGTAAGGAATAGAGCTGCTGGTTCCTCAGAGATGAGTAGATCAAAGATTTCCCTCTTGTGTTTGGCCAGAGATCTGCAATTCAAGCTAATCAGAGTGCGAGTCTGAGACAGGTCTATAGCTATATGTTTGGGGCGTGAGAGAGGAAAGTCAGATGAAGCTATGTTGGTTGTGGAGGGGAGGGAAGTAAGGGGGAGATAGCAAGCTGGGCAAGTGTAAGGGACATGGTGAGGATTCATGATAGTGCAGTGTGCACATAGTGGCGGCCTAAGTCTGAGGAGAGCTTCCCTAGTATAGGTGGGCGGTGAACCAGAGGGCGGAGGGCCAGGGGTCATAGCCCCTAGTCCCGGCCCGTCGCGGGCATTTAGTGATGACCCCTAGAGGTCATCAAAGGGGGGAACTGAGAGAGCGCAATTTGAATAAAAAGTATATCCGAACCATATTCACAAGCATATCGCATAAACGTGGAATCTATAACGTGAAGTTAACACTTGTAGCGTAAAATTAGCCGATGTAACCAATGTAATAGGAAATGTATCTGTATCTATTTTATAAAGTGTATTAGAGTTGAGAAGCCCGTATACGTAGTGGGCTAATGTAGAAATGTATAGTAACGCTTAAGAATAGTAGAACGTGCAAAACTGAATAGACGTGTGTAATCATGAAACGGAGAAAACGGCGAAACGTAAAGTGACGAAATGTGCAGAGAATGTATAGCACGATGTAAGCACGAGAAAATAAATGTTGCGTTATATGTAGGATGTATTCACTTATAATCATTGCTTTGCTAAATTCGATTATATATAAATGTGTGTTAAAGGTTATACTGTGTAGAAAGCTTTTGTAGGAATGTTAGAAAAGAGTTTAGTCATATGTGATTTTAACCTAACTGACCAAGAGTTCGCAGGAGTGTAGTCCACTGTATGTAATTTAGTAGGCTCACAGGAGTCGTGAATAGCCTTGATCTGAATGTGCGAGACAAGAGTCAAAGGTCTTGCTAGATTTAAGGTGACAATGCTGGACGAAGTTTATGGCCTAAACGTGATAAGAGACGCTTGGAATTTGAGTCTTGTTTAGAAATGACCGTTCACAGGACCAAAGAAGGTTAAGAATATAGTCGTAAAGAGTAGAGTTCTGCTGAGGTGATAGACTTTTGCTCCGAAAGTGTCAAATGAAATGTCAAATGAAGTCACCAGCAAGAAGACGAAGATGGCGTCTAAGGAGAAGGGTCAACTTAACGGACGACGCGAAGAGATGAAGCTATGGAAAGAGCAAAGAATGACATCATGGGGAAAGTACGTGGTGGGCGTCGAAGGGGCGTTCCACCCATACTGTGATTGTGTATTTTAGGGACAGTACCTCGGGGAGAAGATAGCGCAGATGACTTGAGCAGATGTCCTGAGAAGTCAGAGAGAAAGAGCAGAGCGCAAGAGAGCAGTAGGCCGAGGACCCTTAGAGAGCGGATGGGTAGGCAGAGAGGGTACTGCTTCTCTATATAAGTTACCATTAGGGGTTAAGAGAGTTTGAACTTCTTTGGAAGTCAAACTGCTGACACCTTTTTAGGTAAGGAACTTGCGAAGTAGGGATGTCACCTAGTACAGAGTAGGGACAGAATTAACTTGTTTATTCTTTTTGTAGATGACGCAACGGAACCACATTGTGTCGATGCTTTTTAATCTGCTGATTCTTGAATTGACTTTAATTGTATTCTTTTGTAGACTAAGGTTCTTTAGGGAATTTATGTTCCTTCTAGTTCCTGTATACTTGTTGAATCTTATCCTGAGAGGATTGTATATGCACTTAATTCTGATTTTATATTAAACTTTTAAAACTTCATCAGTCGTAAGTGGTCCTTCAGAGTTGCGTCAGTTTATGGGGTTAATTTAACCTATGCGGGGTTTGTCTTTTACTCAATGACAGAAAATAACCGATCCAAATTGATGAATGAGATTAGTATCATACCCCCACATGCATCAAGCATTTTTGTAGTCGCAAACGGTGCGATTCCTTAAAATCGGCCGTTTGCGAATGCAAAAGTGCTTTTTGGGATGCATGAAGCAATTTTAGAATTCGCAACATTTATTGCGAGTTCTAAAATTGCGGGTGCTTTTAAGAAGTCGCAGATGTGCGATTTCTTAAAAGCAATGCATCAATGTTTTTGAAAGTGTAAATTCGCAAATAGGGAGCCAAATTTACCGAGTGGTTGAACCACTCGGTAAATTTGGAAAAAGTGTTTAAACAGCCGAAAATGTTTTTTTTCCAACATTCATGTTTCACACACACATGTCCTTAGGACATGTGTGTGTGAAACATGATGCGAAAAATACATTTCAGGGGTGCATGGGGGGATCCTTTGGACCCCCCCCTGCACCCATGAAATTTTCTAAGTGCCACTCGCAATTTCCATTGATTCCTATGGGCCTTTTGGGCCATAGGAATCAATGGGAAATGCGAATAGAAGTCGCATAATATTAGCGATTCGGTAAAAAATGCGAATTTTACCGAATCGCTAATATTATTAGAAATTGATCATGCATCCCGTTTTGCGAATTCTAAATTGCGTTTCGCTATTTTTCGCAATTTAGAATTCGCAAACGGCCGGGATGATGCATGTGGGGGTAAGTGATTAAAAAGGGTATCAAAATCTCATTCCCCGCAGAGGTATTAGAGCATGTGGTGATGTTGTGCGGCTTTACCGCACACACTTTTAACGCATGCCCAATCACCATGCTCGTTTTGTTTTGCACTGGAAAACCACATGGAAATAGCTCATTTGCTACTACCGGACATGTACGACATGGCAGACAATCACAGTTTTACAACACAGACAGTGGATTGAAGTGAACAGAAGCACCAAACAGCATCCAATTTAGTCCTTCGCATCCAGTGGCACTGATAGAAAGAATCGTATTAGCATGGTGTCTACATGCGCCAATAGAACTCCTAGAAAATGAGGTGGTAAATGAGGAGACAAGGCTCTTCAGGCACCTCAAGCTCAAGACATCCCTAAGCAGAAATCAAGACTTGTGGTGTCTATCATTGACCAAGTAAGCACTGAGTACACTTACGGCCAAAAGGGTACAAAAAGATAAACTGACCTCAAGAGACGGGCATAGGACATCACGGGAAGCACCACAGTGACCGCCTGGCAGCAGCAGGTGGCTCCCCAGCTCTATTAACCCTACGACCCTGGGGAGAAAATTCCTGTACAACTTGGACCTCGTGTGACTGGCTGCAATAACTGAAAACACTATGTCAGGATGTAAACATTGGGGGAACATGGTGGTCAGGAGCTCCATACCCAAGGTCCCAGATGTTTACATAATACCCCAAACTTTTGCCAGTGGATATAATTATTGCAAGCAGCCTTCCATCACCATTTGCGTGTTTCATGAACTGCCCTAAGTGGCACGGGTATGCTCAAGCGTGGGTCCTGTGCTCACAGTGTCACTGGAACCATGCTGTTTCCTGCTGATGAGCCCATAACTAGGGCAAAATCGGCCTCGGGTTGCTTGTGTTCGGGTTCAGGGAGGACCTGGCCTGGCAGTTCAGCCTGCGCTGTTCCCATGAGGAGCAGGGTCAAGACTGATTTGCAAAAGGCTGGGTCCAAACTGAGGTGGCATTTGTCAGTAAAAGAACGATGGGTTGGAGTGCTACCCTGAGCTATTGCCAGAGGTTAGAATTATTGCAAACAGCCTCCTATCACTTTTTTTTGTGTCTCCTAACAGTTAACAGATGTCATTTTCGTGAGACATACCAGGTTTTTGTGCTCCTACAACATTGTAATCTTATTTTGAGCTACTTCTTTATGATGTCTTCACTGCATAAATGCCTCTTTTATTGCGAGGAGTTCCTGATCATAAATACTGTAGCTTGTTTCAGTATCAGTCAATGTTGAGGAGGAAAATGCCCCTGAAGGAAACTGATTAGTCCTAATATCTTTTTGTGATTTTGCTGCCGTGATGGCTGAGGGTGAGCCCTCAGTAACTACTACAAACAGCAGTAAGTTGTTGGGATGTCTTAAGCAGATGTAAAGGTTTCTTTGAGTTGGTCAAGGCCTGTTCCTGTTCTTCTCCCGAAGAGAACTTCACCCCCTTTCATGTTATTTGTACAGTTGGACAGATGATCATTGACAACTTGAACATCTTTCATACACCCAAGATGTCTTTGTATAGGTCATTTACAAAATGAAGGAAAGCTGAGGGGCATTACAGAGGCTGAAAGGCATTACAAAATATTCAAAATGGCTATACCTGGTCTTAAATTTAGTTTTCCACTTATCCACTAATAAATTCTAACTAAGTTGTATGTCCCTCTTAGATCTAATTTATAGATTTTTTTGTTTGATTTTACTTGGTTGAGAAGTACGGAAATCAGGGGCAAAGGATACTGGCTTCAATCGTAATTCCATTCAACGTGCATCATAGAAGGATATTGTGCGTTTCAATCAATTTGAGGGTTATGTTTCCTGAGTCATGTGGTGCTGAGTATGATGGAAAAAGACGTGGCGTCAATTAAATCAAAGCGGTTCTCTTCTTCATGTCCACTCTTAGTAACTATGTGTAAAGGAAGAGCCCCAAAACATACAGCTCCAGAAGTAAGAGCAGTTCTGTCAGTTCTTTAAATCTCCTCTCTTATTGTTTTTTCCTTAATAAGGAAGGATCAATCTAGGTGCTTGAGACTGACTATCCATATAACATATGGATACCCCAGAGTAAACCAGGGCAAGGACCATGACAAATCCTCAAGAGGTGTCAATCATGACTTGCAAAAAAGAATGTGCTTGATCTGTGACTGGCACTTCTGTAATGGGTGAGCCCTTCTGGGCCTGTTCGTAAGGGATCGGCTGAATTGTTTCTCTGCAACTAAGGGCAAGCTTTCACCACACGGCTAGTTTTCACCAAACGGCTAGTTTTCTAGAATAAAAACAAAGTCTAATTTTCTTCAGCATTTATGTTCTTCGACTGACAATCTTTATGATGACTCCCCAGTTTGCATTGATTCTTCAATGGGAGCCACACTTTCACTGCCATCAGGGAATATGATAGCCCAGGGTCAAGAAGTGTAAGTTTGTTGCTCAGACTTCTAACGCATTTTTGTGAATCGATCAGCAACGTTAAATCAATTAATAATGTGGGTTTGGTTGGTCTATTTATCGCCAAATAATCTTTTAAATCATCTCTGAGACTATGATAGAATGCTGCAGATGCAGTCTTGTCTGTCTAGGCAGTTTCAGAGGTCAGGTGTTAAAAATGCCTGAAGTAACTCACTAGATCCTGACTGTCTTGTTTGAGACTTAACAACCTGGTCTGACCCAATTGGGTTGTATGTATCTTTCTAAAAACAGTGGTAAACTGGTTCATGATTTCAGTCCATTTGGAAATTAGGGAACTCTTATTCAGTATGATTGGTGTTGTCTACACCATAGCATCCTTCGTAAGTTATGGGAGCACATACATAACCTTTGTGGGATCATTAGTCAATAACTTTGGTCATAAAGTTTTGAAACTTATGCGGATCCCCTCTGAATTTTTCCAGAGAAGCTTAGGCCAAATTAGGAGTGAATTTTGAATCTCAATTCATTCCTACATTACTTCTCGTACTTTCAGCAGGATTATAGACACTCTCCATGGAATTTTCATTATGTGGCAAGGACAGAGTTGTATTGCTCGAACTAGGCATTAATGGATACAGTTGATTAAGCAAATTAGCTCGCTCTTGCCGAGAAACCTCCAACTCTTCGTGGATCTTAGTAATAGATTGGGCCACCATTTGAATGGGACTCTCAGACTGGTCCATTTAGAGGTCTTGTGAACTGGCAGGTTTTAGAATTGCAGACCCACTGAAAGCCCATGCCGTTCCTCAATATCTATGATGGTGAACAGAATGGAACATATCACCATATACAGTAATCGGGGGAGAAACAGGGAAAGGGAAAGGGAAAGGGAGAGAAGCCCTGGACTGGAGCCCACTTTCCTGGGATTCGTCCATTTCAAGGGATGACACCACTCTGTCTTGGTGTTATGGAAATAGGCAGATCTGACTAGCTGGAAGACAAAGAGCATAAGGTAATACACGCTGAGACTCAAGGAATGAATAACAACTGAACCAAAGGCTTACTGGTTCCAACATTGGATGGTGCTATGACGAGGTGCGAGCAGAACAGGAAACCGATGAAGGCCCCTAGAGGTAGCTGAACCCACATTTATAAGACTCTACCAACAAATGGGGCATGAGACAGCACAACCAAAAAGCCTAAGGAAAAAAATAACAAACACTGAAGACTGCAAAATACGTGCAAACTGTAACTAAAGTTGGAAAAGTCAACGCCACAGCAGAACTCGACGCCAGGCATAGAACTAAGACCCCCCAAGGTTCTAAATAGGGTTCTACCGCTCTTAATTTAGAAATGATCTTAACTTAGAATATTAGTGTGTGTCAGCCCACTGAAGATTAGTGGTCTAGTGTTCCTGCCCATTTAAGCTTCCACAGGTCTTTGGTTAGCTACAGATGCTGAGAGGGTGTGATAAGAAATACTGTCCGATCCCGCTGCACCAAGGAAGGGCTTTAGTCAACCACCTTCAATAGAGCTTCTGTTTGAAACAAGGTGCCACATGTTGCACCGACTGCAGCAAGCAAGGCACTAAGAACCACCCTGAGTTTTGTTTTCTGCAGAACTTAGTAAACAAGATTGATACATTAACATATGTGTCAATGAGGCAATCTTTATAGAGCACTATTAGTGGGGTCAACCCTCCATTCGAGATACACATAGGCCTTGGTTACAAGTGGGCCAGAAAATCCAGACACCTTCCCCACCCTATTTTTTAAAAATAGTAGTGCAAAGTCTATTGCACCAGGTATGATAAAATCCACATCTCCGCTATTTTTCCAGATTGGCAAGTCAATCCTGCTGATATTTACTGGTGGGAAATTTCCCCAAAATACTAGGACATCCAGAGAGCACCAAAATCTGCATGTTATGACGTTTTTATAAGGTCTTAACTCATAATAGGCAAGAAGTATTGCACCTTTTCAATTCTGATCCCTGGGATTTTAGGAGGTGCAGTAACTACTGCATAGAAGGCCAGGGCCCTTGTGATCCACACCATAGCAGTTAGGAAACAGTATTAACAGAACCAGTAGTAAGGCACATGCTATGTTTTGGTTCTACCTGATTTGTTTTGCATTGGCTCAGCATATGTGTAAGTTTTATTTTACATATTTAGCATTGTGTGTATATGTAAACAAAATAGTGAAGAACTATCACTTTGTCTCACAGACTACTGCTTTGTGGGAGGAGCTAGTCGGCTCTTTTTCTTTCCTTTGACTACCACAACTACAATCCACTGACATTCGGAACCTTTGAGTCAGAATATATTGTGCACAAGCCTGCTTTCTGATGGGATTCTCCAAGTACAGGGACACACCCAGACATCTTTTCAGTTATATTCATTTACACCTGGGTGAGGATATTGTTGGAGTCAGAGGGCAGGATCTTCACACAAGAGTCTGTAGACATTCAATGAGGACCACAAACCAACATTGTGTTCCATAATTCACTCTCAACATTCCAGACAGCATCTCAGGCATACAGGGAAAGGGGATACTCAGGTTACTTCAGATGTCTCATATCAAAAGAAGTTGAAACATCTAGCTTGATGCAGTTAGAAAACCATTACAGATGAGTTTGCAGTTCTCTGTACCAACTGCAAGAACATGATTTGACCTTACCAGTGCCACCACCCCAACATATGCCTGCACCACCAGAGCCACCATCAGTGGTGATGATGTCATGACACAGCTGCCATGGGTGGACTTGCTAGCCATTATCCCTAAATATGATATAGTGGGTAAATCTACATGCCTAGCAACAGTCAGTAACAGGCAATGGGATAGCCCCCGACAACTCAGTGGCATCCGCTCCACTTAGCAACTCTCCCATACCCTGCATGAATGTTCACGTAGAGGTACCCCTCTACAAGGAGAACAGAGGTCATTAGTGGTTGAGAATGCCACCTCCCTCTGTGTCTGCGCAGACATGCAAACTGAGATTTTGGACATTCTAAGGGAGTAGGAAGGGTCTGTGTAGTGCCACAGCAGGACAAAGGCATCAAGGGTGGGCTCTATGTCATGGCATGAACAGGTTCACAACCAGTAATCTGACCATAAGCTGGTAAATAACAGAGGGGATTGAGAAAAGCTATTCTTGAGAGCGTGAAGAAGTTCCTCTAGATACAAGACATGGACCGCCACCATTCTGAGTAAAGAACAGGATGACTGTACCCACTATTCCCTTCACCTTCCCTTCTCAGTCTTCCCAGAACATCCCACTGCAGCTGAGTAAATATTTTCCAGGATTCCGAAATTCCAAGCACACCAGGCTAACCACCTCCAATGAACTGAATCATGTGCATTGCTAGGCCGCAGAGGGCCTTGATGACAGGGGGAAGGACTGTACAGCCAGGGAATGGGTCAATTGGGTCTAGGGTGGTGAATGGAGCTGCCGTGATGGATCTGTAGCGTGCTTAATTGAATATCTAATTTAATTTTGTTGTGTTGCTCGTCAACATAGAACTGAAGCAACTGGTCACCACCCCACGCACATAGTGGGACACACACTTGACCCCGTCTTCGCAGAAGGAAACAGCGTCTCCTACAGCCTCACCACAGAACTCCTCTGGATAGACCACCACTGCATCCACTTCTCCTTCAGAAAACCCACCATACACAAACACACCCATCGCCTCCCTTGGAGGAGCTGGAACAAAGTCACCGAAGACCAACTCACCTCCGCCCTCATCAGCACCTTACCACCAACGACACCAGACGCTAACACCTCGGCTTGCAACCTCCACAGCTGGCAAACGAACTGCGCAGACACACCCCACCCTCAAGAAAGCCACAAGACGACACAACAAGAAAGCAAGTAGGTTCACCCCTGCACTTCAAGAATCCAAGAGCTCCTGCCGACGACCTAAAAAGACGTGGAGGAACCAGAGGACACTGAAAACACGCATCGCCTACAGAGCCTCCACCACAGCACAAAACCAACTCATCAAATCCACAAAGAAGAAATTCCTTCAAGAAAGAATCCTCACCAACGCCCACAACACCAAAGGACTCTTCTCCATCATCAAGGATTTTGCCAAACTCAACAGCAAAACAACAGACTTCCCATCCTCCCAAGACCTCTGTAACAGATTCAGCAGCCTTTTTTCCCCTCAAGATTAAGATGATCTACGATAACCAAGACCTCCGCACCACTCCAGCTTCCACCCCCAGTGCCCCCTCCCAACAAACCCTGCTGGCTTGGACCCCACTCACGATAGAAGACTTCCACTCTGAAACACCCTCAGATCCCTACCCACCACACATCTTGCACAGAGCTGCCGCGGTCACTGCTCCCTCAAAACAGATGCATTTCCAGACGACTGGAAACATGCCGAAGTCAACCCCCTCCTGAAGAAACCTCCCACAGACCCGACCGACCTCAAGAATTTCAGGCCATCACTGCTTCCATTTGCAGCAAAAGTTATCAAAAAGACGGCCAACATCCACCTAGAAAACTTCACCGAAGCCTACAATGTCCTGGACATCTCCCAATCCGGATTCCACAGAACCACAGCACCGAGACCCCTCTACTCGCTGCCACAGACGACATCCGCTCCCTCCTCGACCAGGTAAAAACGTCAGCCCTCATCCTCCTGGACCTCTCAGCTGCCTTCAACACGGTCTCCCACTCCACACTAGCCACCAGACTCTACAACGCCGGATTCCACAGAAAGGCCCTAGACTGGATATGCTCAATTCTCACAGGCAGAACCCAGAGAGTCAGACTTCGGCCCTACCTTTTGGAACCAACAGAGACCAGATGTGGACCACCTGGTGGACCCCCACCCTCAGAACCCCCCCCTACCCTGACGGACCATGCATGTTACCTCGGCATCATACTTGACTTATCACTCACGATAAACCACCAGATCAACGCCGTATCCTTGGTCTGCTTCAACACTCTCCGCATACTCAGAAAAACGTTCAGATGGATCCCATCCGAATCCAGAAAAACGGTCATGCACACTCTGATCAGTAGCAGACTGGACTATGGCAAGGCCCTCTATGCCGGAGTCAACAAGAAACTACTTCACAAACTCTAGACCGTCCAGACGTAGCAGCCAGACTGATCCTAGATGTCCCCGTCATAACCACATCACCCAACACCTCTGCGACCTCCACTGGCTCCCCATCGAAAGAAGGATAACCTTCAGGTTTCTCACTCACGCATACAAGGCACTTCACAACATCAGTCCTGCATACCTAAACAACCACCTCTCCTTCCACGCACCCAAGAGACACCTCCGATCATCTAACCTCTCTCTAGCCACCATCCCACGCATCTAAAAGACCAGAACGGGAGGAAAGTTCTTCTCCTACCATGGAGCCCAGGCCTGGAATGACCTCCCCCTCCATTTCCGACAAGTCCCTACACTGCTGAAGTTGAGGAAGGACCTCAAGACCTGGCTCTTTGGATGACCCCAGCAATCAACGGAGCCGCACCCCTCGTTCCCCAGTGCCTTGAGACCCTCGCGGGTGAGTAGCTGTGCTTTACCAACCCGGATTGATTGATTGATTGCTCATTTTAGAAATTATCTTTTATGTTACTTCTGATGATAGAGGAAATGGCATTTTGCTGTGTGTGTGAAACATTGACTTACTTTCCTTCATCGTCTTCATCACACACCTTTAACCACCCTTCAGTAGTCCACATGCACACTCCCTTGTGTTTACAGTTGTGATGTGTGCCCTGTTGTATTTTGTACTCCTTGGCAGCCGTGGATGTCCCCTAGAGGTCAGAAGCCATGGCATCAGAAAATATCGCCTTTAGGGAATGGTAAACGTCGTTTACAACGCGGTGTTTACACCGCACGACCTTTACCACGCTGCCATTACAACACAAGTTGTTACTACGACTTGCGCTGGATGGCACTGTTGGTTAAGGAATATTGTAATTCTATATTCCAACACCTTCCCTACTGTTACGTGGACTGATGTTGGAATATAAAATTGTAATATTCCTCAATCCGCGCCCTCCAACGCAAGTCGTTGTAGCGACTTGCGTTGTAATAACTGCGTTGTAAAGTACCGCGATCTAAAAGATCGCATTGTACTGACATACATCCTAAGGAATACACAGGTGGATATGATTCCTCATTGCCACTACAAATGACCTTGCATATGTAGCAGTCCATTAAGTGGTACTAAGTAACGCCACTACGTTGCTGAGACATGCTATCTGCCATTCCATCAATAATAGGCAGAAGACATTCATCACCCAAATGTAAAAGGTAAACCAAGTCACCTGCTTTTAAGTTAAATATTCAATAAAGGGGTGCAGGGGCGTATTCACCAAGGAGCCATGTCCTGAGAGGTGATGTGTCAGCATGATGCATGAAGCTCTTTCTGTGGATCATGGAGTCATAACTGAACATTAATTCTTTTGGGCTGCAAGGCGTAAAGCAGAGGTCATCATAGGACAGCTTGAGGACAGAGAAGGGACCTGATGAGGGAGGGGGGAGGGGTTAGGTAACGACGACCAATTTAATTACAACCTGGGTCTACCACAAATATGGAATGACTGTTGGAATCTGCTCAGGGGCATAACACAGGCACCCACTTCCCCCGCAGTGCGGGGGCGCCACGAGCTACAGGAGGCCCCCTCAGCACTGTGCTCATGCTGGAGAGCTACGAATTAAATCCGGAGGGGGGCCCCTCTGTGTACCTTGCAGGGGGGCCCCCTTCAACTTTCATTACGCCACTGAATCTGCTTGGGGGTGGGAGGGAGTTGATGGCTGAAGTTAATAAAGAAATTTGTAGTAACAATGGAGACCTGCAAAATTGGCTATGGAAATATAGTAAGTATGAAGTTGATTTGTACACTGACAATCACTACTGAAACATGTATACGGATATGGAACGGAATAAATGTCAAATGTGATACTTGAAACCCCAATAAAAGATGTTTTAAAAAAAATGATAGGACAGCTTGACCTTGATAGTCCACATTGTCTGGTTTTGTAAAATGTACTCCCTGACCCTTTCTCTAGTAATATTGCTTCAACGTATACACTAGTACACTGTTCTAGGTAGGTGAGTAATACTATGCACAAGTTCAAATGCATTAGGATGACAAAGAAGTACCTCTCCAACTCTGCAAAGAGCCGGGGAGTCAAACCAACAGCAAAGATTGGCAAAGACAATAGGTTTGGCCTAATACTGAAAGTGGAAACCAAAATGGGCGCGACACTGCTGGCCTCTCCACCGGATCGCCCCTCTGCATCCTGGTATTTGTAGTGCGAGTAGCACATAGAACCGGAAGGTTCAAAGTATATCACCTTGGTTGGTGCAAGTCTGTTCTAGAAAGTTCAATCATCTCTAGACCCGAGACATGGCCCGGGTTTCGGGATTGATATCCCTCATCAGTAGAGAAAGTTCAGGGGTGGTGAAGAAAGCCGCCGTAGAACCATCAAGGGCTTTGTTGCCTGCTCAGCACGCAGGTGCATCTCCAAAAGCTCGTCAGCTTAGGGGGCTCGCAAAAGCCCTTAAGTAGAAACCAAAATGGGCGCGACACTGCTGGCCTCTCCACCGGATCGCCCCTCTGCATCCTGGTATTTGTAGTGCGAGTAGCACATAGAACCGGAAGGTTCAAAGTATATCACCTTGGTTGGTGCAAGTCTGTTCTAGAAAGTTCAATCATCTCTAGACCCGAGACATGGCCCGGGTTTCGGGATTGATATCCCTCATCAGTAGAGAAAGTTCAGGGGTGGTGAAGAAAGCCGCCGTAGAACCATCAAGGGCTTCGTTGCCTGCTCAGCACGCAGGTGCGTCTCCAAAAGCTCGTCAGCTTAGGGGGCTCGCAAAAGCCCTTAAGTAGAAACCAAAATGGGCGCGACACTGCTGGCCTCTCCACCGGATCGCCCCTCTGCATCCTGGTATTTGTAGTGCGAGTAGCACATAGAACCGGAAGGTTCAAAGTATATCACCTTGGTTGGTGCAAGTCTGTTCTAGAAAGTTCAATCATCTCTAGACCCGAGACATGGCCCGGGTTTCGGGATTGATATCCCTCATCAGTAGAGAAAGTTCAGGGGTGGTGAAGAAAGCCGCCGTAGAACCATCAAGGGCTTCGTTGCCTGCTCAGCACGCAGGTGCGTCTCCAAAAGCTCGTCAGCTTAGGGGGCTCGCAAAAGCCCTTAAGTAGAAACCAAAATGGGCGCGACACTGCTGGCCTCTCCACCTGATCGCCCCTCTGCATCCTGGTATTTGTAGTGCGAGTAGCACATAGAACCGGAAGGTTCAAAGTATATCACCTTGGTTGGTGCAAGTCTGTTCTAGAAAGTTCAATCATCTCTAGACCCGAGACATGGCCCGGGTTTCGGGATTGATATCCCTCATCAGTAGAGAAAGTTCAGGGGTGGTGAAGAAATCCGCCGTAGAACCATCAAGGGCTTCGTTGCCTGCTCAGCACGCAGGTGCGTCTCCAAAAGCTCGTCAGCTTAGGGGGCTCGCAAAAGCCCTTAAGTAGAAACCAAAATGGGCGCGACACTGCTGGCCTCTCCACCGGATCGCCCCTCTGCATCCTGGTATTTGTAGTGCGAGTAGCACATAGAACCGGAAGGTTCAAAGTATATCACCTTGGTTGGTGCAAGTCTGTTCTAGAAAGTTCAATCATCTCTAGACCCGAGACATGGCCCGGGTTTCGGGATTGATATCCCTCATCAGTAGAGAAAGTTCAGGGGTGGTGAAGAAAGCCGCCGTAGAACCATCAAGGGCTTCGTTGCCTGCTCAGCACGCAGGTGCGTCTCCAAAAGCTTGTCAGCTTAGGGGGCTCGCAAAAGCCCTTAAGTAGAAACCAAAATGGGCACGACACTGCTGGCCTCTCCACCGGATCGCCCCTCTGCATCCTGGTATTTGTAGTGCGAGTAGCACATAGAACCGGAAGGTTCAAAGTATATCACCTTGGTTGGTGCAAGTCTGTTCTAGAAAGTTCAATCATCTCTAGACCCGAGACATGGCCCGGGTTTCGGGATTGATATCCCTCATCAGTAGAGAAAGTTCAGGGGTGGTGAAGAAAGCCGCCGTAGAACCATCAAGGGCTTCGTTGCCTGCTCAGCACGCAGGTGCGTCTCCAAAAGCTCGTCAGCTTAGGGGGCTCGCAAAAGCCCTTAAGTAGAAACCAAAATGGGCGCGACACTGCTGGCCTCTCCACCGGATCGCCCCTCTGCATCCTGGTATTTGTAGTGCGAGTAGCACATAGAACCGGAAGGTTCAAAGTATATCACCTTGGTTGGTGCAAGTCTGTTCTAGAAAGTTCAATCATCTCTAGACCCGAGACATGGCCCGGGTTTCGGGATTGATATCCCTCATCAGTAGAGAAAGTTCAGGGGTGGTGAAGAAAGCCGCCGTAGAACCATCAAGGGCTTCGTTGCCTGCTCAGCACGCAGGTGCGTCTCCAAAAGCTCGTCAGCTTAGGGGGCTCGCAAAAGCCCTTAAGTAGAAACCAAAATGGGCGCGACACTGCTGGCCTCTCCACCGGATCGCCCCTCTGCATCCTGGTATTTGTAGTGCGAGTAGCACATAGAACCGGAAGGTTCAAAGTATATCACCTTGGTTGGTGCAAGTCTGTTCTAGAAAGTTCAATCATCTCTAGACCCGAGACATGGCCCGGGTTTCGGGATTGATGTCCCTCATCAGTAGAGAAAGTTCAGGGGTGGTGAAGAAAGCCGCCGTAGAACCATCAAGGGCTTCGTTGCCTGCTCAGCACGCAGGTGCGTCTCCTAATACTGAAAGTGCCTGGGTTCTTCCGAACATGCAGTCACTACCCATCCATCCATGTACTCAGTCACTCATTCTTGCACTCATGCATCTATTCATGCACCTATTGACTCATTGTTGCATTCCCAAAACCACACACACAAACTAACCAATCAATGACACGTCATGTTCAGTGATTAGTCAGTTATTAGTCCGACTTATTGGTTTTGTTACTAGTTGATGAGGGGTGTGCGGGTGTCTCTGGTAATTTGTGACTGCTATTCCTTTAGGACTAAGAGTGCTGCTGGTAATGTGGGACCACTAGCCTGTGAGAGTGCTTGAAATAATGTTTGACTGCTAGTCTGTCAGGTGTGTGAGAGTGCTGTTTGGGGTGTGAGACTGCTACTGTATAAGGGGTGTGAGTGTAAAGTCTGCAGTGTGAAACTGCTAATCCGTGTGGGGTGTGAGAGTGTTATCCGTAGTTTCACAATGCTCTGTGTGGGTTCTGATTGCTATCAGTATTGTGTGACTATCAGTTTGTGAGAGGTGTACTGATGGTTCTGGTAGTAACGACTTCAACTTTAATGGATGAGGGAGCGTTGTCACTAATCTGGGTCCAATAGTTTTTGAGGGATGCAAGAAAGATTTCCATAGTGTGTCAGTGATAGTCTGTAAAATGTGTGAGAGTGCTTCGACAGTGTGCGGCTGTCAGTCATTGAGGGATGCAAGAACACTGTTTGTATTTTCCGCCATAAGTCGTCCAGTGGACCCCGTCATCCTTTCTTCGAGGCCTTGTTTGGGGACATAATGTCTGCTTATTCAATGATCAATGAATCTTACTCTTGAAACAGTGTTGCAGCAAAAGGCTAACACAACTGCTGCCCAACCAATCGCCTTTAAGAAAGGTCACTAAAGGGGTGGATCAAAAGCCCCTCTCTAAAAATGATTTCATTCTTAGTTGTGATTATATGAGTTCTGCAGACAGTTACAGATGTTTTAGTCAGGTTTAAACATTGCCCGACTTAGATACATCATTGTATTAAAGCACATCTTCCTGTGCTTCGAAGACCTGTCATTCCAATGACCCATCCATGGACCGGCCCAACCCCAGGACACATCAAAAGCCGATGGAGAACCTTTGATTCAGAGTTGTCCTTACCTTTTAAGGAATCTCAGTGGTCCCTTCCAACCATCCCTGACTTCCGAAGTGAGCCAGACAAACCGATGGGTTGAGTTAATATGAGTCATGCTCATATCAGAAAAAACATTGACAGACTACAAGTGAATAAAACAGACTGTAAGATTGAAAACCTGCCTTAAAACACTACAGTGGATCTCAGATTAAATCGTGATGATTAACTTTAAGGTTAAACAAACAAAGTGCCAATTTAGCTGACAAAACGTTGACCGTCTTATGGCCCGGCTGAGTGGAGGTCTGGGGCGGAAGTCAACAGACTTTACCTGGTACCTGGCAGGCTGGGAAGACAGCAGGTCATGGCCTCGAGGTCAGAATGGTAACCTAGACTCAACCCTCGAAAGTGTTTACTCTCCCGTACACGCCAGGAGGGTAGGTGGAAAGTTTGCCAGGTCATTGGCTTTTCTCATGTTTGCCTGGCTGTTCATCTTCTTTATAGATCATTTGCCTGTATTTGCTTTAGTTTTATTATCCTGTGCCAATTCTCTTGAAGCTCATGCAGAGTTCTGTATATCGTTTTGCTAATTTATTTTTCATGCATTTCTAAAATAATTGGAATACATCTAGTACATGAATATAATTGTGCATTCAGGAGCGGCAGGTGCAGGTAATAGCGGTGAGGGGGGTGAACTCAACAGACGATGACGAGGGAAAATTAAAAAAATATTTTAAAAAATTCTCCTTGTCGTCTGTCGAGTCCTCCCCCCACCCCGCCCCACTGCTCTTACCTGCATGGGTCGCTCCTGTGTGCACTATTTACTATATTCTTACATTTTCTAGAAGTCTTGACACTCATTGGCCTAGATTTACAAACTTGTCATGCAGTGCAGCATCTGCATTTTATCTACTGCCTTGCAGAAGCGGGACACGGTGCGTAGCCATATCTTTTAACATTAGCCTGCTGCTGTCATTGCCTGCTGTGGTGCTTCAAAAAAGCTGATTGTGCGACGCACAGCCTCACACTATGGTGCAAAGGTAAGTGTGCACAATCTAGCTTTTGGATTCGTACTGGAAGCATACCCTTCCAGTACAAATTCCTATGGATAAACAAAACTCAGAAGGATCCCACACATTGAATGTGCGCTGTGCAGCACACATGTAATGAATGCATCATTCTTTTGAGAAGTGAACACATTCCCAATCTTTGTGCATGCGCTAAATGGACTTTAGTTTTGGATGCATAGCCCTGTCCGGCCATCTTAGTAGATCCAGCTTTGTGTCAAAACCTATGGGCACCTGCACTGATCCGCCTCAGTAATACCCCTGTAACTCAAAGCGAAGCAGAGCTGCGCAAAATACTTTCAATTCCGGATAGAAAATTGCATGCGTCTCTTTGTGTTACTTTGCGTCATCATTTTGCGCTGCTTGCACCTGGCCAAAGCCTTAGTAAACCTGGGCCATTGTCTTGGCACAGGCAAATTAAACAAAAAACATTTGTTAGGAGTAGAGTTCGAATACCAATTTTTTAATGCCTTTACGGCAGATTCCTTCACTGACACTCACAGACTTGCATTCATCAGCGGGCAAGGACCAGTGGAAGTGAAATCAAGAACTCTTTGACCCAGAAAATGATCACAAGGAGGTCCAGTGCATAAACCCTCACAAGCCTCCTATTTGCCCTTGAAATGAAAGAGAAAATGTAAGCAATGTGTTCTGTTGACTTCCTCTCCCTGCCACTGTCTTCATCAACCCTGAAATCAAGTGCAGCAAGGCCATTGTCAAGGGTATCAAAGAGCAAGCTAGGGGTAACAACCAGTAGAACTGATCAAACGTAGCCACTCTTCATTGACATCCATGCAGACACCTCTCTGAAATGATTGGATTTTCTTCTTTAGGAATCAGTTTTCCAACTGTTAACACAAGCAACTGTTTCAAGAATAGGTTTATTGAAGAAAGATAAATGAGTGACAATGATTCGTACTGTTAATCATCAAGTATTAGCTAAAAAAGGAAGAAGGAAAAATAATAATATTACATATTCTACTTGAAAGCGATGAAGAAAATACATTAGGAAATATACAGATCTGTTTTTTTAAGGTCTTAATGCAGTAAGAGATGAGAAGAAACTGAATACAGTTAAAATATGCAATCATTTATTGATTGATTAATAAATATTGACGAATTAATATACTGAACAATGTCATTTCTATTATAAAGAAAGTCAGGGAGGCTGAGCAACTAACACACAAGTATCTGTTT